>NC_092657.1:4271890-4591890 GCF_032118995.1 Asterias amurensis | reverse complement strand
GAGTCAAAAATTTGACTCCCATAAATGGCCGACCGTGTTAGTCGACGAGGTAAAAGGAAAACCGTGCAACTTCGAGGCATGTTTGTGTGGATCATTGTATTTTACTTTTACCACATCTTTCTACCCGTATGCACTTTATAAAAACGGTTTCAAACGCTTTTCAAAGACCAACTCGACCGATCCAAGGCAACGTGTTCCTTTAATAGTATACAGCATTTTCAGAATTATTGCTTAAAGGGTCTATGTACTTTTTGTAGGACAAAAAACACAATGTCCACAGATTAATACGAAACTTACACAGTTTGAAGATAATGATAGTAGAAAAGTTTCCCTGAAAACATTATGTGTTGAGGTGCTGTGGTTTTGGGGAAATGAGTAAAACAATGTCATAAAAATTATTTCCATGACGTATCCAAAAACGTATTTTCATGACATTGTTTTACTCATTTCTCAAAAACTACAGCACCTCAGTAAGTAAGATTTGAAGGGAAGCTTTCCACTATCATTATCTTCAAACCATGAATGTTTAATGTAAATCTGTGGACATTTTGAAAAAGTACCCAAATCCTTTAAGTAATACATGTAATATGGTTACAGAAACAAATAACAGTTTTTATCCCTCAAAATTTGAATCTGAAAAGCGTAAAATGTCTCTCGGATTGCGTGTTCCAATGACAGAATATTCTTTGACAGGTTTTATGCAATATCTCAAAAACGTGTCGACCTTTCGAAATGAAACTTTTCACAGACTTTTAGCTTTGTTGTTAGTTATTTATATTTATATAGGATTAAAACAATCAAACCGTTAAAAAAAAACAGAGATATACTGTTAATGCAAAAATCCTCCTATTTTTGTGTAAAGTTCCCCTCTTAACAGTTTAAAGGCAGTGGACACTATTGGTAATTGTCAAAGACTAGCCTTCACAGTTGGTGTATTTCAACATATGCATAAAATAACAAACCTGTGAAAATTTGAGCTCAATCGGTCATCGAACTTGCGAGATAATAATGAATGAAAAAAACACCCTTGTCACACAAAGTTGTGTGCTTTTATACGGTTGATTTCGAGACCTCAAGTTCTAAATCTGAGGTCTCAAAATCAAATTCGTGGAAACTTACTTCTTTCTCGAAAACTATGTCACTTCAGAGGGAGCTGCTTCTTTCAATGTTTTATACCATCAACCTCTCCCTATTACTCGTCACCAAGTAAGCTTAAAATTTGTTGTTTTTAGTCGTAACTGTGATTTTGATAGGCAATAAGACATGTCATTTTGAAGGACTTTAGATAAAAGGGATGATTAGCTGCACGTTACGCGAGAAAAACGTGAACGTGAACGTCAGAAAATTGTGTCATTTCTAGGTGATTCACAACTTTGGGCTTATTGCAATGCTCACGTATTGCATCTGCACATATACATACCTGACGTGAAAAGTGGTAGCTTTCAAAATGGCGATGTAAACAACTTTAGGGCCATGGAATCAAGCAGGAGTTTTTCCCTCAACTCTAACATGATTGTCTGGGATTTTTTTATATTTTTTTTCCTGCCTTTTGTAGAATGTCGTCTAGCTAAAACAAACGCAAGAATGCGTGAAGTTGACATTAATTTTCTTCCTACGTGTTGATACAGATGCCAGCCGGTAGATCATGATGAGGGTGTGTGATCTTGGCTGGAATGTTAAAAAAAAAAAAAAAATCACTATCAGAGACAGTTGGGTGCCAAACATGGGAGCTATTACTTAACCCTTTTGATACCTATCCAGGCCTGTATGCTTTTTGAAAGGGCAAGGGCACCAAGGCATTTTCTCTTTGGCAAAGGGCACCCTTTGAGGAAATTGTAAATTTCTACTGGAGCATTTTAAGGGCACCAAGGCAATGGCAAGGGGCAACGGAAGCAATCGCCTCCGTTGCCTCCGTGAAGTATCGGGCCTGCCTTTCACTTATCATTGGTGATCAGTGATTTTGATAGGCAAGACGTCACAAAAGGATGTTTTTGGCACTAACCTTAGGTTATTGGAACCGTTTTATTGTTCTAAGTCTATACAAATATTAAAAAAATCTACTCGGTGGTAGTAGAATATAAAGTAAGCAATTTGTCCAAAGAAAAAACTGTACCTGGCAAGTAGATACACACATGTTGTTACCGCAAACCAAATGTATATTATTTTTTAACTTATGCATTTCCATTTAATGACTTTTTCATCATTTCAAAATATGAAATTGCCATTAGTGACGCTATAGTTATGAGCAGACGTTATCCTGTTTGTTTTAATTTCCTTGGATGTACTCGCATTTAATCCTGATTTATGGTCTCCTTAATTGCAGGCAACCGATGCGTTACGGGTGACATGTTAAGCTTGGAGGGTGGAACAGTCAACGATTCCCATGCAGAGATCATCACCAGACGGGCTTTCTTAAGGTAAGATCTGTTAATCCACACCCTTGGGAGGGGGAGTGGGTGGATACCCCAGTTCCTTAATTAATTATAGTTGTACTAATTTGGGTTGAACAAAACACCTCATCTAAGTACATGAAGTTGCGAGTGGATTTCTTTTTTCACAGAACTCGGGAAAGTACTTTATATTCAGTACATTTATTTCAATGCTGTCATACAAAACAATAATACAATAGCGTACATTTATGTCAAAATTAAAACAAGCAATAGAGTATGAGGTATGATTAGGTACACAATACTTCAAAAAAATAAACAAGCAATAATTTAAAGACAACATTTAGGTGTAAGGTTAAGCAAAATGCTTTTGTGCCCTAACCTATTGACAGACAAACATGATACCAAGGAACACAAACAAAGACGAAGACAAGGGACAACATGGTCAGACGATAGGTGTAGGCGTACAAATGCGAGTCATCATTAAATGGACTCCATGGGCATACAGTGATTTAACAACTCCATTGGGAATACAGTGTTGTACACACTTCAGTGTATGGGCAAAACCAAATAAAATTCTGATGGTTGAATTGGAGTGTGGGTTCGATTCCCGGTCATGACATGTGTGCCCCTGAGGAGTTTCTAACTTCTCAAGCATATTTCATGGGTTAGCAGGGAATTTGTGCTTGTGCGTGTGCGTACTCCACGCGACTAGGCATTCTTCGCTTAGACAGCTTTAGCGCAGAAATTCAGCGCTTGCACAGTATAAGCGGAGGTGCTGAAATGTGCCATCCCTTTATGCAATAATTTCCCCTCGATCAGATGGAGAGTTAATCTAAATGCTAATTCACTGCGCCTGATTAAGCGTGAACAATCTCCGAGCTGTAAATGCATTAGTTCCTTCACCATGGATTCCTGCCGATGTTTATCACACCTTTCACGATCACTGCCTCCATTCTAAACAATAAGAATGATGATCATTCATTCTAGTTTCTTTAAAGGAAATGTGAACAAAAAAAACTTAACTATAGGCCTGGAATTTCATTTTTGAGTAAATTTTATTTTCTTCAACACCCAGGTACCTGTACAACCAACTCACAGACTTCAAGCAAAACCCGGAGAACACGATCCTGAGTGAGAGGTCACCGGGTCAGTTCAGGGTCAAGCAAGGTGTGACCTTTCACCTCTACATCAGCACGGCACCCTGCGGTGATGGGGCGCAGTTCTCTCGGACTGACGCCGGGGAAAACGCAGAGGGTCCCGAGGGACTAGAGCTGACTGGGCATGCTCAGCATCTACCGACATTCGGGAAGAATATACAGGGGCTGCTCCGGACGAAAATGGAATACGGTAAATATCTAATCTAATACAAGTAGAATACACCCAACGATTTGGATTTTCCTGAAATGAAAAGCACTGCGGACTTGTGATATCACTTTTGCTCAAACTGCCCATTTATCATCACCGTTTTCACGAAGAGGCATTTCTTCAAAACAATCCTTTGTTTGTTTTTTTGTGTTTTTTTTTCATTTTTGATGTTCGTAGACATCAATATGTTCTCAAGTTTCAAGTGATTGATTTTAGTTTTTTTTTTTTTTGTGAGGTGTCGCCCAACTCACTGGACCAGACTGCAACTTCATTTAAATTATTTGGGCTGTCGACCCAAATCGACTGCCATTAGGGGCACATTGCCACCTACTCCTGGGGTTCGCTCGTCCCCAGCGCCTTGCTATAACCAAAGGCGCTGGGATGGGCAAACGTATCATGCACGCACATTGGTTTAATAATGCGCAGTCCCATCATGCATCACACTCACACTGCACCTTGTTTATATGCACTGTACGCATGACGTACTTCCTGAACAAGAATCTGTGCAAGCGATTAGCCCATCCCAGCGGTCCTGGATAGACTAGCCGCTGGGGACGAGCGAACTCCTGGGGCTGAAGCAGGGTTACTCCCGGTACAGTCCATAAGGTTGTAGGCATGTGTATCATCCACTAGGAGCCAAATGCACTAGTAGGCTGGTTACAAATTGAAGACTAGCGTAGTCCAACTACATGTACACAGAGTCCGGGCAATGTTAGTCAATGGTCAACGATAAGTCCTTGCACAAAGTTAGCCTAGACTGCCTTATAATATTGATAAAAATATCAAAGTCTTATATACATTGTAGCGCACGTATCTACCTTGTAAGTGCTCAACGCTTAGTAAAAACAAATTTTCAGGAAGATAATTAAAGTGATGAATTCTGAGACCCAATTATGTAGTACCTTATAAGGGTTCATAAGGTGCTACGGCGCATACAGCAGCCACAGCCAGGAACACCGGGGGAACCCCTTTTCTTTTTGATAAGTGGGCTGGGTTATTTACATGCGTTAAACAACACATGGGACCAACGGCTTTATGTCCCATCCGAAGGACGAGGCAAAGGTTAAGTGCCTGGCTTAAAGACAGTGTACACTATTGGTAATTGTCAAAGACCAGTCTTCTCACTTGGTGTATCTCAACATCAGCATAAAATAACAAACCTGTGAAAATTTGAGCTTGATCGGTCGTCGGAGTTGCGAGATAACTATCAAAGAAAAAAACACCCTTGTCACACGAAGTTGTGTGCTTTCAGAGTTCTAAACTTGAGGTCTCGAAATCAAATTCGTGGAAAATTACTTCATTCTCCTAAACTACATTACTTCAGAGGGAGCCGTTTCTCACAATGTTTTAAACTAGCAACCTCTCCCCATTACTGGTTACCAAGTAAGGTTTTATGCCAATAATTATTTTGAGTAATTACCAATAGTGTCCACTGCCTTTAAGGACACTGTGTCACGGCTGGGGATTCAAACCCACACTCTGCTGATCAGAAACACCAGAGTTTGAATTCAGTGCTCTTAACCGCTCAGCCACGACACTTCTTGTAAACAGTTTGCTTGACTCTTGTTCCCATTCAGGTGAAGGCACAATCCCAGTGGACTCCAGCCATCCAGTGCAGACATGGGACGGCATCATTAGAGGAGAGAGACTCCGCACTATGTCATGCAGTGATAAGGTGGCAAGATGGAACATCCTTGGCCTCCAGGGGGCGCTTCTAAGTCACTTCATCGAGCCGATTTATCTTAGCTCTGTAACACTAGGTGAGGATTACTGAACGTCTGGAGATGCTAATATCCATGTGCCATGAGCGCTAATACCAGTTTTGCTCTTGTCACTTTTCTTTTGTTGTGTACTTAAGTTTATTCCATAGTTTTAACATAGTATTTTTGTCTTCTAGTTCTATACTACTTATTTAGTTCTTTTAAAAAATTGTTTCAAAAGGGCGCTATCAGATGATATTTCTTCACAATTCTCCTTAGGCGGATGGAATCTCCTACTAAAGTACTGATATTTTATTCAATCACACACATCTACTCTCCACAGGTTCCCTTTACCACCACGGCCATTTATCTCGCGCCACCTGCTGCCGTCTAAGCCACTCCTTGGAGACCCAAGAGTTGACCACATCCCTACCTTCCCTCTACCGAATCAACCACCCCCAACTGGGCTGCGTCACGGCGTTTGACCCTCCTAGGGGTACCGAGAAGACCAAGGCTCTCAGCATCAACTGGTTCGTTGAATGCCCGGGGCCGGAGGTAACAGATGGGACCAAAGGAAGGTACACATTTTGTTTTATTTGGTTTTACCCATACCCTGATGAATGTATAGCACTGTATATAGATAGTTCCTACATGACATAATTCGGCCATCTTTACGGGCAATTTGGGAACACACAGCCATGCATTTTGCGCGAGAACTGCGTGCAGCATCTGCACATTTCACAAAACTCTTTGCCTGATTGGTTAGTAAACGGGGTGGTTGCGTTAATAAACTGGGTGCTTGACACGCCTGCAATCCAAAATGCAATTTGGCCGTAAAGATGGCGTCTATTGCAACTTATATATATTCAGTACTCTCCCAAGTCCTGTTAACAAAATAACACATCCTTTTCTTCTGGCAACTCACACCTGTTATCTGTATGTAATTCCTTTTCTAAATAGTGGATAGTGGACTTGTTTGAATCATGCACAAACTAGTAGGGCTGCCGACTGTCCATTGCAGATTAACTGCTCATTCATAAAGTTTAGGGACTCAAGTAAATAATGTCAACACCAACCACTCGTTGAAAATGAAAATATGCTGATTCTAAAATCTTGCTGTCTTGTTCTGTTGAAATTTTTTGTCTTGACTAGGATTCAAGGTGTGGTACCCTCCCAGCTATGCAAGTCCACTCTCTTCACAGAGTTCCAGCGAGTCGCCCAGCTCTACGGCAGAGATGACCTCCTCCAGGCCAAGACGTACCACGACGCCAAGGGGATGGCGGCAGATTTTGAGACGGCTAAGAAGTATATGAAAGAGAGCTTCAAGAAAGGGGGCTACGGAGTGTGGATCGAGAAGCCGGTCGAAGAGGAACTTTTCTCGTTGTGATGAGGGTCAATATCGCTTAGCATGAATGGAAAACATTATCATACATTGTATTTTCTATGGGGTTTCAGCGGATAAACGTTTTAGCTGAGCAGGTTTTGTCTATTTGGGGTTGTTTTTCTCAAGCAAGAAAGGAGGCTACAGATCGAGAAACCTGTTGAAGAGGATTTTGTTCTCATTGTGATGAGGGTCAATATTGCTTAGCATTAAATATAAACATTGACAGGCATTTTTTTTTTTCTATGGGGTTTCAGCAGATTACTTGTTTCAGCTTAGCAGATTTGTTTGTTGGGTTGCTTAGCAAGAAAGGAGACTTTGTGGGAGGATCGTGAAACCTGTGGAAGAGGAACTTTTCTCATTGTGATGAGGGCTGATATCGCTTAGCATGAAAGGAAACCATTACCATGTATTGTATTTTCAATGGGGTTTCATCAGATTACCTCTTTCAGCTTAGCAGGTTGATTTGTTTTTGCTTAGCAAGAAAGGAGTCTATGGTGTGTGGATCGAGAAACCTGTCGAATAGGAACTTTTTTCACTGTGATGAGGGCTGATACTGCTGAATGAAAAGCGTTAACATGAAATGTATTTTAAGCAGATAACTTATTTCAGCTTAGCAGGGTATTTTGCTTAGCAATTAAATAGGCGAAGCCGTTTTTAGATTGAGAAATCTTATGCAGAGGAACTTTTCTCATTGTAATCAGGGTCTATGATTATTGAGTCCCGTTGTTGCTTAGCATAAATTAAAAGCATTTACACACAATTTTTTTCTATGGGGTTTCAGCAGATAACGGTTCAGCTTAGCAGTTTTTTTTTCACTTTGCAACAAAGTAGGCTAAGCAGTGTCTTTTGCAGAGTCCCATTGTCGCTTAGCATTTATAACATAAAATCATTGACACGCAGTGTATTTTGCATGGGGTTTCAGCAAATAACCTGTTTCAGCTTAGCAGGTTTTTTTTTTGCTTAGCAACAAAGTAGGCTAAGCATATATAGCCTTTTTCAGAGGAGCTTTTCTCATTGTCGTCAGGACCTATTTCATCTTAGCAGGTTTGTTTGGTTTGGGCTAGCAAGAAAGGAGGCTAAGCAGTGTTTTCCTTACCATGGTCAATATTTATACACTCCATATAATGTTTTATAGACTTCTTGTATGATGTAAGCTCGGACTTCAAATCTATCTCAGTTTTTGTAAAACTTTATAGAATCATGTTTTCTCTCTTAGGGTTGTATCTACAATTTTGAACTTGCTTAAAAATATAGATAGTGATTGGAGGATAGTGTAACTTTTCATGTAGACATTGGATAGAGAGAGGAGAGAGCAGGGGAAAATTATATGGCACTGTTTTTTGCAAAATTCTACCATTGTACTTATACCACAAAGATGATAACACGCAATAAGTTGAAGCTATACAAATCAGTTTCTATGCATATATTTAATGGGGTCTCAAAAACAGTGTCAAATAGCAGAAAATTATCTTCCTCTGGGTTTCCTTTTGTAACTGAATGGTAATTTATATCTTTGAAAGAAAGTATCCGCCGTCGATTTCACAAATTAGGACTCGTCTTATCTCATCCTAACTTAGGATTAATCTTAAGGTCTGCATGCTGCAGTGCAGGGTTGGGACTTGTCCTAAGTCCTAAGATTAATCTTGAGTTAGGAAGAGTTTTGTGAAATCAACGGCTGTTCCTTAATGTCTCTGAAAAGCAGAAAAATCTCTGAAATTTATTTGTTATTTCCAAGTTTGAGCAATGACTACTCTATATTCCGACACCCCTATGTTCCGACAATATTTTGTTAAACAAAATAAACCTCACGATTTACATGTCGGTGGTTAAAACAAGGATTGGGAAAATACACAAGTTGTATCAAAATATTGGGTGTGTTTGTTTAGCTTCCCTGGGTCGACCCCGGTCTGCCCCGGTACGTTGGAATAGCTTTGACGGGGCTCACCCGGTCAGCCCCCAGTGCCCTGGTTCTGGAGTGGGTCACTTGGGGGTGACCTGAGGTGCATGCCGTCACCAAGAGAGTGAGCCTTGCGGGGTCGACCCATGGAAGCTTATCGAACGCACCCTTTGTGGTGTCGGAACAAAGGGGTGTAACCATTTGAGCAATTGCCAGAATAGTATGTATCTATTATGAAACATTTGCAAATTTGAATATTTATAAAGATTATGTAATCATCAAGAGTTTTTTGTATCGTCACTTAAAACAAAAAAAAGGTAAATAAATAATTGTAACTTCCAAAAATTTACTTACATTTAATATTATATAATATGCAATTTAAGTGTCGATAAAGTGCCTTATTTCCCTATTTTGCTGTGAGTATTATAGTTTATGGATTTAGTTCCAATTATTGAAGAGTTTTGAGGGTTTTTTATCAGTATTTTTTCTTCCTTTTTTTTCTTGCGGTTTGAGTGCATTTAAGAGTTAAAGTGTACATGTATATATATATCGCTGCAAAGTGTTTTAAAATTTGCATGTAACGTTGTTCGGATATTTCTAAGCATAGTTGTGATACTTTGCTGTCGTCAATTTTTTGGGGGTAGAAAAACAAGCAATTTATTAATAATCGTCCTTTTTCCCATTAGAGTCAATTTCAATTTGTAATTAAAGAGAAAATATTGTTTAGTAAATAATGAAGCAAAGTTATAGCAGGGCACCAGTCAATTGTAAATGTTAATGGACTTTGACTGGTGATCTATTTCTGCTATTACAATGTAAGCAAGAATCTCCTGTGGTAAGGAGTATTTCAGGGGTGAGAGTCGTTGCTAAAAAAAAAAGTCTGAAACTTGGAAACAAATTCAAAGGTATGTTGAAATGATGGCATTTCTACCGTTTGGTAACCCCTGGAGTTATAGATTCCAAGGAGCTTTGGGAAATAGTATCCAAAGCATAGAGAACTAGATCAATGAGCAGGATTTCTTTATTTGTGAAAAAAATATTGTCTGTTTTTCTTCACCAGGCCAACATAAAAGTCTGAACTCAGCCAAAAGTCTGAACAATCTTATCCCTGTATTTTGTGATTGCCACTTTCAGGAAATTGGGTCTTGTTTGGTCACATAAATTTATCCAACAGTGTGCAGGATGTAGTAAAGAGACCTTGGGCCTAATTTCATTTGGCTGTTTTAAAACAAGTAAGCAAAGTATAGTACTTGGTGTGCAGAAACACTTCCATTTTAAGCAAAGTTGCAGTTTATAAAAGATCAACAAGATTTGACAGTGCGAGTGCACATTCACAAAGGATTGGTCTTTTATTTGTTTTAAACCATACTTTGCTACATTAATCGCCCTTTGGATTTTTTTTAAAGAAAAGATAACCATGATTACTCTCTGATTCTTTGATTCTATGAAACTTATATTCATCTACTTGATCCATTTTATTGATCTTTTTGTATGGTTTTGTAGTCCTTACGTTTCATTGTACAGTGTGTCCATTATTAAAGCTATTGAGCGAGCCGAACAAATTTTCAGTAGTATTATGCGATGGTATGCCCAAGTTTTTTACTCCGCCTAGTAGTGTGGAATTATACAATTGTGGCTTACAAAACCATCAAAACCCATTTCTATGGGTTGTAGGTGCAGAATTCTGTATAGAGCAGTCATGCAGTCTATTTCATTGAGCTGCTTTAGCAAGCAATTGCTTGACAATTTTCTGCTGGGCAAAGATGTTATGGATACCAGCCACAGGTACCACGTACATTGTAGGATAATGGTATTTGGCTGGTAACCCCGTCTGGTAAGCATAATTTGTTATTATGCAAGGCCCAATTTCATAGAACTTCTTCAGCAGAAAATATTTCTTAATAAATTTCTGCTTATAGTTAAACTTCATAAATTTCTACTTAGCAAAAGTTAACAGGATTACCAGTCCCAAATGGATCCTAAGGCATGGTATTTTGGCTGGTATAACCAAGTCAAGGTAAGCACAATATTGTTTTGTGCTTAGACATCTAGTTTTTTTCTTCTATTCAACTGCATGTAAACCAAAGAGAGGCTGAGAGGAACAGATAGTCTGGTTCCTTTTTAAGACATTACAATTGGTATCTTATTGTCATTGTGTATACGGGACACCTGGCAAAATGAGGATGATGCCATGGTAAGGAAGTGGACGGGGTTGGTAGCCTTTTTTTGTAAGTGTAAGTAGTAGGACTTTGTTCTAAGTGGTTTTCTATTTCATAGTCAACATTTGGAGAAAGTAGTGTGGGGCCCAATTTCTAGGCTCTGTTTACCGTAAGCAAAGAGTTAGGCCGTGTCCGAAACGACGACTTCGGCTACAGCTACGTCTAGATCAGCGCGTCTACTAGTGTTGAAGAATAGGCAGACGCGCGCGATCTAGCCGTAGCTGTAGCCGAAGTCGCCGTTTCGGACACGGCCTTAGCCATTTGCGAGTTTGATTTGAATAATGTCTTGTACAATGACTCGCTTAGTTACGATGCACGGCTTACATTTGAATTCCTCAGACTATCAAGACAGTTGCTACGCCACGTGACTAGGGGCAAGCTTTTGTGTAGCTACATAACAGACTGTGAACACCCATACACAATTCTGAATGGATGTGTATGGCACAATGGTACCAGGGTTTGCTCATCCTGGAGGTTGCTATACAAAAGCTTGCCTCTAATCACGTGGCATAGCAACTGTCTCGATAGTCTGAGGAATTCAAATGTTAACGGTGCATTGTAACTAAGCAAGTCATTGTACCAGACATTATTCAAATTAATGGCTTATTGGTGATACAGAAGCTGGGAATCCTGCACTTACATCAAACGACTTCACTGGTTAGCGGGGAATTTCTGCTTGTGCGCGGCCATACTCCAAGTTACTTAGTTGTCTGCTTATGCAGTTAATTGGGCCCTGGGCCTAGTTACATAAAGCTGTTAGGAATAAATTTCTGCTTAGCAAATTTCTTAGCTGTATGGTATTTTGTATGGTATTTTGGCCGGTAACTTGTTTTTGGGTTTTTTCTGTGCAAGAAATTGGGCTTGAACTTACTAACTTTTTTTTTTTGTCACATCTGTAAAGTTAACCTTCAAGAAAGAACAAAAAAAGCAATAGCATTTTTAACTTGCCTAGCCATTTAAAGTTAGTATAATTATTTTTATTTTATTCAATTTTAGATATGCATTGAGAGGTTTTCTGAAACTTGTTTAATGTAGTTTTTAAAAGTTACATTCTACAGTTGTTCTCGCAGAGCCAGTCACATGATTGTATTAGCTGTTGCGGGTTTTTATGATTTTAAATAAAGTATGCTATAATATTATCATCATATTAAATGTTGATATTGTATGAATTGTTTGATTGAAATCAGTATTGAGTTACACTTGTTACCTTGACCCAACTTCGTAGAATTGCCTAAAGGCAGTGGACACTTTTGGTAATTACTCAAAATAATTTTTAGCATAAAACCTTTCTTGGTGACGAGTACACTCAAAAAAATGAAATTCTGGTTCAGTAAATTAAACTCGAATTATTTAATTTGATAATACTTAATACCGTTTTTTTGTTGTTTTTACTTGGTCATCCTAAGTGATTGAAACTTAAATCTTGAAAAGTCAGATTTACTTTAATTATGTAAGTTGTTTATCCATAAATAATAGGTCAAATCAACAAGAGTTACGATGAAGTAGTTACTACTGACACTTATTGGTTAGTGATACTTAAAAATAAAACTTTGCCACTTTTACTGCGGTTATTGAGTAAGAAATACTTAATTACTTGTATTGATGCTGAAGAGCTTAACTTAACAGTATGCAAATTTTTCGTAGCACAAACATGAGTAGAACGAACAAACAAGGCTTATGACTATTTGGGGGGGGGACCATGGCATAATCTAACTTTCCATGCTCTAAGCATTTCAAACCCAAACCAAACGAAATACAATAGTTTTCTCATCTGTCACTCACCAATTATATTTAATTGACAGACAGAAAATGAATAAAGATAATTTATAGCATATAGCTTGGTCCCAATGTAAAGAAAATATATTGTATGTAATGAATTTGAGGTTCACAATACTTGGACCAGCCGATTACCTCAACTTCATAGAACAAGTCATATGAATGTGCGCCCGTACCGGGCCATATGGCCTGGTCCCCTGCCTATAGTGAATGGCTTCAAGTACTGCTTGTATGGGACCAACGTTTCCCACACCAACGGCATGGCACGCTCTCTTCGAACAACAACAGAGGAGCTCAAAGAGAGCAAGCCAAGGGAAGATTTGCTGTCCCCTGCATTGAAGACGTGATCAGTTACTTCGTTGAATGCCATTCATCATAGGTAAGAACATAATCCAAAAGGTGTTATTTTAGTTATTACACTATAGTAGTTGTGATATGCTCATTACTATTTTTTAAGTTAAGCATTTCGTTGGAGTTGTAATGTTGAACCACGTTGTCCGCCTCCGTACACAACAACATGCTCACTTACTGACTGTGACATGCTAAAACTGACAATATGACTGAGTGATATAGGCCTCTTTGTAGGACAGTTGCATTGGAGCATTTATTTAAATTAACTTGCCGTTTTCTAGTTTTGCTCGAGGGTTCGTGTTTTGCCCCCGAATAAATAAAGACAAAACAACACAAACACAAAGTGATAGTTACTCATGTTCAAGCTAGTTCTACTGAAGTGTGTGTGTGTTGCACCCCTAAAAATTAAGTCCAAACTACAAAAACACAAAGTAATAGTTACTCATTTATAAACAAAGTTGGTTTTACCGAAGTTTATGTGTGTTGCACCCCTAAAAATTAAGTCCAAACTACAAAAACACAAAGTAATAGTTACTCATTTACAAACAAAGTTGGTTTTACCGAAGTTTATGTGTGTTGCACCCAAAAATATGAAGTCTAAACAACAAAAACATAAAGTTATAGTTACTCATTTATTAGCAAAGTTAGTTTGACTGAAGGTTATGTGTGTTACACATTAATAAATTAAGTCAAGCACCAAAAACACAAAGTAATAGTTACTCATTTATAAACAAAGTTAGTTTTACTGAAGGGTTTTTGTTTTACACCAAAATAAACAACAAAAACACAAAGTACTAGTTACTCATTTATAAACAAAGTTAGTTTGACTGAAGGTTATGTGTGTTACACATAAATAAATTAAGTCCAAGCAACAAAAACACAAAGTAATAGTTACTCATTTATAAACAAAGTTAGTTTTACTGAAGGGTTTGTGTTTTACACCTAAATAAATTGAGTCCAAGCAACAAAAACACAAAGTAATAGTTACTCATTTATAAACAAAGTTAGTTTTACTGAAGGGTTTTTGTTTTACACCAAAATAAACAACAAAAACACAAAGACATAGTTACTCATTTATAAACAAAGTTATTTTGACTGAAGGTTATGTGTGTTACACATAAATAAATTAAGTCAAGCAACAAAAACACAAAGTAATAGTTACTCATTTATAAACAAAGTTAGTTTTACTGAAGGGTTTGTGTTTTACACCTAAATAAATTGAGTCCAAGCAACAAAAACACAAAGTAATAGTTACTCATTTATAAACAAAGTTAGTTTTACTGAAGGGTTTTTGTTTTACACCAAAATAAACAACAAAAACACAAAGACATAGTTACTCATTTATAAACAAAGTTATTTTGACTGAAGGTTATGTGTGTTACACATAAATAAATTAAGTCAAGCAACAAAAACACAAAGTAATAGTTACTCATTTATAAACAAAGTTAGTTTTACTGAAGGGTTTTTGTTTTACACCAAAATAAACAACAAAAACACAAAGTAATAGTTACTCATTTATAAACAAAGTTATTTTGACTGAAGGTTATGTGTGTTACACATAAATAAATTAAGTCAAGCAACAAAAACACAAAGTAATAGTTACTCATTTATAAACAAAGTTAGTTTTACTGAAGGGTTTTTGTTTTACACCAAAATAAACAACAAAAACACAAAGACATAGTTACTCATTTATAAACAAAGTTATTTTGACTGAAGGTTATGTGTGTTACACATAAATAAATTAAGTCAAGCAACAAAAACACAAAGTAATAGTTACTCATTTATAAACAAAGTTAGTTTTACTGAAGGGTTTTTGTTTTACACCAAAATAAACAACAAAAACACAAAGTAATAGTTACTCATTTATAAACAAAGTTAGTTTGACTGAAGGTTATGTGTGTTACACATAAATAAATTAAGTCCAAGCAACAAAAACACAAAGTAATATTTACTCATTTATAAACAAAGTTAGTTTTACTGAAGGGTTTGTGTTTTACACCTAAATAAATTGAGTCCAAGCAACAAAAACACAAAGTAATAGTTACTCATTTATAAACAAAGTTAGTTTTACTGAAGGTATGTGTTTTACACTAAAGTAAATGAAGTAAATTAAAGTAAATTAATCAAAACAAACACAAAGTAAAAGTATTCATTTATATATAAAGTTGGGATTACTGAAGGTTATGTAATTTGCACTCAAATTAGTTAGGTCCAAACAACAAAAACACACAGTAATAGTTACTTGTTTGTAATAAAGTAAGTTTTACTGAAGGGTATGTAGTTTGCACAGAAATAAATTAAGTCCAATAACAAAGCATTTAGTAATAGTTACTCATTTATAAACAAATTTAGTTAACTTTGGCTGTAGACTACTGTAATTTAACAAACAAAAGAAAAATTAATTTTAATGATTTAATTGTGTTGTTCTCGTTTCTTTTATGACAGATAGTCAAGATGGCAGATGCACTTGTTGTACCATCGTGCATAATGTTGAGAGTCATCATCACCGAAGGAAACATCCAGAAGCTGATTCTACCCCCTGGGCTGGAAAGTGTGCAGGATTTGAAGAACCAAGTCAAGGAGAGGTTTGAACTCAAAGGGGAATTCAGTCTCCAATTCGTTGATCCGGACTTTGATAATTTCATGAGCTTATCATCACTCAAGGATATTAAAGACAGGGGAACTATCAAAGTCGTTCCACTTTCTATTCCTGATTCAGATTCAGACACAGACATTGACACTGTGTTTGATCCTTTGAGTAATTCATCTCTGCTGTCATCGTCCCAGTCGATGTCGGAAGCATCATCCATGTCTACTGCTGTAAGTACATGTAGTACAGATAGAGCACTTCAGTGGCCTACCGTCTTTCCAATCCCATCCTTCTCAATCGACACAGAGATGAAACTTTCAAACGGGGAAAAAACAGTTTGAGAAGGATGGAACTTTGACAAACCCCACAGGAATGAAGTCTGATATTTTGGAAAAACTTGCTGAAGCCATGTTTAGCTACAAGGCATATCCATCAGATGATCAGTTCTGCTCTGTAGCACAAGCATTTGTCAAGAAGCACCTATACCTGAAAGAACCAGGTGCTGCCACTGGCTCACTTGGTTGGAAAATAAGCCTTAACTCAAGATGGGTAACTATAGATCAAAATTGCGAAATCACGGATGCACAGAACTAACTGTAAAATCACTCTAAATCAGCCAAGAACATAAAAAAAAACAAGAAAGGCAGAAGGCAGAAGATAACTACCTCCCTGAATTTCCTGGTGATGAAACAGCTGCAAGCTCTGAAAAGGAACGGACTGCTCTTTTTGATTGATTGAAGAAAACATAAATGGAAAAGTGATTATGGAAAAAATGGCAAAGACATTTTTCCCACCGCAGACAAGAAGTAGTTCTTCAAAAACCATATGTTGTTCTAAAGAATAGTGATTGAAACCAGCTGACCATTTGCCAATGTAATGCTATAATTAATCATGTACCTTTATACAAGTTTTACTGAACAATCCTTTTTTCTACTTATTACTTACAGGGACATGTTGCCTTGGATTGGTCGAGTTGGTCCATGAAAAGTGTTTATCCAAGGAAAAGTGTTTATCAAACGGTTTCAAACACTTTTCAATGACCAACTCAACCGATCCAATGCCACGTGTCCCTTTAAAGTGATGTAACATTAAGGTTGAGCAAGCTGAATATCTATGCCCAATGCTAGACATTACAGTGACCTAAAGTTGATTTCTCTGCACTTTTTAAGGTTTTTTTTAAAGGTCAACTAAATGGGTCCTTAGCTTAAAAATTATTGTTTGTAAATAATAACCTGCAGTAGGTCTCTTTGCTAGAGACACCTTATTGCAGTACATTATCTTTTATTATTCCACTAATTTTACTCGCTTAACAAAGACTAACAAAAATACATCTTTCGGGGGGGAGGGGGGGGGTGTTAACTTGAAATTTATTTTTTAAAAGAATAGTCCAAAAAAGTCTTATCTTATAAATGCATCCTAAACCTGTTTGATATAGCTTGTCAGCCAGATGCTTTTTCTTCAAAGTTCTTTCTGAAAAATCTGTACTTTAGTTATGTTCCACACGGTCAAGAGAATATTGTTTTGAAGTGTATGACCACTTGCCCAAAAAATACTGTATTTAATAACTTCCGTGTCAGATAATTGAGACGTGAACAAATGAAAGTTGTATCATAAACACAACTAAAAATTGATACAACAAAGCAAGGTGTTTTTTATGTGATTATGCTATGAAGTTAAAGGGTCTGGGTACTTTTTGTATGATACAAAACACAATATCCACAGATTTACATTAAACTCATACAGTTTGAAAATAATGATAGTAGAAAGCTTCCCTTACAATGTTACTTGCTGAGGAATGAGTAAAACATTTTTTTCTTTCTCAAAAACTACAGCACCTCAACAAGTAATATAAGATTTCTACTGTCAATATCTTCAAACGGTGTAAGTTTAATAGGAATCTGTGGAAATTGTATTATGTGTTACAGAAAGTACCCAAATCCTTCAAGAGTGTTCAAACGAGTTTGCTGATGTTATCGTTAAAAGATATTGTGGTTGTTGTTGTTGTTCATATTATGTTTACATAAAATAAATGCGTTCATGGTAGATAATTGCACAAACCGCAAGTCAAACCTTACTGAATTTGGAGTGTCAATAATTTTAGTAACACACAGAAATCACTTTCATGATTTTGTTTGAGTGTTATTTACAAATTAATATCAGTATGTAATTTACCCCCTAATCGGTTAATTTCCTCAACTCAGTTAATTTCCGTCAACTCTATGACTTAAATTGTTTACACATTGATTTGTGTTAATTCTTGCATCATAATATATACACACCAGTATAAAATCACACTGCGAATTAAGTTTAAAACATTTCAGTACTATTAGCGCTGTAATTCAGTTTAATTTCATGTGCAATCTGAATAAATACCTTGTGGAATCTACCTCAATCAATTAAACTTGCCCGGATCATTTTATTTTTGTTATTGTCTAAGTTAAATGTGAGTAGCACAAACTTAAATTATTTGCGCCTATTTACCTTGCAAATTCAAGTTACATACAATAAGATAATTTTGTTAGGTTAATAACCAAATTCAAATAAATCAAACAAACCCATACTGAGTAAAATTGAATTGATTTAATCAATTGGTTTTTAGTTAATTTTACTTCAAATGAAAAGTAGCGCCCACTTCGAATTGTAAGTTAATTCAACTTGCCATAGGAAGTAATATTAGTTGCATCACAATGAGTAAATTGGGCTGTGATATTTTAAGTTTAACAAACTTGGGGAATACAAGTACAAAGAACTTATATTCTTGTCCCGTTCAATTTACTCAATTATATCGAGTCAACAAACTTGCCTTAATACAATTAAGTAATTCGAAGAAAACGCGTTTTGAGTTTATTTTACTTACAATTAAACGTAGCGCCTACTTCTAGCCTCAATTTATTTCAACTTGCCTTAGATTTGAGTAATAGTAAATGAATCGTAATATGTCATCCCAACTCATTTCAAATCAGTAAAGCTAACTTGAAAAAGCGAGGAACACATAATTTTTAAGTTAACTGGACGTTGACATTTTAAGTTTAAATAACTTGAGGAATAAAAGTATAAAGAACTTAAATTCTTATCCTGTTCAATCTACTCAATAAATATGAGGCAACAAACTTGCCTTAATAAAATTAAGTAAGTTGAACAAAACATTTTTTTGAGTGTAATGGGGAGAGGTTGATGGTTTAAAACATTGTGAGCAACGGCTCCCTCTGAAGTGCCATAGTTTTCGAGAAAGAAGTAACTTTCCACGAATTTGATTTCGAGACCTCAGATTTAGAACTTTAGGTCTCGAAATCAACCATCTAAACGAACACAACTTCTTGTGACAAGGGTTATTTTTCTTTCATTATTAACTCGCAACTTCGATGACCGATTGAGCTCAAATTTTCACAGGTTTGTTATTTTATGCATATGTTGAGATACACCAACTGTGAAGGCTAGTCTTTGACAATTACCAATAGTGTCACTGCCATTAAAGCCCCAAAAGTAGCTAAGCACAACAAACTTATACTAACCAGAATCGGGTAACCAGCTAAAATGTTACTACATCCTGTTTATGTTTGCTTGGCAGGAAAATGATTCTGCAAAACTCTCCGCCCAAGCTTCTGAAAGGATTGGCCCCTTTTTGCAAAAAAAAAATGTTTATGATGGTATGACATTCTCCCCCTTTGAAGTTTTTGTTGAAGTTACATTGCCCATTTTTCGCACAGAAAATTTTTCTAACTCGAGGTAGGATTAATCCTAGCGTTTCGTGACAGCCCCTGACACTAAGTGCAACAAAATCTCCTTAAAATAAGGGAATCAATGTGTGGTGAAGAGGTTTTCAACTAGTGGTTTAATCCCAACGCTAGGCCTGGTTCTTGATAATTTTATCGGCGGGTTTAAACCACTAGTTGAAAACCGAATCAACACACTTTGATTCCCATTCATAACCAAACAAAAAACTGTAGCATTTCACACCATTTGAACGCACGAGGGTTATATTCGATACTGTAATTTTCTTTTCCTGTTTTCAGAAGGACTCAACTTATTAGAAAATGACTGGCTAAAAACACTGAACCCCTCTAATAATGGAACTTCTCCATTGTTTTATTGATGCCGCTCCGGTAGTACCATGTGCAGTGCTGTAATCTATGGTGTGTAGTGTTGGTTCCGAGAAGAACTGGTGGTTGACGGTGACTTGGATTCCCCGGGCCACGATTGGTCAACACTTTCAGAGGCGGGGCTTGGAGGATCCGATACTTTATCTTGATTGGTCAACAAGTTGCCGCTTATACAACACGATGACCAACACGGTGACACGCACGGTAAAGCTTAGCCCACCTTGTTGAGCTGTTAATGGCTCCGCTTTTAACATCGGTCTCATCACTGTCACCATTACAGCCCACCTTCGATACATGTCTTAAACGCTAAGTTTTCAAAGGTCGCAAAATGCGAGGTTGTTTGATTGCAAATTTCTCCCACTTAAAAAATTTCAATACTACTCCAACATACCTCATTTTATTCCTTACATTTGTGGAATTACTATGACACATAACATGGCTTACTAAATTATGACTTTGTCCAGATGTGATGATTTGAAATTTGGTCAAAAAAAACGTGTACACAAATTACATTTATCGTGACATACGATGGCCATATTTTGTTATTATTATTATTATTATTTTTTTTTTTTTTTGGGGGGGGGGGGGTGGTTGAAGTGTACCGAAGGCTTTAAAAGTTAGATTATTTGGTGGCGCAAATTTGAGTGAGATATTTTCAACAATGCAATAAGGTCACTTTTTAATAATCTACCTACAAGTTATTTATTCCTACATTAATAATAAGCTGAGAAACGAACAAAAAATAGACCTCATATATTACCTTTAGTTCTTTCAACTTTGCGCTAAATCATTTCAAGTTAAACAAACGTAAGGCTACTTGGTTTAATTACCACAATTAGTTACAGTGTAAGCGTTTATTCATCACTTTTAATATGATTCAAGCCTTCGATTCTCGCATTTCGAATCATTCCGCGAGATCTTGCGGGAGCCAGTTTGCCCCTTTGATCTTGGGCAGGCACCGGTGATTGGAACCAGCTAAAGCAACCGACAGGTACCTGATTTCCACGCTACGCGAAATAAACATAAACAGAGTAGTAGAGGTCTGGGTACTCGACGGCTTGGTGCCGTGACGCGATATTCAAAATGGCCACCAGCCATGCTTGTGAAGTTGTCAACACCGTGGATATACTTACGATGATTTGATGTGATTTAATGTCTCTTTGGGTAAGCTTTATCATGCAGCTTATTTAAGTTAATAATGTAGAATAGGATGATGGCCTCGTGGAAGGCGTGTAACCACCTAGTTTGTCATAAAACGGGCAATTCTTGTCACAATTTTATTCCACCTTCATGCTCAACATAAACAACGGCAATCCGGAAGTAGCTGTAACGTTAGAGCATAGGTCATTGCATTGTCATTGCCAATTTGCCGTCAATCAGATACTGGATGAAGAATTCCTCCATGATCTGATGAAACAATCGACTTTTCTGTGTAGTTCTTATAGATTATCTACTTCAATTCGTGTCGGCCACTCCTACGTGTTTCTATGTCAGTTTTTGTTTACATGTTATGTAACACCGGTGCTCTGACATTCGGAGTCGTATAGGCCTACCATCCAAAAGAATTGATACATCATGTTTAAGCCTTTGCAGATTGCCTTTCTCATATCAAGTTGTAAACCTAAAACTGGTTTGCCACCTATACTGCCAAATGATAATGTAAATGTTTAAAGTCTGAACATGGTCTGAATAAAACTGGCGGGTTTTTTATTTTTATTTTTTTAATCGTCTGAAATTTCATCCAGATGTGTAATGAAGGGCGAGGTGCACAGAAAAACCTTGGTCTGAGTCGTAGGCAACTTTTTGAGGTATTGTCTAGTTTTCGATGCCCCCAAATCAAGATTAAAGTTAATATTAATTTGAGGCCCTTCCAATTGTTCCAGCAATCTGTAATCCGTAGAGCGTCTTCTGCACATAAAGAACTTTCTTTTGTTAAATTTTGAGGCAAATCTGAGAGAAATTTTTTTTGAGGGTGAAAAAAACGTCAAGTTATACCCCATGCCGTTTTCTCAAAAATCTGCCGAAAAAATTTGTGTTTTTCAAAATCGCCTGAAAACTTGGGTTTAGTCGTCTACCTTAGTAACTTTTTGATGTAATTGTTTTTATTGCCTGATTTTCGATATAACAATGTCTCAAATAATTATTGTATCAAACTCAATAAACCCAATTGTACCATCTCGGCGAGTACCCACCAAGCACACTGGTGGAAATTCAAAGAAGTTATATCCCCGCCGTCATGTTGATCCCAGCTAGCCTACTAAAGACTCAGCCACCCAACCCCATTGTACCCCGCTACCCTTTTCACAGCGACCGACAATCCCCGATTCCCATCTAAATGCCAGACCAACTTCCCCTGTGAACTAACTCAAATAATTATTTTGTATAAGTCCCCTATTATGCCTACGTTCCGTGTAAACCAATGCGCCATACTTACAGCGTGAAGCGTATGCCTTCCACTCTCAAATTATTTACTAAGTCCAAAGCAAGGATTTCCCTATGCCATTGTACCATGCGTACCATTTCCCCATTAATTAAACTAATTGTCTATCTTTATGCCTACAGCGTGTGCCTTCAACTCGTCGAATACTTTTTAAGTCCGAACACAAGAGTCCCCTATCTACTACCAATACCCGTCAGTATTGCGTATTATGCCTTCCACTCGCAAATTATTTACCAAGTCCAAAGCAAGGATTTCCCTATGCCATTGTACCATGCGTGCCATTTCCCCATTAATTAAACTAATTGTCTGTCTTTATGCCTACAGCGTGTGCCTTCAACTCGTCGAATACTTTTTAAGTCCGAACACAAGAGTCCCCTATCTACTACCAATACCCGTCAGTATTGCGTATTATGCCTTCCACTCGCAAATTATTTACTAAGTCCACAGCAAGGATTCCCCTATGCCATAGTACCATGCGTACCCCTTTTCCCATTAAACTATGCAGTGTGTAGATTTTAACTCAAATGTTTTAAGTCCGAACCAATGAGTTTCCCATGCCTATGTATAACCAGCCCACAACTTGTGCATTTCATTCGAAATTACTAAGTATAAAGCATTGATTTTACTATGCCATAGCATCATGTGGAAAGTGTTCCCCTCGCAAATTATATACCAAGTATAAAGTACAAGTATAATATACAATATACCAAGTATAAAGCATTGATATTCCCATACCATAGTATCCTATGAAAAGTATTCAACTCGCAAATTATACACTAAGTATAAAGCATTGATATCCCCATACCATAGTATCCTATGATGAGTATTCAATTATATACTAAGTATAAAGCACTGAAATCCCATGCCATAGCTTTCTGTGTAAAGTATGAACCGAAGGTTTATCAGGTCTAAAATGCGAATGATGCTGGGGGGGGACCCAAGTGGGTGTCGTGGGTAGGTGTCGGCCTCCGAAGTGAAAGGTCCCCGGTTCGAACCCCGGTGGTGACAGTGGTTGCCGTCCGAGAAGTCTCGACCCACCAGACAGTGGCACTCACCGCTAGCACTCGCTGAGGAAAGAAACTTTAAACTTAAAACTTAAAACGAACCTATGCTCTTTTTTATATAAGTTTAAAAAAAATTATAAAAAAAAACATTTTTAAAACGTCTCCAACTTTTCTGAAGCTGGATTCGATCCCGGGACCCTCCGGTCCAGAGACCAGAGCCCTTCCACTGGGCCACTGCTCCTTCTTACTAATATGCGTTCGAGTTTAATTTTAAACCTTCGTATGACAAACTTTTAATTAAAACGTAGTAAAAGAACACCCGGGAATCGAACTCCGCACCATTGGGTGTAGAGTCCGGAGCCCTTCCATTGAGCCACGTCTCCTCTTACTTCATTTGCGTTCGAGTTTAATTTTAAACCTTCGTATGACAAACTTTTAATTAAAACGTGTAAAAGAACACCCGGGAATCGAACTCCGTACCATTGGGTGTAGAGTCCGGAGCCCTTCCATTGAGCCACGTCTCCTCTTACTTTTATTGCGTTCCAGTTTAATGTTATACCTTAGAATGAACAACTTTAAATCAAAACGTAGTAAAAGAACACCCGGGAATCGAACTCCGTACCATTGGGTGTAGAGCCGGAAGCCCTTCCATTGGGCCACTACTACTCTTACTTCATTTGCGTTCGAGTTACATGTTATACCTTAGAATGAACAACTTTATATCAAAACGTATTACAGCTTATGCCTTCCACTCTCAAATTATTTATTAAGTGTAAAGCAAGGATTTCCCTATGCCATAGGATACCGCGCAAACCAATGTTCTCAAGCATACTAAAAGAACACACATCGGGAGTCGAACCCCGTACCATTGGGTGTAGAGCCGGAAGCCCTTCCACTGGGCCACGTCTCCTCTTACTTTTATTGCGTTCCAGTTTAATGTTATACCTTAGAATGAACAATTTTAAATCAAAACGTATTGTAGCTTATGCCTTCCACTCGCAAACTATTTATTAAGTGTAAAGCAAGGATTTCCCTATGCCATAGGGTACCGCGCAAACCAATGTTCTCAAGCGTAGAAAAAGAACACAGATCGGGATTCGAACCCCGTACCATTTGATGTAGAGCCCGGAAGCCCTTCCATTAGGCCACTACTACTCTTACTTCATTAGCGTTCGAGTTTAATGTTATACCCTAGAATGAACAATTTTAAATCAAAACGTATTATTTGCCTCCCACTCGCAAATTATTTAGCAAGTGTAAAGCAAGGATTTCTCTATACCATTGGGAACCGCGCAAACCAATGTTCTCAAGAAAAAGAACACAGACCGGGGTTCGAACCCAGTACCATTGGGTGTTGAGCCCGGAGCCCTTCCATTGGGCCACTACTACTCTTTCTACATTAGCGTTCGAGTTTAAAGTTATACCCTAGAATGAACAATTTCAAATCAAAACGTATTATAGCTTATGCCTTCCACTCGCAAATTATTTATTAAGTGTAAAGCAAGGATTTCCCTATGCCATAGGGAACCGCGCAAACCAATGTTCTCAAGCGTAGAAAAAGAACACAGACCGGGGTTCGAACCCAGTACCGTTGGGTGTAGAGCCCGGAGCCCTTCCATTGGGCCACGACTACTCTTACTTCATTTGCGTTCGGGTTTAATTTTATACCCTAGAGTGAACAACTTTATATCAAAACATATTGTAACTTATGCCTTCCACTTGCATTAATTATTGATTAGGGGTTAAGCAAGGATTTCCCTATGCCGTAGGGTACCGCGTAAACTAATGTTCTTCAACGCAGAAAAAGAACACACACCGGGGTTCGAACCCAGCACCTTTGGCTTCAGAGTCCAGAGCCCTACCTCTGTGCCACTGTCCTTCTTCATTACTAAAGGTTCGAGTTTAAATATAAACCTTAGAATGAATTCAACTTTAAATCAAAACGTAATAAATAGCGGGTGCCTTCCACTCGCATGTTATTTATTAGGTATAACGCAAGGATTTCCCTATGCCATAGGGTTCCGCTTAAACCAATGTTCTTACGCGTAGAAAAAGACACACGCCGTGGCTCGAACTCGGTACCTTTGCGCTCAGAATCCGGAGCTCTACCACTGGGCCACCGCTTTTCTTAAGAACAATGGGTTCGAGTTTGATTATAAACCTTAGAGTGGACAACTTTAAATCCAAACGTATATAGCGAGTGCCTTCCACTCGCGTGTTTTACAAGGATTTCCCGATGCCATAGTACCCCAGGTAATGTCAACATTGGGACTGGGTACAACAGAGTTGATGCATGCACAAATTCGACGGTGTTTGAGATAAATAAAATGCACGGGACTAAAACGGGTCTATCTAACTGAGAAAATATCAGCGATTGAAAAAGTCTCTAGAAGCCGGGCAAATCGGGCGAAAGGGGGGGGGGGCATATTCAAACATGGGGCGTAACAGTGTGACCAACAAAACCATTTATTATTATATGTAATAAATATTTGATAATCTAAGTAAATTGAACTCTAAATAAGACACGGGACGGACTATTCTTTATGTTTTAATTCAATATTTGTTTAATGTTTGAGATTCTACATTTCACATTATGACTGCTCTTTAAATCAATATAAAAAGAATTCAGACAATAATTGACATACAGATTCAAAATTATTTTAAGCAGCAATTTTTTATTTTATTTTTTATGTTATTTAATTAAAACCATTAAAAATAAAATTTAAACGTCAAGTGTTTGTGCATCGTAAAAGAATTTTTGTTTTTCTCCACAGGCGATCAGAGAATACTGACCGAAACGTCAATTGAAACCAACGGTTATTTTCAGAACCACCCCATATTTAGAGATGATGGTCATTGCATGGTGTTACCGCAAACCTGTCCATATCGTAATTCCACCATGCACAGTTTTAAATCCAGGGTACAACATATCAAATCATTGTCATAGATAGGTCGTACAATATTATGCAGTGAATAATTAGACGGGAACAATTTTACGACCTCACCCTTAATTTCTGGCCGTTTTGTTTTAATCTCCGAATAATCAACGGGAAAACAGCAACCTACAGGCCCACTATTAAAGGAACACGTTGCCTTGGATCGGACGAGTCGGTCAAAACAAAAGCGTTTGTAACCGTTTTTTATAAAATGTATATGGTTGGAAAGATGTTGTAAAAGTAGAATACAATGATCCACACAAGTTTGCCTCAAAATTGCGTGGTTTTCCTTCTACTGTGCGAACTAACATGGTCGGCCATTTATGGGAGTCAAAATTTTGACCCCCATAAATGGCCGACGTGTTAGTCGACAAGGTAAAAGGAAAACCACGCAATTTCGAGGCATGTTTGTGTGGATCATTATATTCTACTTTTACAACATCTTTCTACCCATATGCATTTTATAAAAAACGGTTACAAACGCTTTTCAAAGACCAACTCGACCGATCCAAGGCAACGTGTTCCTTTAACAGAGAATTATATTGAGCAATACACGTACATATACACATACACAAGCATACCAGCTAACGTAGTGTAGACATATTATAGCTAATAGAAACAAATCACAAACATTGCTTTTACCATGGGTTCTAACGACCGACTTAATATTGAATCAGAATAAACGAGTACACATTAGTCTTGCCTGAACAGTTCCCTGAAGATTAGAACTACATCAAAAGGGCTCTAAATATCGTCCAAGGAGACAGCCAGAGTCAACTGCATGGTTGGAGATCATTTTGAATGCATGTGTACGCGGTAAATTACTGGGTACGAAGCATGGGTTATAAGACCAACTATAGGGTACCCGACTATTCGTGTTCTTGTCGCAATGTCGCTTACTTCTTGATATAGCAGTGCCTCCAAAAAGAGAGGTTGAAATGAATTTGAGACCCATCCAATTGTTCCAGCAATCTTAAACTTGGAGACTGTCTTTTAAACATGACGAATTTCCTTGTTTCCGAGGCTGAAAAACGTCAAGCTTACCCCCTTGTCGTTTTTTCAAAAATCGACCGAAATTTTTGTCTTCCAAATCGCCTGAAATTTCATACCTAGGTGTAATAGAGGGCGAGGAGCAAGAAAATCTTGGTTTTAGTCGTCTACGATGGCTACTTTTTGAGATAATGCCTTATTTCGGATAGTACGACGGTTTAAAATCAACGTTAAAATGAATATTTGAGACCCATCCTATTGTTCCAGCAACCTGTAACTTGGAGACTGTCTTTTACACATGACGAACTTCCTTTGGTTAAATTTTGAGGCAATTCGGAGAGAAAGTGTTTCCGAGGCTGGAAAAACGTCAAGCTTACCCCCTTGTCGTTTTTTCAAAAATCGGCCGAAATTTTTGTCTTCCACATCGCCTGAAATTTCATACCTAGGTGTAATTGGGGGCAAGGAGCAGGAAAATCTTGGTTTTAGTCGTCTACGATGGCTACTTTTTGAGATAATGCCTTATTTCGGATAGTACGACGGTTTAAAATCAACGTTAAAATGAATATTTGAGACCCATCCTATTGTTCCAGCAACCTGTAACTTGGAGACTGTCTTTTACACATGACGAACTTCCTTTGGTTAAATTTTGAGGCAATTCGGAGAGGAAACGTTTCCGAGGCTGAAAAAACGTCAAGCTTACCCCCTTGTCGTTTTTTCAAAAATCGACCGAAATTTTTGTCTTCCAAATCGCCTGAAATTTCATACCTATGTGTAATAGAGGGCGAGGAGCAAGAAAATCTTGGTTTTAGTCGTCTACGATGGCTACTTTTTGAGATAATGCCTCATTTTGGATAGTACGACGGTTTAAAATCAACGTTAAAATGAATATTTGAGACCCATCCTATTGTTCCAGCAACCTGTAACTTGGAGACTGTCTTTTACACATGACGAACTTCCTTATGTTAAATTTTGAGGCAATTCGGAGAGAAAATGTTTCCGAGGCTGAAAAAACGTCAAGCTTACCCCCTTGTCGTTTTTTCAAAAATCGGCCGAAATTTTTGTCTTCCAAATCGCCTGAAATTTCATACCTAGGTGTAATAGAGGGCGAGGAGCAAGAAAATCTTGGTTTTAGTCGTCTACGATGGCTACTTTTTGAGATAATGCCTCATTTCGGATAGTACGACGGTTTAAAATCAACGTTGAATGAATATTTGAGACCCATCCTATTGTTCCAGCAACCTGTAACTTGGAGACTGTCTTTTACACATGACGAACTTCCTTTGGTTAAATTTTGAGGCAATTCGGAGAGAAAGTGTTTCCGAGATTGAAAAAACGTCAAGCTTACCCCCTTGTCGTTTTTTTCAAAAATCGGCCGAAATTTTTGTCTTCCAAATCGCCTGAAATTTCATACCTAGGTGTAATTGAGGGCGAGGAGCAAGAAAATCTTGGTTTTAGTCGTCTACGATGGCTACTTTTTGAGATAATGCCTTATTTCGGATGTTACGACGGTTTAAAATCAAGGTTAAAATGAATATTTGAGACCCATCCTATTGTTCCAGCAACCTGTAACTTGGAGACTGTCTTTTACACATGACGAACTTCCTTTGGTTAAATTTTGAGGCAATTCGGAGAGGAAATGTTTCCGAGGCTGAAAAAACGTCAAGCTTACCCCCTTGTCGTTTTTTCAAAAATTTGCCGAAATTTTTATCTTCCAAATCGCCTGAAATTTCATACCTAGGTGTAATAGAGGGCGAGGAGCAAGAAAAACCTTGGTTTTAGTCGTCTACGATGGCTACTTTTTGAGATAATGCCTTATTTCGGATAGTACGACGGTTTAAAATCAAGGTTAAAATGAATATTTGAGACCCATCCTATTGTTCCAGCAACCTGTAACTTGGAGACTGTCTTTTACTCTACCACCTGGCCAAATAATCCAACCTAGTTTGGGTATGACCTACCCCAAATTCATTCCCGCGCCAAGCAGTAAAATCAAGTCTATATAATGTATGGGTACAGGATTCGAACCGGGTGTACCAGCTCTCGGTAGAACACGCATTGGAGCTATCCAGTGCACCTAGGTGCCTGTTGGTGTGTCTGGGGGGGGGGGGGGGAGTTTTTATACTACTTATAATAATTCACTGCGTCCACTCAAGCAAAAAAGAAAAGAAACATACACCCAGTAGAGTTGAACCAGGGTCTCGTGGCTCCCAGTCCCATACGTAGTTAGTGTAGCTACGGCGCCACCTACCATGTTACGAGATTTAGTACAATTAATTGAATGAACCCAATTAACCACACCATTAAAGACATAATTTTTGTTTCATTTATTTGACCTCGGAAGTTTTTTCTTCTGGACAATTATGTGTATTCAAATTATCTTTCTTTTTTTAACTGAAAAAAAAGACGTCCAGCTGCATTCTCATCAAAAATTTGCCTAAAATTGAAGAAAGGCAAGGGGTAAGTCCAGCATTTTCATCACTAAAACCATCTTTAAAAAAACGACTAAAATGCTTGACTTCTGATGATGAAAAATGTTTGTTCCTTAAATTAGGTCTTTGTTGATGAAAATGCTGGAATCACGACCTCTTTTGTTTTGTTTTTAATGTGATTTTGTTTAATTTCGGGCCCGTAATGGATACAAATCCTGGACTTACTAACCTCTTGTGATGTTTTCAAATCTTGAGGGTGCACAGTTTTAAAGTTTGATTTTAGGTTAAAGGCTTTGCACAACAATAATAAAAGAGAAAACATGAAACACAGATTCAACCTTATTCCATTGCAATTTAATTTCGTACAGTTGCTATTAAAACTACGAGGCATTTAAATAACTACACGCATTATTTTGCAACTATTGGATGCATTAATAATAATAATTGTATTGTATTGTATCAAATTTTGTTCCTTAAACGGAACAAACCTCATTCCCTACGGGAAGGGTTTACAACAATAACAAAACTTCAACTTATTATACAACACAGAAGAAGAGCTCTCGAGAGGTCAGCAAGAACAAATTTTAAATTATGTTTGGGTTTCGAAACACAATTAATAATGGTTTTCTTTTGAGAACTCACAAGGAAAATTATTTTTTTCTTGTCAGATAAGATACTAAAAACCTGTGTAACTTTGACCCATGGTATTATACAATATGTTTCCGAATACAGTAAACATTTGGTAAAACGAATGAAATGGATTTGGATTTCAACATCCTCTAAGCAGTGAATACATACGATCCTTAAATTCTACACCTGTATATCTCCCAACCTCAACTTGTAATTTATGTGCTTAGCACCTAAACCTTGCTAAGCAGTGAAGATATTGAGGATTGTGTACAAATAACTTAGGTATGGCTATATGTCAAAGTTCTTTTTAAACGTCCTATATGTATATCTATTTGGTTTGCGGTAACACCATGTGTGTATCTACTTGCCAGGTAGAGTTTGTTCTTAGAGAACTGTCTTGCTTTATTCTACTACCGCAGAGTAGATGTTCGGGTATTCAGGAGACTTCTAAGTTCTGAAAAGAACTGTCCTGCTTATTAACTAATTACCTGGGCGGATGGTGAAGAAATAGGCTGGGACTACTACTTTAGCTTAGGCCGATTCGATCGTAATTAACTATACTACCGCGGAGTAAGTTCTTGGGTTGGTCTCAACGTTTCGACTAGCTTGCTCTAGTCATCGTCAGGAGACTGAACAAACTCTACCTGGCAAGTAGATACACACATGGTGTTACCGCAAACCAAATATACATGTACACTGATACCTCACCATGCAATGCCTCAAATCCTATGTCCTTTATGTACTAAGTTTATTTCTTTTGGTAATCTCTAAAAGCAATTGCAAATAAATACATTACATAATTCTTTAGGTACTTTTTGTAACACTAAACACAATGTTTACAGATTTGCATTAAACTTACACCGTTTGAAGATAATGATAGTAGAAAGCTTACCTTTAAAAGTTACTTGCTGAGGTGATGTAGTTTGTGAGAAATGAGTAAAACAATGTCCTGAACATACGTTTTTACATGCTAAAATAATTTTCGAAGAGTCAAAAATTATTTCCATGACATTGTTTTACTCATTTCTCAAAAAGTACAGCTTCACAGCAAGTCATGTTTTCAGGGAAGCTTTCTACCATCATTATCTTCAATTTGAGTAAGTTTAATGTAAATCTGTGGACATTGTGTATTTTTTGTCCAACAAAAGTACCCAGACCCTTTAAATGCATCAACATAATAATAATACTTGGTTCTTATATAGCGGTTTTTAACACACCCTTAAGGGTCGAAACAAAGCGCTCAGTATTTTCCCTGCAAGGTATGTGGGGCCAGGTTTTTGAAGTATGGTATTGTTATCTTATAGCACCATGTAAATGGTTTTACAAGGTGCTGTGGTGCAATATGCTTCCGCTTAAACCAGGAACACCGAGGCGTACTCCTACTCTTCTGATAAGCGCACTTAGTTCTTTACTGTGCATTACACAACACACAGGAGCACACTCCGGTTCGAGCATCGATTAGAAGATCAGCGCAGAAGATAAGTACACATGGCATAGTCTTTAATAGACATTCAAGGCTGTTTAATCACAATTTTTCAGATTTTTCAAGGGTGAACAAAATACGGTAATTAGACTAAAATAGAAAGATCGCCATGCCCAATTGAAATCACCATAATAATTGCATCAATTTCAAAGTAAAGACATCGTGCAAAATGATTTATATACAGTTATTAAAAAATTGTTTAGTAAATGTTGAAGGCACTGGACACTATTGAGAATACAGGGGTCACCTTCACAAAGAGTTGGGACTAGTCCTAACTTAGGACTAGTCCTAGGAGATATTAAAATCTTAAGGCTAGTCCTAAGTTAGGACGAGTAACTCGAGTTAAAAGACTAGTCTTAAAGGCAGTAGACACTATTACTCAAAATAATTTTTAGAATAAAACCTTACTTGGAAATAAGTTATAGGAAGACGTTGATAGCATAAAACATCGTGAGAAACAGCTCCCTCTTAAGTAATTTTCCTCAAATTTAATTCTTAGACCTCAAGTTTAGAATTTGAGGTCTCGAAATCAATCATAAGAAAGCACACAACTTCGTGTGACAAGGGTGTTTTTTTCTTTCATTATTATCTCGTAACTTTGATGACCGATTGAGCTAAAATTTTCACTGGTTTGTTATTTCATGCATGTGATGAGATACAGCAAGTGAGAAAACTGGTCTTTGACAATTACCAAAAGTGTCCACTGTCTTTAACTCTTTGTGAAATCCACCCCTGGTCTTTGACAATATTACCAAACAGTGCCCAGTGCCTTTAAAGGCTCTGGGTACTTTTTATACAATGTCCACAGATTTCGAGAAATGAGTAAAACAATGTCACACAAGTTATTTTAGTCTCAGTATTAGCATGTTACAATGTATTAGCATGTAAAAACCATAACATACCATACATGTAACTGGTTAATACGCTTTTACTTGCAATCACTGAAAGTGAGACGAAAGTGATTTTGGTGACTTGTTTTAGTACTCATTACTCAAAAACTACAGCACCTCAGCAAGTAATATTGTAAGGGAAGCTTTCTACCACCATTATCTTCAAACTGAGTAAGTTTAATGTAAATCTGTGGACATTATGTTTTGTGTTACAAAAAGTACCCAAATCTTAAAATTGTTATAATACAAAAGTTACACATGTAGAGTTACTTCCTCCAAAAGTTCTGATCCTGCGCCATTTTTTTCTTGAAGTTCTGAAACCATTTATCTAGGACCGTCATGGGGATCCAGCTGACATTTGGCTGGGGTGTCATCTGCGACTGGTTGATCCCGAACGATGAGGCATAGTTGTAGAAATTCTCTAACATCTTCATGGAGAACTCTGAGAAGCTGGTCAAAGTCGACGTCTAAAATAAATGGAGAGAAAACAAAAAGTAAGTAAAAGGCACTGGATCCCTTTGGTAATAGGCCGATCCATTTAGCTCCGCCCCATCATTGCGTATTGACCAATCACATCCCATTGCGCAACACAAAGTCTGACAAATAAAGTCTGACATGCGTATGCTTGGCGTGGGCGGACGAGTTGTGCAGAATGGCATAGGAGAGCCTCACGTGTTCTTGCTCACATGTGCGCCGTGGGCGGAGCCTAATGGATCGGTCTATTGTCAGAGACCAGTTTTCAAGCACTTGCCATGCCCATGTATCCCAACATGTATGCATAAAATGTAACAAACCAGTGGAAATTTGCCTTAATCGATTATCAAACTTCCAGAAAATAGTTGAAGAAAAAATTCTTTTTAGAAGTCTGAGAAAGGCTTCACGCCTGAAGTCTTTCGCAGATGCAAATATTTAAGTGAGAAATCACTTCTTTCTCAAAAACTTTGTTACTTCAGAGGGAGCCGTTTCTCACGATGTTTTATTTAATCAACAGCTCTCATCGAGTCGCATTGTGTTTCTGATCGTGATGTCCGATTGTGTTTCGTAAGTAAATTATGTCGTCGTAAATAGTGGTGAGCAACACCATTGGTTCACCAAGCAGGAAGCCACGACTATTGTTGTAGTTGTCGTGGAGGTACGATTAACCGAGTAGTTAAAAAACGATAGTCGCTACTCGACTAAGCAATCAATAGTTGCGACTTTGACACTAGTCGCAATAGTCGCCCAGGCTTAATTGCATCACGATTAATTGAAGACGTAATAATAATAGAGACAAGTTCTTATTCAGCGCATTTTTCAATAACTATCTCAATGCGCTTTAGATTAGTGCCCTGGTCAATGGGCAAATTACATCCCTGTAATCTTTCTCAGCCCCCCTGGGAAGTATACAGCCCTGAGCTGCCTTGGCACACCAGTGGCTTTTTCATACACAATATCAACCTCTACCCTCGCAGGTACCCAATTATACCCCTGAGTGGAAAGAAGCAACTATGGTCAAGTGTCTTGCTCAAGGACACAAGTGTCATGACTGGGATTCAAACCCACACTCCGCTGACTTTTCCACCTGAACTTAGATTCAATGGCCTTAATCACTCGGTCATGACACCCAACAAATCCGATGCAGCCCTTTCATTTTTCAAATGTTACTAAAGCTTCCAGATGTTTCCGCCCCAGAAAAAACCCTAATATTTAGGACTCTGTTTCTGTGAACAGCACAAAGGAAGAGTCCTGTAGAGGGCTAGGCGCAACCTGAACTCCTGAGATACTGGGCCAAATTTCATAGAGCTGCTTGAAGACACTGGACACTATTGGTAATTGTCAAAGACCAGTCTTCTCACTTGCTGTTTCTCAACATTTGCATAAAATAACAACCCTGTGAAAATTTGAGCTCATTCGGTCATCTAAGTTGCGAGATAATTATGAAAGAAAAAAACACCCTTGTCACACGAAGTTGTGTGCTTTCAGATGCTTTATCTCGAGACCTCAAAATTCTTAATCTGAGGTCTCAAAATCAAATTCGTGGAAAATTACTTCTTTCCTGAATACCACCTTAATTCAGAGGGAGCCATTTCTCACTAAGTTTGTTACCATCAACCGCTCTCCATTACTTGTTACCTACCAAGTAAGGTTGTATGCTAATAACTATTTTGAGTAATTACCAAAAGTGTCCACTGCCTTTAAGCACAAAATAAGCTAAGCAAATCAAAATTATGCACACCGAGATAAAGTTACCAGCCAGTGAGAATTTTTTTAACAGTATTTTCTACTTGAGCAGCTCTATGCAATTGGGACCTTGTTAACCGGAATAAAGTTACCACATGTACAAGGGTGTTTTTTTCTTTCATAATTATCTCGCAACTTAGATGACCGAATGAGCTCAAATTTTCACAGGGTTGTTATTTTATGCAAATGTTGAGATACAGCAAGTGAGAAGACTGGTCTTTGACAATTACCAATACCCAGCCGACTGTGCACAACAACAAAATAAAAACGTACCTGGGTAGTTTCTGCTGGTATCTGATGCTGGATAACGTGAAGGGGTTCCACAGAGATTCCAATCTGTGACATCGTTTTCATCGGCTGCTGTACAGGCATAGACTGCATGAATGAGTTGTTTGTAGAACTTCCTTTGAAAGACACATTCAAACAAAATCATAAAAAGACATCAATCAATCAACCCGCAGAGGCAGCAAGGGTCCATCGCGCCGATGTCATGTGTCCACGTCCTACAGCCTCACGCCACATGTGGGCGATTTCGCTCGGCCGGCCAAGTTGTTGGGCCTAGGATGACCGAGGGCGGCCTCTGTCTAGGTCTCTTCCAGCCAGGAGCTGGTGCTAGGCCTCCCCTGGAGTTGATGGCGATGCTTTAGAGCTTTTTTAGCTGGGATGTTGTCAGCTAGGCGAGCGACATGACCGAAGAAGGCAGAGTGGCGGTGTTGAATTAGTTGGTTGATGGGGGGGCGGACACGTTCTTTGGGTGACCTCATTGTTGTTGACTAAGTGGAACCACTGGATGCCAAAAATTGATCATTGACACTGGACACCTTTAGTAATATTTTCAGAGACCAGTCTTCTCACTTGGTGTATCTCAAAATATGCACAAAGAACAAACCTGTGAAAATTTGAACTCAATTGGTCTTCGAAGTTGTGAGAGAATAATGGAAGAGAAAAAACCCTGTACGTACGAAGTTGTGTGCTTTCAGTTCAGATGCTTGATTTCCAGACCTCAGCTGAGGTCTCGAAATCAAATCAAATATTTTAGTGAGAAATTACTACTTTCTCAAAAACTACGTTACTTCAGATTCAGAGGGAGTCGTTTCTCACAATGTTTTTTACTATCAACAGCTCTCCATTGCTCATTACCAAGTCAGTTTTTATGTGTTAACAATTATTTTGAGTAATCACCAATAGTGTCCAATGCTTCTAACCAAGATGATTTCTTGCTTTGCTTTAGGGAATATCTCAATAGTCTTGCTCTGGGCAAGAAGGATTGTTCCTGTAGGTATTTGGGCAATTCCAAGCAAACATGGACATAACACACAAAAATCAAGTTTGTGTCACAACTTTCTTTCCACTTAGAAGTTATAGCTAACATATGAAACCAATTTATTTTTAGTTGTTGACAAGGAATGAACCCAATTTTGCCAAATCAGAACTCGGCTTGGGCACCATGTAGGCGTGGCTACATTGTCTGGAAAACTATAATGCGACTGACCGTAATGCGACTGACCATGGTTTTGCCATGTATACCTAAAAGTTCAAGTTGCTGACCATTTATAAGTATCCTGTTGGATACTCATGTATAAGAGTTGTGTGTTACATATAGTAACACTTTCACAATCTTTTTGATAGAGGAGATTTTTGAATTGTGACAAGTGTTTTTTTTACCATGTCCTTTTTGTGTAATGCGACTGACCGGTCTTTACAACGTTATAACATCCAGAGCACAAAGCCCACAACATTTCTAATAATTATCAATTCAAAGCCTTGGGTGTCAAGTACAAATCAGTCTATAAACTTAGAGGAAAGAATATCTCACACAGAACTTCTAGCACCACGATCGAGAAATGACACTGAAAAGTGTTATGCGACTGACCGCGGAATTGCCCATTTGCCTGTACATGGACATGTAATCATAATATTTTGCGGGTGGAGATGTGACAGTTATGCCAATAAAACGGGATATAAACACCGGCCTGATGAAACATATTGACTACATTTTTTTGTCAACCATACCTTTCTTCAAGCCGACTACTTTAAAAATGGCACTTGGCTTTTTGTTGGAGATGAAACCGAGAAACATCCAGACCATTTCGCCCTCCGGTGACGGCCAACTGAAGTAGATGGCCTCGCCCATTCCCTCTGGAAACGCTCCGGTTCCGGTCAGGAAGACAACAATGTGGTTGTTGGTAGCCGCATTGAAAATGTTGAAGAGGACATGAGTGTCGTCTATCTGTTGCATGTCCGTCTGGACCTAGAGAGTAAAATGGGTGAAACTAGTTAAGAGATTGTTGCGAGAACTAGATGTTAAATTTGCATTTGGGATAAAGAATTTCACATACTTTTGATTTTACCATTACACCGACTACTTGGGTGGGATTAGAACCCAGGACCTTTGCAAATCTGTAGCAGTGTCTTACAAACTAGACCACCTAGAGTGCCTGGTAGCTAGAGGCAGCTAGTTTGAACCCTTTATTGAGGATGGTAAGAAGACACTGCTCTATAACTGCAAGGGTCGATGGTTCGAATCTGTAATGTATCACTGTGGCACTACTTTATGAACGGCTCATGAATATATAGATATGTAGTGCACAGTCCATGTATGTATACAGGTCAAAGGTTATGTGAATAAACCACTTCTCAAAATGGCAGCTATTCTGTGCTAGACTACTCTGACACTTAAGTATTTCTCCACGTAAATACACCACAACTGGCGACGAGGATGGGATTATTAGCCTGCTATGTTAAAGATCTAGGTATTGTGATCTTAAGAGTACAAATTTAATGTACAAATTCGCCAGGGTAGCTGCATAAAATGTGGAAATTTGGAGTGAATCTTGATCCGTTTTACAACACCAGTGAGGGTATGTACATATACACATAGACTGAATCTGACAGTTCATCTCTACTCGTGTGGCGTACGCATTGCCGATTGCTGTTACATGTAATTCTGTGAACTTGAGCTACCATTCTAGATCATGGCTTCATCAATGATTGGCAGAATTGATCCCTTTGATGGGACAGAGGAAGACTGGCCCACATATATTGAAAGGCTTGAACAATATTTTGATGTGAACTCAATCTCAGCAGCCAAGAAAGTGCCTGCACTTATCAGCCTTATTGGACCAAAGACGTATGGGCTCTTGAAAAATTTAACTACGCCAAACAAGCCATCCACAAAGACATACAAGGAGTTAGTTGAAATTTTATCACAACACTTGTCACCCAAGCCACTTGTCATCGCTGAACGTTTTCGTTTTCACAAGCGAGAACAACTTGAGGGTGAGAGCGTCAGTACTTACCTAGCTCAACTTCGACGGTTTGCTGAACATTGCAATTTTGGTGACTATTTGAATGATGCCCTCCGTGACCGATTTGTGTGTGGGTTACGGGCAGGGAGTATCCAGAAGCGACTGCTCGCTGAGGCAAAACTAACACTAAACAAAGCCTTGGAAATGGCCACTGCAATGGAAACAGCTGCTAAGGATGCAGTTGAGCTTCGTCAGCAGTTAAAACCTGATTCTACTGTTCACAAATTTAATGTGAAATCACGCTCCCAATCTTCAGCTTCATGCTACCGCTGTGGAAGGTCAAATCACAGCCCAGATCAGTGTCGATTTAAAGACGCAACTTGCCATTCCTGTGGGAAACCAGGCCACATTGCGCCTGCATGTCGTTCAAAGCCACCACAGACCCCTTCGAACAAAACGTTCAAACCTAATACAAACAGACGTAAGCATACTTACCAGGGGAAGGCGCAGTCAACAAAAGTCATGGAGAACATTCCAAATGATGAACAGGAGGATGATGAAATTTTTATCGGAAGAGTCAATATCAACAATGTAAATTCTCGGTGTGACATGAGCACAGCGATATGGGTCACACCGAAAGTCAACAATATCCCGATCACCATGGAAGTTGATACAGGATCTGCCATTTCGATCATTTCAATGGCTGACTATCGAAAACTCTTACCGACAGTAACTCTGCAACCGTCAAAAGTAAAGTTGCAAACATATACAGGAGAAAGAGTTTCCCCTGCAGGATTGCTGACAGTACATGTCCAGTACAAAGAACAGAGTTGTACACAGAAACTGTACGTTGTCGAAGGAGGTGGTCCTCCCCTCTTCGGTCGTGATTGGCTCGCTACAGTAAAATTGGACTGGCCAAGTATTTTAGCCATGAGAACCTCCTCCATGGATATGAGAGACACTCACCTCAACTCGCTGCTCAAGAAACATGAGAAGCTATTCAGTGATAAAGTTGGTGAGTTACAAGGCATTAAAGGGAAACTAACGCTCAAAGACAATTCGTCCCCCGTATTTCTCAAAGCAAGACAAGTGCCATATGCACTGCGACCTAAAGTTGAGATGGAACTAGAAAGACTGGAACGTGAACATATAATAACTCCAGTTGCCACAAGTCAATGGGCAACGCCTATCGTACCAGTTCCAAAGAAAAACGGCGGAGTTCGAATTTGCGGTGATTTCAAGGTTACAGTCAATGCGAACTTAAAGATTGACCATTACCCCTTGCCTAAAATTGAAGATGTATTTGCAACACTCGCAGGTGGACAAAGATTTAGCAAGCTTGATTTGACTCAAGCATATGTACACATGGTTATGGAGGATGAGTCAAGTAAATTGTTGACACTCAACACACACAAGGGACTTTTTCAGATGCATCGCCTTGCATTTGGAGTAGCATCCGCCCCAGCCATATGGCAGCGTACTATGGAACAAATCCTCCAAGGAATTCCTGGTGTGCAGTGCATACTTGACGACATGATTGTGACAGGTCGTGATGATAGAGAGCATCTTCACAACCTCGAGCGAGTCCTCAATGTTCTTGATGACCGCGGATTAAAACTCAACAAGTCAAAGTGTGAGTTCTTCAAGAAACGCGTTGTCTTCTGTGGGCATGAGATTGATGCTGAGGGACTACATAAGACTCAGGACAAAGTCAACGCAGTGAACAATGCCCCACAACCAACCAATGTCAGCCAAATGCGCTCATTCCTTGGGCTCATCAATTACTACCACCGTTTTCTACCGAATTTGGCCACTATACTGCACCCACTCAACAGACTGCTTGAGAAGAATAAACCATGGGTTTGGACTGCAGACTGTGAAAATGCATTCAACAAGGCCAAAACTCTGATCACTTCTAAGGAAGTTTTGACACATTACAACCCAGATCTACAGGTGAAGTTGGCTTGTGATGCCTCACCATATGGGTTGGGTGCTGTGATGTCTCACGTTATGCAAGATGGATCTGAGCGGCCAATCGCATACGCATCACGCACACTATCTTCGGCAGAACGTAACTATTCACAGATTGATAAGGAAGCCTTAGCACTGATATGGGGTGTTAAAAAAATTCCATAACTATCTCTCTGGAAGGAAATTCACGCTGGTTACAGACCATCAACCGCTCACATCCATATTCAACCCTGCAAAGAGCATTCCTGCGACTTCCGCGTCACGATTGGTGAGATACGCGATATTTCTTGGGAGTCATGACTATGACATTGAATACAAAAATACAGCGAAGCATTGTAATGCCGATGGACTGTCGAGATTGCCATTGCCAGAGGTCACTCATGAGTACAGTGACCCAGATAATCTTCTCTATGTCTCACAACTCGAAATTTTGCCAGTGACATCTTCACAAGTTGCTCGAGAGACAGCATATGATTTGACAGTCGCCCAGGCTCGTGAGTATACCATGAAAGGGTGGCCTCACACTCACGACTCCGTCCTTGCACCATTTCATACACGCAGAAATGAACTCTCTGTACATGAGGGATGCCTTATGTGGGGACTACGCGTCGTAATTCCGTCCAAGCTACGCAAGAAAGTCCTTGATGAGTTACATTCAGGGCACCTCGGTGTTGTGAAAATGAAAACACTCGCACGAGGCTATGCTTGGTGGCCTGGGATTGATCATGATATTGAACAAATTGCCAAAGGATGCTCTGGATGCCAAAGAGTTCAGCGTAATCCAACTTCAGCACCACTCCATACATGGGAATGGCCAACGACCCCATGGCAACGCATCCATATTGATTATGCCGGACCGTTCCTTGGACAAATGTACCTAGTGGTCGTGGATGCACACTCAAAATGGCCAGAGGTTGTGTGTACCAAATCATCGAACACAACTCAGACCATTGATATTCTTCGTGACATTTTCTCACGCAATGGAGTTCCCGAACAGCTTGTTAGCGATAATGGGCCCCAGTTCACGTCTGAGGAATTCCAAATTTTCCTCAAGAGCAATGGTATCAAACACATCCGATCTGCTCCATACCATCCAGCAACCAATGGGCTGGCTGAACGATTTGTACAGACTTTTAAACAAGCTCTAAAATCTATGGCGGGGGAGAAAGGATCAACATCAGCAAAACTCGCTAACTCTCTTCTTGCTTACAGAAGTGCACCTCACAGTACAACAGGACAATCGCCTGCTATGCTATTCATGAAGCGACAGCTTAGATCTCGCTTGGATATTTTGAAACCGGATATTCGCCGCCGTGTTAGTGACAAACAAACGGACCAGACAGCTGCACATAAATCCGCTAGTACAACACGAGAGCTTCAGGTTGGACAGACAGTCTCAGTTCGCGATTATCGAGGCAGAGAAAAGTGGATTCTTGGTGTTGTGCACTCTCGAAACGGTCCCCTGTCGTATGAAGTGCGCGTAGGGCCAGATATGATTTGGCGCAGACATATCGACCAGATTTTGGATTCTGATACAGGTGTTACCCCTGACATTGATCAACCACAAGAACTAGCACCAGAGATAGCGACAACTCCATCAACAGGCGCGCAACCCTCTTATGATGAAGAGACACAAAACCCTAAAACTCTAGTGCCAGTTAGGTCCCCAGTGCGTGAACATCGCTATCCATCACGTCAACGCAAACCTCCAGATAAACTGAACCTTTAGTCTTAAGAACAGAAACAAAGCAAAGTGGAGTGAAACAGTTGATTTATTACTCATGTTTAAACAGTTGATTTATTACTCATGTTTGTTTTAAAAATATTTACTCCAAATTAGAGTTGATAGTTCTAGTTCAGTGTTATGTTAAAAGAAAACAAAAGAAATGCCATGCAAAACAAAACAAGAATTCTTACTATCCTGATATAAGAAGTGCAACAAACTACATGTGTATTTTCCAGAACTTTATGAATAATTAAAAGTAAACTGCTGAACATTTACATCACTTCATAATTAGTGAGGAGGAAGTGTAATGTATCACTGTGGCACTACTTTATGAACGGCTCATGAATATATAGATATGTAGTGCACAGTCCATGTATGTATACAGGTCAAAGGTTATGTGAATAAACCACTTCTCAAAATGGCAGCTATTCTGTGCTAGACTACTCTGACACTTAAGTATTTCTCCACGTAAATACACCACAGAATCCCACCCAACGATGGTTCGAATCCCACCCAAGTAATATGCCTGTGATTTTTTTTTCACAGAACTCGGGAACGTACCGAGTACTAACATATCGGTGTAAAGGGTAAAACCACAATTGATCTGATTGCGAGTTTAGTGTTGGGGATGGGGAACAGAGGGGTCTCCCTCACTCAGAGGTCTCTGTAGAAAGACAACGATGTGGTTGATGCTAGCCGCATTGTCATTGATAGAGGATGACGTGCGAGTCGTAAACCTTTGAATGTCCGTCTGGACCTGAGAATAGAATGGGTAGAATAGTTAAGAGATGATTGCGAGTATACAGCCCGGTTCATACTTCTTCCTGCGAAAGCGAATGTGAATGCGTTGTTAATTTTGCACCCCAAATTCGCAAGGAATAGTTCACATCAGTTTGCTAAGTGCTAAACAGCCATGTGAAATTGTCACCATTTGTTCTATCGAATAATTGCATTCGCATTTGCAGGAAGTATGAACCTGACTTTGCACTCGCAATCCTACTGCTACTTGCCGTCAACTCGTTCCGTGTCGTCCACTCCGTCAACACAACCAAATATCATTTTGATAAGTTATTCCAATGGCCACCAACTCAGAAAAGAGAGCATTGTACTTTATATAGCCCTGGTTGGACTCCTCCGTTGCATGCAACGCGACGGAGTCCAAAGGTCCCATACCATTGCGAAAAATTTTCAAAAATCTGTTAAAAATATTTCTACCTAAGTTGGGAGTCTGAACTTTTACTCACATGTTCCTTGTAGTTGGAACTCCAAGCCCGCGTTATTTAAAATTGTTGAATTGTCTCCTTAGGTGTTAATATTTTGTGAAAAGAAAATTGAAATTTACGTTTTCCATTCCCACGTCGTGCACTAACTTCCGTGTAAACACTTTCTTGCACTGATCACTGGCGGCGCCACCAACTTGCGTCAACCACTCACTAAGCAGATGGATAATAGTCAGCGAGCAATTGACACAAAGCGCAGAACATAGTATACCGAGCATAGACGTCTTGTGCCAAGACTCCATGTGCTGGAAGCATATCTTTTTCCCAGGACAGATGAGGCCGTTAAGTTGGCGCATGCTAAGTGGCCTCATCGGTCCTAGGAAAAAAATATATGCGTGCAGGAAAGCGCCCTCTGCTGTCCGTCTATATGACAAGAAGAAGCCATGTGAAAAAGCAAGATGGCGGCAGACGGCTTTGCTGCTTATAAATATTTTTTAAGAAAAAAACTCACTTTGTAACCGAAATTCAACCTGAAACTTTAAAAAATTCTATTTGAGGTGTAGTGCTTTCCAGTTTTATGCCTCCTGGATTTTAAATGTGTATTGGAGTTGACGGTGAATAGCGGCAAGACAACGCGCTGCACTCTAAAGCCATGCGCACTTGAGCTCACACTATCAAGTGGTATACGATGATCAACATCGCCAGTGCAGAACTTCGACATATTTTCGGAAATAATTTCTTCCATGGATATATTTGTTAGCTGTAAACTCGTTGAAAATATGGTGAGGGACACTATGAATATATGAACGAAATTTCAACTTCTCAAATCAGGTAAAAAATAAAGAAAATTGTAGTCAAATTTGTGTTCGCATTGTAAAGAACCTTTATACCCAGGACGTCAGTGCAGAGGCACTCTAATCATATTTGAGTTTTTTTGTTTTTTTATCAGGTTTATTTTTTAATTTCTTTGGGGTGTTTTAGTTTTTTTTTAAATAAGTTTCAAAGATCCATTCTTTTGTATTTAATCTGTTCTTTGTTATTTTTGTTAGTATTTTCTCTGTAAGAGCGCCCTGAGCACTTTTGTGGATTTGTGCGCTCTATAAGACCTCGTTATTATTTTTATTATTATTATCGCGCCCAACAGAAACTCTGCTCATTTTTCTGTTAACTTGACCTCTTTTCACCAATCCAGTGCTTTCTTAATATTTTTTATTTTCAAATTTTCATCCACAGATTTCACGTTTTTCTTTTTCACTTCTCCAGAGAAACGGCACCCTCTGAAGTGCCATAGTTTCCGAGAAAGAAGTAATTTTCCACGAATTTGATTTCGAGACCTCAGATTTAGAACTTGAGGTCTCGAAATCAACCATCTAAACGCACACACCTTCGTGTGACAAGGTTTTTTTTTTCTTTCATTCATATCTCGCAAGTTCGATGACCGATTGAGCTCAAATTTTCACAGGTTCGTTATTTTATGCATATGTTGAGATACACCACCTGTGAAGGTTAGTCTTTGACAATAACCAATAGTGTCCACTGCCTTAAGGGAGAATGCTGACTGGCTCATTAATGTCTCAATAACAAACATTACACAACGTACCCATGGCTCGGTACACCGTACCGATGTTCCCGTAGGCTATTCCCAGTCCGCGATGGTTTCCCGTTTGACTGTGGACTTCCAAGCATTCCACAAGGAGCAAGATGGCCGCCTTGTTGTCCTTTAGAGCTGATGATGAAGAGAAGAACAGACACAAATCAAAAATGATTTTGATTTTCAAATAGTTATTGACTTCTTTAAAGTAATTATCCCTGGGGGTGCTATCTGATAGTGGCTTTCTTTATACAGCACAAAAGGAAAAATATAGCATAACTACATCCCATATCCAAAGAGGTCCAAGGCCGAGGTCTTGTTGGATGTGAGATGCAGACGCACTTTTTTTTTCCGTTAGCCCTATATAGGACTCTTCCTCTGTACACAGATACAGAGTCCTAACTATTGAGGCCTGTTACTGGGGCGGAACATTTTCAAATCATCATAACTCAAATCTTACCTGCAACAAGCCACTAACTTCAACAGATTCACATTCCATGGCGGCATACATTTTTCTGCGGTGGGTTTTGGTCCTCATATATTCCTCACAAATCCGTCATTTTCGTGAAATAATGCAGCTCCCAACAATAAAAAAATCCTGTTTTTATTGTTTTCTCACAGTGTTGTCTGTTGCCGTGCGTCTGCATATACATTCGCATGCAAGACGCATGATGCAAGACGCATGAATTCTTGGTCACCATACTCTTGACTGCACAGCATTAACACACAAACGCAACACAAGATTTGCGCATCTTGTGTAAACACGGCAGACTGTGAGAGTACGAACAAAAATAGGAATTCCTTAACGTTGGGAGCTGCATTATTTCATGAAAATGACGGATTTTTGAAGAATATATGACGATCAAAACCCACCGCAGAAAAATATATGCTGCCATGGAGTGTGAGTCTGTTGAAATAAGTGCTTTCTTGCAGGTAAGATTTGAGTTATGAAGCTTTGAAAATTTTCCGCCCCAGAAATGTACCCTGATATCCAGGATGTCACTGTAGTATTACGAAAGTGTAAGGCCGCCAGGGCTAATTTTTCCGTAGTCCATGAGCGTGTGTGTGATAACTTATAATACTTAAAATTCAAACCTGTGTATATCTTGCCGAGGCAGTTTAAGGCACGCGACTTCATCACCAAGTACCCGATCCTGTCGGACAGCTCCAGGTGTATGGCGTGGTAGACCAAGGCCATGTCACAGTCCTTTGGGCTCATGGAGTAATGAGTGAAGCCAATGTTGAAGCAGGAACTCACTAAAGCTGCCTGTCACCTAGGGAATGAGAGCAGGTATAATGTAAGAGGGTCGTTCACAGTTATCAACATTTCCGATCCTGTCCGAGAGCTCCAAGTGTACTGTGTGGTAGACCAAGGCTGAGTTGTAGTCCGGTGGGCTCATGGAGTAATGAGTGAAGCCGATGTTGAAGCAGGATACAACTAGAGCTGCCTGGTCACCTAGGGAAGAAGAACAGGTATGAACGAGAGAGCCCAATTTCATAGCGCTGCTTAACTGTAAGCAAATTTGCGTGCTTACTGTAGCAAAAACATTTGGTTAAGCCTTAGCGTATTTCACAGGTTAGCAGAAAAATTGGACGGCCATTGCGTGTTTACCATGGATTTGCATTGTGACGTCATTTATTTTTGTGCGGTAAGCACCAGAAGGTTAGCATGCCTTTTCGTGTGCTTACGGTTAGCAGCGCTATGAAATAGAAATTGCACAGTAAGCACAAAATTCGACTGTTAAGCAGCGCTATGAAATTGGGCCCAGGTATGAACGAGAGAGCATACTGATCGAAACGTTGAAATAACTTGCCTCTTTGTTTTGCAAACACAAACTGCTTTTTCTGATGGGTAAGGGCATCGACGAACCGCCCCTCCGACCGAAAAATGGTTCCCAAGTCCCCATGGCGATCTGCCACGGCAACAGGATCTTCAAGTCGCTCAGCGATAGCGCTGGCTTCTCTCAAGTACTCTTTAGCTGTTCCGAAGTCTGCTGAAGCCCTGGAATGCAATGCAACAATCATAAATTCAGGCTGGTTTTATCCCATTGGTTGAAAAATGTCATATGATGACGTTTACTACAGGGCCAAATTTTAGAGTGCTGCTAAAAGCCATTAGACACTTTCGGAACAGAAAAAAACATTAAAAGTTCACAGATTTATAAATAACTTACAGGGTTTACAGAAGGTAATGGTGAAAGACTTCCCTTGAAATACTATTCCATGAAATGCTTTACTTTTTGAGAAAACACTAAAACAATATCGAGAATTAATATCTCGATATCGAGAATTACGGATTTATTTTAAACACATGTCATGACACGGCGAAATGTGCCGAAACATGGGTGGCTTTTCCCGTTATTTTCTCCCGACTCCGATGACCAATTGAGCCCAAATTTCACAGGTTTGTTATTTTATATAAGTTGTGATACACGAAGTGTGGGCCTTTGGACAATACTGTTTACAGAAAGTGTCCAATGGCTTTAAGCAGAAAATTGTTGCTTTTAGCAATTCAAAACAAGATACCAGGTACAGATAGTACAAATGATGCTGGTGTTAGCTACTTTTTGTGTTTTAAAAGCAGCTCTATGAAATTGGTCATCTGAATTAAAATTGTGAAACATAAAAAAAGACAACCAGGTAAGATCGGTGGCTTCGACAAACTTACCTACAAGCATTTCCAAATGACTGTAACATTAGCCCCCTATTCTTGTCGCTCATATTCCGTTTCAACAGCGGCTGGAAAACCTTGGCAATAGCCTCCTTCAGATGTCCGCTCCCAAGAATCCAATCCCCGTGATGGATGGTTGCCGTGGTGATCTTGTCCACGTCGCCTATCTCGACAGCCAACGTCTCGGCTTCGTCAAGAAATGTCTTGGCCTCCTGCAAGTTGCTGAGGAAACGGTGAGCATTCCCCAAGTCCAACGTCGCCTGAAAGTGCATCTCCCTCAATGATGAATCAGAGGGCCCAGCATGGATCCCTGGGGAACCCTCCTTTGGTGTTGGCAGGTTGCTAGCACCCAATGGTATAGACTTTGCTGCTTTATACTCATGTTGAGCAGCCTCCAGGCCTTTGCTAAGTGGCCCAATGGACATGTAAACTTGGTACTTCAAGTGATAACACTTCACTTTCTGTCAAAAAGAGAAGATAAAAGCAAAATGTTAAAGGGGGGGTACAGAACTGGGATCAACTAAGTGCGGAAAACTGCACTTACAGCCAATGCAACTATTGATAAAACATTGTGAGAAACTGCTCCCTCTACTCTCAAGTATCTTTGTGTTTAAGAAAGAGGTAATTTCTCAGTCAAATAAAAAGGCTTCATATGCATCTGAAAGCACACACTGAATGTAAATTTTTCAAAAAGGGTGTTCTTTCTTTCATTAATTTCATGAAACTTCGATGACCAATTGAGCCAAAGTTTTTGCAGGTTTATTTTATGCATTCGATGGGATAGTACACCAAGTGAGAACATTGGTTTTCGACAATTACCAAACACCTCCAGTGCCTTTAAACTTACCTGCACAATAGGTACTTCTGAGAAGCTGAGCGTATCTTCAAGTAATGCGGCCGCAGCAGGCAGATTGGTCAGCAGTAGAACTTGGGCCTCGGAAATCCTCTCATCTGTAAAAGACGACAGGCATTTAACATTTAGTTTTTGCCAAGATGGTATAATGGCCAGACGTTTCGACCCTAGCAGAGTCTTTCTCTCACAGACTGAATAACAACACAACACACACAAACTTGAGTTGTGATTTGGCAATCGTTAACAATCTGCTTCTGTCATTGGCCAGTGATTAAACAACGGCAAACTCAACCGAATCAGATATTGTTACGACTGCAAAAACACACCCTTGTAGCCCCCCTTTGTAACAGAAGCAACAAAGTGAAAGTAAGTGTGAGAGAGAGGTTATAGGCAGAAAGAACACAGAAAAAGCAAGAATTTTGCCCTAAACTCTGAAGAAATTGGAAACCCAATTTTAGGTCTTAACTATCTTTTGCAAACAATAAAATCTATGACTATCTCTTACCGATAGTGAACGGTCTGTATTTCTCTGCCTGGTACTCTGCTAGCAGCTTTTCATGCTGGGTGTCAAAGCCCTGCAGTATCTCCTGAATCTCTCGTCTATGGTCGTTCGATAGACTTAACTTATCAATGTATTTGTACGACATCTTGGTATCCAACCGGCCTGGAACATCTGGGTGTATCGGAGTATGTCGAGCATGAATAGGGACCAACGTGAACAAGAGAACCAGAGTGGCTGATATCCTGGTCACTGGTAACATGGAATGATGATTATCTGTGTGGATTTAATGAAGAGAAATGAAAAATATTTCAGATGAACTGAACCCAATTTCATAAAGCCTGTAAGCAAAACAACTGTGGCTCTTTTATCAAACATGCAATTTCACTATGTAACCCATGGCAAAATATTTACAAAAGAGCCCTGCGGCCGAATTCACATAGAGTTGGGACTCGTCTTATCTCGAGTTAGGAGTAACTGTCCTAACTTAGGATAAATCTTAAGGTCTGCATACTACAGTGCAGGGTTTGGACTCGTCCTAAGTCCTAAGATTATAGTCTTAAGTTAGGAAGGGTTTTGTGAAATTGGCGGCAAGTAAATAAAACAGCCTTACTTTAGGGACGTCCTGAAGGCACAAAGTAATTGAAAATACGAGTTTTATAAATGATGGTTGAGTTTTGCAACTGATTACGACAAGCCCACTGGACACTTTTTTTGCCAGGAGGGTAGTGGCGATAACATAACCCTCCTCCTCTTAGTGGAAAGAGGGTCATGAATGATGGGTAGGAGTAGACCCAGTAACTGGGGCACTGTACTCTTTTTTTTGAAATTTTGACATTCTGTCGTACTAATACTGTAATAGCTAGTTCGACCGAGAATGTCAAAGTTTCGAAAAAGTTTCGAGTACAGCGCCCCTAGTTGCGATAACGTAACGGACGCACAGGCCGTCGGGAGGAGGGTTACGTTATCGCAACTACAGCGCCCCAAGTTACTGGGTGTAGAGTAGGAGTACATAATATTCTACCCTTTTAAAGATTATTTTAAACATCTTTCCAACAAGCAACATGTTAATTTAATTACAACGAACAAGTTAACAACAAACACTGAACATACACTTTGTAAATGTAAGTGAAAGTCAGTTACATCCGACTGATTGTGAAGTGAACTGTACTGTGTTGTACTAACAAGACTGCGCTCATTTTTAAAGTTAACTATTTGCAAAATGTCATCATTTTAAAAAATGAGTGCAGAGCACCAGTTACTCAGCTCAACTACTAGCTCAGCTAGCTGGGTCAACTAGGTCGTGGACACCAACTTAATAGTGAGATAGGCCGTGTCCGAATTGGCGACTTCGGCTACAGCTACGGCTAGGGCGCGCGCGTCGCCAATTCGGACACGGCCTGAGTGTTGTCGAAATTATGAATTTACTTTGTAGCATTTTGCTTTCTCCATGTTTTACTTTCAGTTTATAATCAACACTCTCAAAACCAACACGAAAGAAGGAGCCAGTACTACTGCTGTACTACTAGGTAAAATCAGGTAAAATCCAAGCGAATAAACCAGCTACCTTCTCGCAAATCACTTCAATTCAATGGGAGACTTTTTGAAAGCTCTGCCACTAGAGGGCAGCAGACCTACCAGGTAAGGGTGCACAACTCCTATAGCAAACAGTAGTAAATGCTAAAAATTCAAAAATACTCAAAAAATATTTAGAAGTCTCTCGGCCTCTTGAAAATTAAATCAGATACATTGTCATACAACTAAATTTCAGATTTCTTCTCAATTTTTGGTAGGTCAGCATTTTTGAATTTTTGCTAATTACCCTAGAAGAAACACTCCCAAAAACTCATGCACACCGCTTGTTATCCTTGGGGAACTCGTGTCCAGTACGTCCTGTTCCAGAACAGTTTGGTTTATGCTGGCATTGTGTTATAAAAAACAAAATACAGTTTGGCTAAATTTAAATACAAAATCAAAAACACGCAAAACACAAGGTATTTGCTGTCAGTGACCGTCACTCATGCTTCTCCTATTCCTAAGTTGTTGACAATTACCTGGTGAAGAGCGCCCTCTCTTGTTGATTGGCAGATAGTCTAAAGTTTCCCATTAACATTTTCCAATTTCCATAATCGATGCTGGACCAGAGAGCACACGTTTTGCTTTTCGGGATTTCCAAACGAAAGAACTTTCTCTTTATGGCACCACCTTCACAAACTCTGTAGCACGCAACATACAGGCATATAAGTCCAGGTACCAGACTGTGTGTATATTTATATCTGGCGGGGAAAACCCGTAAAAACAAGGGCAGTACCCTCAAAATAATACGGGTAAGTTTGTGAAAATATTTATCTTTTTTTTCATCACCCAAAAATTTGTTGAAAGTGTTTTAGTATATAAAAAATACATTTAACGAATATTTTGGCTCTGTTTGTACAATTCAAAAAGATAGTTTGGTGATTTAGAAAGTATTTCAATAATAGTACTACTATTGGTAGTGCCACCCCATTGCGTCAACTTCCACTTTATTGTTTTTCCAGAAAGCATTGCGAAAGTCCGTTAGTTATTGGCGTAATGCGTGTGTGTACGTCGTGTAGGTAGGACGGTGGTTACACCAGAACTCGCATTTTTCAAGCATTTTCAATATTTAAAGGTAAGTTTTGAGCATGTTTTTTAGGTATTTTGTGGACGGGGAACATGGAGGTTTCTGAATGACGTTATAGGCCCGTTTTCCTTCTTTCTGAAGCAATCCGATGGGGATGTTTTTGCGTGCTACTCTACGCAAATACAAAGCAGACCACCATTTTAATCGCGGTTTCATGTGGTTGTTGTTGGTTGTTATCATCCACGTTGGGGGCGTCAAGCCAGACATGCGACTTCCGGTCGAATGCTGAAATGGGAATGATGACACTGAGGCCCCAGTTGTTGTTGTTGTTGTTTTTGTTAATGTCCTTGTTTTGGAATTTGGGGTTAAGTTTTCTTTGGTCTAATTTAAGTGTGATTGGTTTATATATATTTTTTTTATCATGTTTATTTTTTAATTTCTTTGGGGTGTTTTAGTTTTTTTTTTAAATAAATTTCAAAGATCGCACCCATCAAAAACTACTGTTAATTTTTCTTGTTAACTTTACCTTTTTTCACCAATTCAGTGCTTTCTTAATATTTTTTATTTTCAAAATTTCATCCACAGATTTCACGTTTTTCTTATTCACTTTTGAGGTGAAAAGTAGTTGCGATATAACGTAACCCTCCTCCCGACGGCGAGTAGAGCATGAGGAGGGTTACGTTATCGCAACTACGGGAAAAGAAGCATCGCTACCTTTGATTCTCTTTCAATTCCGTTTGAAAACATCTTCTGCTTTTTTAGGTTCATCAAAGAAAACTTACAAGAGTAGGACGGCTCGAACTAATGTCCTCCAGATTGACGTGCTGACACTCTACCAACTGATGAGCTATCTATGTTGGCGGTCTTCCAATTTTGACAATTTCTTTGATCGAGGTGCCAGTCAGAAGCCATTCGTCAATATAACTGCCGTGTAACCAGGGATCGACCTGATCGTGGCGATACAAATGGCCAAATCAGCCGTGACAAGCTACAGCTCTCTCCTGAAGGAGATTGCCGATGGACTGACAGAGCAAGATGTGGGAGATATAAAATTGCTTTTGAGGTACCAAGCGGCCGTCAAGATATTTACGGGGACCCAGCTCCTTGTTGAGATGGAGAGACAAGATGATTTAGATGAGGATAATCTTGCGACGTTGAAGGATGCTCTTGGGAAACAAAAACTAAAACGTCTGGTCAAGATTGTGGAGAAGTTTGAGCAAGCTTCATCTGACACAAGTCAAGGTGAGTTTTTTATTCATGCTTTTTTTTCTATGAGGGAAGAAAGTTGATGGCTCTGCTTTTTGCTGAATCTGCGCTTGCGACCATCATTCTTCGCTTACAAGCCAAGAATGTGTAACATGGAGTACGCAAGCGCACAAGTAAACATTTCCTGCTTACCTGTGAAGTACGCTTGGTGTAAGTAAGCGCGGAATTTCCTACTTTCGTTAGCGCCTACAGATTATATTTTCTGTAGCTGTCCTAAACTGTGGAACTAAATTCCCATCAATATCAGGAATATGCTCCTTCTATCGCCATTTTCAGGAAATGTCTTAAAATATTTTTGTTCTTGTAGCCTTCGTCTTTGTCTTCTTGTTTCTCGTCTTGTCCTGTTCAGCGCCTTTTTGCAAAGCCCTTTAAATATACCTATAATAATTATTATTTTTGTGGTCTGAGAAACTTTGTGTGTTTTTTAATGGTAGGAGATCCACTTACCAAGAGTTGGCCGTGTAGTACTTTCAAAGAACAAACAAAGGATGACAGACATGACAGACTAAGCCAGAGTGCCAATTCAGCAGGAATTCAAGGTAAAGGCCCTAATAATAATAATTCGATCATGCATTTCATTCAGTCGATGCGGAATATCGGATGATGGCCCTCCAAACACGTTGGTCCTCCATTGCTGTATGCAGCTCTTCCCGACGCAGTTCAGAGTCCCGGCACAAGGTGTCCACATAGGTGGTTTGTGGTCTGCCTCGGGAACATTGACCCTGAGTAGGGGGCCAATATCACCAGCCTGTTCACTGCCAGCTCAGTATGTCTGAGGCAGTGACCTGTACAGTACACCAAATGAGAACACTTGTCTGTGACAATTACTAAACGTGTTCACTCAGGGGTCGAAATTAAGTGTATTTCCATGGTAGTCAGCAGGGCTAGTGACCAATAATTTTTAGTAGCCCTGATTAGATTTTGGTAGCCCGAAAGACACATTATGTCTCGCGTCACGGCTCAAACTTTACAATACACCAATAACATAGTTCTTTATTGTTTGTGATGATGATTTTTGCATTATTTTTCCACTAGCCCGTCGGGCTATCAAGCTGGAAAAATGAGTAGCCCGGCTGTAAATCTGGTAGTCCCGGGCTAGCGGGCTAGTGGCAATTTCGACCCCTGTCACTGTCCAGTGTCTTTAAAGTAAAGATTGTTCTTTTTTTAATCCATTTTTTGAGGTTGAACAAAGAATTGACAGAGTGGGATTCAAACCAACGCCCTCCGGATTAACGTGCCGCCCTCTACCAACTGAGCTATCTAGCCCTATGTTGACGGTGTCCCTATTTTGTCAATATCTTTGTTTGGGGGTGCCAGTCAGAAGCCATACAACCGTTAACTGCCGTGTAGCCAGGGATCACACCCAAATTACGATACAATCCAATGATGTGCAATCCAGTGTTTTCACCCTTTTGTATTTTGCAGACCAACTACAGCGTCAACAAACACCAGTACAACAAAATCTTCAAGGTGCGGCACCCCCTGCTAGTTACCAAGGCAACTTGCCACAAGACTACCCGCAACAGCCACAACTGCTTCCTGGGGTGGGCTACCCTATGCAGCAAATGGACCCGAGCTTGTACCAGCAAAGTCCACAAAGCCAACACCAGCAGAGCTTACCATACCCAGGGAATATCTCTAGCTATCCAAACCAACAGCAGTTAACACTGCAGCAGCAACAGTTACTGCAGCAGCAACAGCATCTGCAGATGTTGTCCCAGCAGCAGCAGCAGCAGTACATTCAGACTCCCACCGGTCAATTTGTTCCAATGAGTCCCGCCCAAACCCTGCATCACGTCGCTCCGTTTCAACAAGGGTACCAGCCGTACACTGGTTTCCAGCCACCACCTGGCAGTGAACAGCACACTATGCAAAGAGTTAAGTCTGTCCCGAGCTCGACGACCGCACCGCCCGGAGGTTCGGGTCACGCTAAGGTTGTACCGACCAAGTCGTGTCCAGCCCAGTTTAGAAAAGATCCTCCACTACCAGTAGAAGAAGAAGTAGGGTTGAAGCGATTTCCTAGCAATGCGCAGACCACAAAGGAGATGAATATCCCTGCCGAAAACATGTATGCGGTTGCCGAAAAGATGGCGGGAGAAAAGACAGTCAACGGGAACATTGTGATGGGCACATCAAGCTTGGCTGGGGAGTATACACCAAGTGGTAAGATGTGGTGGTAAGCCACGTAGATCTTTTTGCAATTACCTATTGCGCAAGCGCCAACTATTAAATGAGGTGCATGTTGGTCTAGCTAATGATCAAACTGGATCCCACAACCTTGAGATTGCAAGTCCTGCAACCACTTGGCCAAGGGGGAATTACCATATTTTCCTGCGGATAAGACGCGTCTTATCTGACGTTTTTGACCCTAAAAACATCAGTGCGTCTTATCTTTCGGTGATTTTTATGATCACTGCGTGAAATAAAAAATACCTTCTTGTCCAGTTCAAATCAACGGTCTTTGTGTGAAGAATCCTTACTCAATAATGCGGTCAAACAAGGCTATTCAGACACTGAGACTGTATTTTCGTTCGTAGTGTCCAAAGCTGGTGGAGCCAGCTCTGATAATCTTCTTTTTTTTAAATAGAGTTTTTTTGTTTTTTTTTTTCCAGGAGTAGCTTCGCAGTTTATGGGAGGAAACACAATAGCAATGAACATAATGAATGGGAGAGGTCAGGGTACTGTACCATACCAGGCAGCGAGAGTGCGTGTCAACTCTGGTAAGTCATGAATATTCATGAGGAGTCAGTCAATTAGTTGTTAGTAATCAATCACGTCAAAGATAGTGATTTTGCTTGATGTGAAACTTTCAGCGCTTCTGTTTTTTTGTTCCAGATACGAATTTGCCAATTTTATCTGAAAAGCCACTCGGTCATGCTAGAATCTTAGACTTGCCTCCTATGCCAAATACAATAGTGGCAGCCAAAAAATGCTTACATGTAATCCTTTGTTGTCCAACAAAAGAGCAAAGGTCTCAATTTGGATTACACAACAATCCCCGGAAAAGGAGAAATTTGGATCATGATTTGGTGGAGGTGTAGTGGTCGAGCAGTTAAGAGCACCGCAACTGAACTCAAGAGTGCGGTTTCGAGAGTCGTGACACTTGTGTCCTTTTAAAGCAAGACACTTAACCACTGCTTCGTCCTTTGGATTGGACGTAAAGCTACATGTATAGGTCTTGTGTGGGTTGTTATTTAAAAACTATCAACTCCATAAAGACCACAGTACACACTTATTGCAAAGAGAAAGGGTTCGCCCCGGTGTGTCTGGCAGTACGACTGTCTTCAATTATGAAAGCTGCACTAGAAAGGAAGTAGAAGAAGAAGATGAATTGCAGTACCCTTTTCCCCTTTTGTAAGAGGGCAAACAAAGCATTTGGAAATTTTTCAAAAACACTAAAATTGTGAACTCTGAAACTTTTTTCTTTCTTTTTTCAGAGGAGAAAAACAATGAGTCGATGGGAGAAGGAGTCCACCCAGTGTCCCAACAGATGACAGAGACGGAGGCGGATCTTTTCCTTCTTTCTGGGTTCAGTGGCAAGAAGTTATATGGTGTGTATAGCTAAGCGAGACTTCTTGCTTTATAGACGATGTGACCTCTGACGTCACTCGAAAACCATAACATGATTCGCGCGCATTCCGCCGGGCAAAACCTTTGTGTTTTGGCAGCCAGCTAGAAAGTGTATGCAATCTTACCATGACTACGCATCTTTTTGCCCGGCGAAACATGACGTATACAGTGTTTTGAGGGCGGTTTGAGGGCGGTTTGAATGAAATTATAGGTCACATCGTCTATAATTTTGGTGCATAGTTTGCTTGACTATGGTGTGGGTTCAATTTAAAGAAGTTATGATGGTGGGTCTGTTTGTTTGTTTGAATGATCTTCCCATCAAGGGAACTCGGCAAACTCCCACAAGGGGATATAAACACCAAGCTGACAACAACCAATCTCTCTCATACAAACATTGGTTTAACGTCAATGATTATGAATTGCACAAATCAAGAAATTGTGATTCAGTAACTAGACGACAATATTTATTCTAGTCATTGTGAAATCAGCGGTTAGCTGGGGGGATTTGAACCCACAACCTTGTGATTGCAAGTCCTGCAGTCTAACCACTTGACCACGGTGACCTAATCGTTAATAAAGCGATAACATTTTGCTGCATAGTTTGCTTGTCTCCGGCCCGGGTTCAATTTCAGGTGACGCTTGTGTCCTTAGAATAAGCAAGACACTTAAACCATGATTGATGCGTCCTTCAGATGGGATGTTGGTGTTGTGTGTTGTGTAATGTACAATGTACCTTATAGAACCCAGTGCACTTATCGAAAAGAGAAGGGGTACACTCCAGTGTTAAAGCATTACATGGTGCTATAAAGGTATAGGTATCATACTTCAAAAACGTAGCTCCAAATACAGTGCACTTATCGAAAAGAGAAGGGGTTCGCCCCGGTGTTCCTGGTCCGATCGGCAGCAAATTGCGCCACAGTTCCTTGTAAAAACATTACATGGTGCTATCAGAATTAAGTCTCTTTATTCAAACGTAGTCCCACATCTGGCAGGAAATACTGTATGTTACAGCGCCAGGAGCGTCACTGAGTGACGGACATGTGCGCTATATAAAAAGCCACAATTATTATTATGTTTATTATACCTTGCAGGAAAATAGTACTAAACACTTTGATACAAAGTGCTATATTTAAGAATTCAGTATTATTATTATTATTATTATCTACAATTCTTGCTCTAGCTACGTTTATCTTAATACTGGGACTTCCATCTTTTTTTCTATTTTAGACTTTCGCAAAGTTGACTTCATCACCATCGGATCGTACCAAGTGCGCATTCCGCAGGGGGTACACTACCACACAACTGAGGGGGCTTTTGCCATCTTGCCGTTCGACTCTCCCTACACAATACAGCTAAGGAATAACGATGAGCGTCTTCGATGTAGCGCCCTCGTTGAGAACAACGGGAAAATCGCAGGCGATTGGACAATCGATTCGAAGGGATTTATCTTATTGGAGAGACCAGCGATGGACGAGAAGAAGTTCCACTTCATGGAGGCACGCTGCGCCCCTTCCGGGTCGGGGGTCAGGTTGGATGACCCCAATAACGGGGTCATCTGCGTGACCTTTACGCCGGAGAAGGACGAGACATTGAATGATCTCTCTCGAGGTAGGCTGAACAGCATGTTCAACAACATCTCAAAAATGCCTCATTTTGAAATGAATTTGTTTGTGGTTTCTTTGCCCCATTTTTTCCGCCACTGGCCACTTGAGCATCACTTCAAACAGGGACTAATTTTCAGCAATATTTCAAAAATGCTTTATTTTTTGTTTTTTGTCCCTCGTTAGGGTTTGGCCACTTCGGCATCTCTTCAAATAACGACTACTTTGAGAGTGGCGACATGAATGATGTCCAGCGAAGCATAGCACCGCCACCCGTCAACGATCGACAGATCGGCTGCACCGTCCTACAAGGTGAGAGCCACCAACGGTTTACTAGATCGGAACACTTCCAACTGGACACCGCCAAAAAGACCAGGATTATGCTGAAACTCGTTGGGAAATCAACTTGAAGGGAGTGTGCTCCAGATAATCTCTATTTACTTGTTGAAATCCATGACTGCCCATACTCCCTTCAAAGTTATGGCGCCATTTCAACAAGCCATGCAAACTAGCTTGGCGAGAGAGCTTTTTCCAATGCTGCCTCCCGCTTATGGAACGGTCTTCCTGTCCCCATTAAAAAAACCGCTTAGACTGTTCTGTCCTTCAAATGAAGGTCTCAAGATTGACACACCTGGGGCGGATTGCAATAAAACGGTCTTAAGTCAGCGGTCTAAGACCAGTCAGTTATAGCCGGCTTCCCGGCTATCTGCCTTAGACGGTCTTACATGTAGCTTAGTCAGTCATTAAGCATGTTGCAATAAGCCGGTCTTAGATAAGTCCGCGAAAGTAATGCAATACGAACTAATGTCCCATCATGTAGAGTGTCATGGCTGAGTGGTTAAGAGCATCGAATTCAAGTTCTGGTGCGTTTTCACCGGAGTGTGGGTTCGAATCCCGGTCGTGACACTTGTGTCCTTGAGCAAGATACCTTACTATAATTGCTTCTCTTCACCCAGGGGAATAAATGGGTACCTGCGAGGGCAGAGGTTGATATTGTGAATGAAAAAGCCTTTGGAGCGATATAAACTGTTGCCCAGGTTGTATACTCCCAAGGGAGCTGAGAAACATTAAAAAGGGATGTTATTGGCCCTATGACCAGGGCACTAATGTAAAGCGCTTAGAGAATTAAGTGTTAGTTATTAGGCGCTATATAAATCGAAAGTTATTATTATCATTATTATTGTTATAATAGCACATCTACAGCACTAGTTAAACAGCATTGTTCTTATTGCTTTTTGGGGTTTAAATCATCAAATATCAAATCTGTGAATATTTTTTTTTTACTCTTTGGAATACTGTATCATCATCATAATGCCTCTAATGGGTGTAATCCATTTCTAATATTTTATTGGTAAAGTTATGCATAAAAATGCAAATAAGAACAGTGAAACACAGTGACACTGTCTCGGGGGATGGTTAAAAAACTGAAACAAAGACTGATTATAGCCAGCTCAGAGCTGGCTAAAGATTTAAGACTGGCTATAATTATAGATCGTGCTATTGCAATCGGTCTATAATTAAAGACTGTCTAAGCGCTTCTCAAGTTAGCTGGCTATAGCGCATAGACTGGTTTGAGACCGCTTGGTGCAATCCACCCCATGGCCCAATTTCATAGAGTTGCTAAGTACAAAAATTTGCTTGGCATGAAATTACATCCTTGATACAAACAGGATTACCAACCAAATTTCCATTTGTTGCATATTGCTTGTTACTGGTGTTCAGCTGTTGTTTGCTTGTCCTGAAAATCATGTGGAAATTTGGTTGCTAATCCTGTTTTTATCAAGGGAGAAATTTCATGCTAAGCAAATTTGTGTGCTTAGCAGCTCTATGAAATCGGGCCCAGTTCTCTCTAATCTGTAGTTGGTTTTCCCTATTACCTTGGTAGGTAATATTTCAACTTGCTCATTTAATGTTTATCTATGTAAAATTTTATAAATATTTTATCACATACATGTACTTGAGTGTTGCACTTGTGTGTTATAGTTTTGCTGTAGTACAGAAATTCTCACATTTTTTAAATTGAAGTTTAATGTTCAGAACATCAGTATTTTTTATTTATGTCTATTCCTTCCATTTTATTTTCATCCGTAAGTTTTCTTTTCCCCTTACTATATTTTACTTTAAAATGATTTGTTGTTGGGTTAAATATTGTACTCCATTGCAAATAATGTGCTTTTATATGTATGTGACTGACAGTGCTAACTGAAGATAAATATTAGATGTGAATTTTGCTTCGGGATAAAGATTATTATTTGGTTTTTCCGAACTTTGGTACTGGCTAGCTCAGGGGTCTTGTGGTAAACAAATTTTTTTGCAATTAAAGACACTGGAGGCTATTGATATTTGTTGAAGACTAGTCTTCTCACTTGATGTATCTCAACATATGCACAACATATAGCAGCAAGAGCCAGAAACACCGCGGCGAACCCCTTCTCTTTTTGATAAAGTGTACTGGTACTTTAACATGCGTTACACAAGACATGGGACCAACAGCTTAATGTCCCATCTTGAGGATGAAGCAATGGTAAAGTGTCTTGGTTAAGGACCATGGCCAAGTGACCAAGGAGATGGCAAGGATCTGTGTGGGAAGGACTTGCGCAAAGCTAGCGGGCGATTCGGCGCCCTGCCCATGGTAGCTAGACTAGGCTTACGCACAACTATCGAGCGATTCCGATGGTAGCTAGAATAGACTTACGCACAGCTATAGAGGGATACGGCGCGCTGCCGATGGTAGCTAGACTAGACTTACGCACAGCTATCGAGCGATACTGCGCGCTGCCCATGGTAGCGAGGCTGGGGAAAAATCCATGTGAAGGTCTTGCCTAACTTTGTGAACGATCTGCTACAACTAAATGTATTTTGTAAATATGTTTGTGCTACAACTGCAACTATAATTGTATACATATAACTTTCGTGGCAGAATAGCAATTACTAAATAATGTCACTTTCTTAACAACATGAAGTACTTGTATTAAAAGCTACATGCATATGTGATGTACATGTACTACGAATGAATGAGTTATGTATGTTATTTGTCAGTAATACTTCAAGCTTTAATCTAACACAGAGTAAATTGGTATCTGTGAGGGCAGAGATGGTTCTGGTGATTGATTTAGCCGAGTGCGCTACAAATTGATATTAAAGCTGTGACTAAAGCTATTGATAGGGCGCGCTGCCCATGACAACGGGGCTCTGATATATTTAACGAGGCTTCTATATTTAATGGGACATTCCTGTGATGCGAGGAGATACAAATAAGTTGACAACCTAACCATGAAAATAATAAAAATGGATAAATGTCTACTTGTCAATGGGTTTATTCCTAGTTCTTATTGTTGACGCCTACAACCGTGTTTGTCACAAGTTAATAACAGACACAATCTCTTGACAAGTATTTAGTAATTCTTAATATTATCAAGTAAACACACTACATTTAGTCCCGTCAGCGCATAAACATCATATCTCCCAAACATACGGCCCAATTTCATGGCCCTGTTACCGCCGAATTCTGCGCTTATAAATGCAGGGTATATGCCAAATTTCTGCGCTAGATATGAAAGCATAGAATGCCTAGTTGTAGTAACGTGGTGTATGCACGCGCACAAGCCAAAATTCCCTGCTAACCCGCAAAATACGCTTGACGTAAGCGTGAAATTCCCTGCTTCCGCAAGCCAAATCTTTGCTTACGGTAAGCAGAGCCATGAAATTGGGTCTATATCTCGCTTGAAGTATAAAGATACGTTTGGAGGAAATCGCCCAACAACATTTCTGCACTGACTCACAATTTTGTATCTACCCAGGTTTATTGCACAGATCTATTAAAGCTTTTAATCGCATTTGAGTGGATGGAGGCATAAAACACAAAACCCTTCGCGCTAAAACCATACCGTTCCTGCCCAAACTCTCAACTTTTTTTGCTAGTACATTGATGCCGTAACAAGCTTTCAAATTACCCAAAATTGGGGCTTCAAGGTATTTTTCAACATATAGAATGAGTGTGGGCTATTAAAGAAACACGTTGCCTTGGATCGGTCGAGTTGGTCTTTGAAAAGCGTTCTGTAACCGTTTGTTAAAGTAGAATACAACAATCTACACAAATATGCCTCGAAATTGCGTGGTTTTCTTTTTACCCCGTCGACTAACACGGTCGGCCATTTATGGGAGTCAACATTTTGACTACCATTAATGGCCGAAAGTGTTAGTTCGCAAGGTAAAAGGAAAACCGTGCAATTTCGAGTGATACTTGTGTGGATCATTGTATTCTACTTTTAAAACATCTTTCTAACCATATGCGTTTCATAACAAACGGTTTCAAACGCTTTTTATAGACCAACTCGTCCAATCCAAGGCAACGTGTTCCTTTAAAGCAAAGGTATAATAATAATAATAACAAGTTCTTATATACCGCATTTCACAATAAACTGTATCAATGCGCTTTACATTAGTCCCCTGGTCATTGGACCAATAAACATCCCTTTAATCTCTCTCAGCTCCCATTAGGGAGTATACAGCCCCGAGCTGCCGTGGCGCTCCGAAAGCTTTTCATTCACAATATCAACCTCTACCCTCGCAGGTACCCATTTATACCCCTGGGTGAAGAGAAGCAATTATATTAAAGTATCTTGCTCAAGGACACAAGTGTCACGACCGGGATTCGAACCCACACTCCGGTGAATTAGCACCAGAACTTGAATTCGATGCTCTTAACCACTCGGCCATGACACTCTACAAATGGTCATCACTCTTAAAATTAATGCCAATAAAAACCTTTGGCTGGAAGCCTACAGCAGCTTTAATAGTATAAAGCATTTTGAGGAATAATATTTCATTTTGAAGTAATTCGGTTATGTGAAAAGATAAAAAAAATTATGCCCCAAAATTTGAATCTGACGAAGCGTTACCGCGTAATGCTTCTCAGTTTCTTCCTGCGTGGAAATATTCACTCCAGATTTTCAGCGTGATCTCAAAAACGTGACCTTTGATATGAAATTTTATTGTGTACCGAACCTTACATTTATAAAGGATTAAAGGCTGGTTTATAGTCGGTTGCGCGATGGTCGGGTGATGGAAATCTTGCGCGATAAAAAAAAAGACACAGTTTTGGGGCCTCAGCGGCGACTATAAACTGTGTCAAGTGTCAAAATTTCCATCGCGCGACCGACTATAAACCGGCCTTAAAACAATCGAACGGTTCCAAATTGTCAAAAACCAGTCTTTTCACTTGGTGTATCTCAACATATGCATAAAATAACAAACCTTTTAAATTTTGGACTTAATTGGTCATCGAAGTTTCATGACAATAATGAAAGAAAAAACACCCTAGTTGCACAAATATGTGTGCATTGAGATGCCAATAAAAGGCTTCAGGCCTGAAGTCTTTTAATATTTGAGTGAGAAATTACCTCTTTCTCAAAAACTACGTTACTTCAGAGACAGCCGTTTCTCAAAATGTTTTAAACTACATATCAACAGCTCCCCATTGCTACATTACCAAGTAAGTTTGTATGCTAAGTTTTGTGCAACATACTAAATGTATCGAATGCCTTTAATCTGGAAATTCAACTCTGACAGCCCTCATTGATACTTTGGGAAACATTTTTGGTTTGTGCCTTCATCCACGCAAACTGATTGGAATGATTCATGAGCAATACAAGAATACTACCACTCTATATACTCAAGTACTCAGTATTACACACAGAGAGTTATATATAAGAACTAGAGGGCGCACTGGCCTATATACGCGACCCGGTGTGGCGGTTTTCAGTCTTCCGCGGTGTTCAGTTTTCCGAGTGACGTAGTCGGACATATCAGCCCATTGTTCGAACGGTTTTAGCTTTCCGGCGTGTTCAGTTTTCCGGGTGACTCGTCAGACACCGCCGCGAGCACCCTGGCGAGTACTGTTGTTCTCTCAGCAGTGACCCCACACTGTTTATAATATTACGATTCTTTTCTGTGTAGTCACATAATCTCTTGCCCCATCTTTACATGTATGCATGGATACAACTCTGCTTGCATAAAAAAGAACTCATATCCACGCGTTTGCCGCTAGTTGTACTAGACTCGTGGACGCCGCTTTGACAGCTACCGGAGGGTAACGGATGACTCAATACGGCACTAAAAATGGACTACTTTCGCTTGCTGTGCGCAGGCATCGCATGACGTAATGCTACCGTATTTGGTCATTCGGAAAACTGAACACAGCGGAAAGTTGAAACCGCCACACCGGCATGCGCGCAGGTGGCCATTTTCTAAGTTGAAAAAACAGGCATTGCTTAGTGTGTGTTTGTGCGGCCATTTTGTAAGTTGAAAAAACAGCACCGCATTTGTGCAAGAAGCATCACCAGTGCACCCTCTACTTCTTATACATAACTCTATGGTATTACAATAATCTTAAAGCTGCACAGGCGCGAATCCGGGGGGGGGGGGGGGGGGGGGGATTTCACAACCATGCTACAATTTAGCAAGGGACCCTTGATAAATTGCTTGTGGGTGAAAGGGGCTTTTAATTCATACAAATCGACCAAGTATATCCTGTTATTTTACACTAGCAATCACTGGCCTTCCGGAAATTGGTTCCAGGTTGAATATTTATCACTTATAGAAAAATTACTGTATTGATAACAGCTGACAAGACTCACAGTGGAACCGGCGAGTAGAATTCAGAGATATAGCTAGGATTATGAACTTAGGTCTGGAGTGAGATAGGGCTATTATATACTTATGTGATGGTGCAACTTACAAAAGAAAAAAGATGGGGAAAGAAAAAACAATAGGATTAGTCCCATCTCGTCCTTACTTACAATGGGTTCAATGCGTCCTAACGTCTATGGATACGGAACTTAACTCGTCCTAAGTCCTAAGATTAATCCTATATTAGGAAGAGTTTGGTGAAATCGACGCAAGATATAAAAAAGTTGTTGAAAGCGGGTAGCCGCCTACCCACTATGGGTCCCCGTGGGCCCATTCCCTTGGTCCGCGCCTGCTGTACCTGTATTCGAATAACATACTACACAAATTCTACAAGTTTCTTTTTTTTATAGAGATTATTCTTATAAGATATAACTGTACAGCGCAGATAGAATACGGCAAGGGTCATGCAGACTAGGACGGAACTTTCAAAATAATACAAGATACTGAAATTGGAGCAAAATTCCACAAATTGTTTTTATACACAGCGCCGCGCCTGTACAAAACATGACACCGTTTTCTCCACTCAGTTTGCACCTTTTGTAGTAATGTTTGGTTTTTTGCATGTTAAAGCACCTTCCAAAAGACTATTCCAGGGTAAGTTGTGGAAAAGTTTATCCCAGACTCACATACATTGTAAATGACCTTGCAGGGAATCAAACTAGGGCCAAAATGGTGAGAGGTGAGCGCTTTACGCACAGATCACCAATGCCATCCAAACGAATGTTGTCTACTCAAAACCAATGATGTACCATCCCTTTATGATTTCATTTCTTGAAAACTATAGGATTTGAATGAATGTTCTCTTCCCAAACCATTGATGTACCATCCCTTTATGATGTGTTTCTTGAAAACTAGAGGATTGGAATGAATGTACTCTTCCAATAACCAATGATGTACCATCCCTTTATGATGTGTTTCTTGAAAACTAGAGGATTGGAATGAATGTACTCTTCCAAAAACCAATGATGTACCATCCCTTTATGATGTGTTTCTTGAAAACTAGAGGATTGGAATGAATGTACTCTTCCAATAACCAATGATGTACCATCCCTTTATATGTTTCTTGAAAACTAGAGGATTGGAATGAATGTACTCTTCCAATAACCAATGATGTACCATCCCTTCATGATATGTTTCTTGAAAACTAGAGGATTGGAATGAATGTACTCTTCCAAAAGCCAATGATGTACCACCCCTTTATGATGTGTTTCTAGAATACTAGAGGATTGGAATGAATGTACTCTTCCAATAACCAATGATGTACCATCCCTTCATGATATGTTTCTTGAAAACTAGAGGATTGGAATGAATGTACTCTTCCAAAAGCCAATGATGTACCACCCCTTTATGATGTGTTTCTAGAATACTAGAGGATTGGAATGAATGTACTCTTCCAAAAACCAATGATGTACCATCCCTTTATGATGTGTTTCTTGAAAACTAGAGGATTGGAATGAATGTACTCTTCCAATAACCAATGATGTACCATCCCTTTATATGTTTCTTGAAAACTAGAGGATTGGAATGAATGTACTCTTCCAAAAACCAATGATGTACCATCCCTTTATGATGTGTTTCTTGAAAACTAGAGGATTGGAATGAATGTACTCTTCCAAAAACCAATGATGTACCATCCCTTTATGATGTGTTTCTTGAAAACTAGAGGATTGGAATGAATGTACTCTTCCAATAACCAATGATGTACCATCCCTTTATATGTTTCTTGAAAACTAGAGGATTGGAATGAATGTACTCTTCCAATAACCAATGATGTACCATCCCTTCATGATATGTTTCTTGAAAACTAGAGGATTGGAATGAATGTACTCTTCCAAAAGCCAATGATGTACCACCCCTTTATGATGTGTTTCTAGAATACTAGAGGATTGGAATGAATGTACTCTTCCAAAAACCATTGATGCACCGTCCCTTTATATTTTTTCTTAATGGCGCGAATTGGTTTTTACTTCTGAAAACCTGAACTTTTCAGCAACTCCTCGGCTACTCGCCAATGGTCGCTCTTGAATACAACTTAACCAACTTCTCTTTTATAAACGACTTGATTTCTGAATATATTATACTGTACACAATGACTCTATATTACTTTTTTTACACATATCAAAGCTGAAGGTAAAATGCGCACACACAAACGTATATTTTTTCTAAACAAAATTGCAAAAATAGTCTCTCAATAAGCGCAGATGCAACGTCTTATACTTTCGCTTACAATAAATATGAAGACGTCTGTTTAAATGTACACAAAATATTTACACGTCTTTCCATCGGAACTTAAATATACAGAAAACACACTAAAGAAATAACGTTAAAAAAAGAAGAAACAAAAAAAATCCACATCAACTACTTTCTGAACCAATTTTGGACGGCAAATACAAAAAATCTTTATGAATTTTTACATACTACAGAACACTGAGCGCTATATTTTGAGGCATGGTACGGCATGCACTATTTGTAACAAGTTAATATGTAAATCTGACTATGCCTCATACATATTCATAAGCCAGGACTACATGTATATTCATATGATGCGCGTTGTGTGCGGCGAATAAGAACATGCATGACATGTACTTTCCAACCAAATGGATAACATCAACTTACAGACTACGTCAAATTTCTACCCTGCTTGCCTTCAAATCCTTAAAGACACTGGACACTATTGGTAATTGTCAAAGACCAGTCTTCTCACTTGCTGTATCTCAACATGCATACAATAACAAACCTGTGAAAATTTGAGCTCAATTGGTCGGCGGCGTTGCGAGATAAAAATGAAAGAAAAAACACCCTTGTTTCACAAAGTTGTGTGCTTTCAGATGGTTGATTTCCGGACCTCAAAATCTAATTCTGAGGTGTCAAAATCAAATTCGTGGAAAATTACTTCTATCTCGCAAACTACGTTACTACAGAGGGAGCTGTTTCTCACAATGTTTTATACCATCAACAGCTCCCCATTACCAAGTAAGGTTTTATGCTAAGAATTATCTTGAGTAATTACCAATAGTCTCCACTGCCTTTAAGTTCTACAATTTTTGGACAAAATAAAGAAAGACCGAAAGAAAGAAACATTATTAAGAATATTCTTTACTAACGGTTTTTCAAACTTACGATGGTAAAAGTGCATTTTTTTTTTTTTTTAGAGAACAGGCCATTGTTCCGGTCAGATAAACTCGCAGTGATACAAGAACGTTTTTATTCTCTTTTTGGACAACATAAAATGGTTCCGGTGGGGGTCAGGTATACACACGCACATACACAAATAGACTACACCATGTATTTAAAGGGGGGTGAAGTCCCCTCACAGAGGTGCATTATCACAATAAGCAGTGCTAGAACACCCCTCAAAATGGAATCAAGTAATATGCTTTTGTTCCTACCTACCTCCCGAGATAGATTTGACTGGACTTTACCACTGTCCACACAGGGGTGATCTCCCCTCACAGAAGTGCAATATCACTGTCAGCAGTGGTAGAACACCCCCTTCAAAATGGGTCCAAGTAATATTCCAGATCAGAATATACCTACTGTATACTACATGTATCTAGTCTACCTACCAAACTAGATTTGCTTGGACTATACCACTGTCCACACAGGGGGTGATCTCCCCTCACAGATGAGCATTATCGCACCAAATGAAGTGGAAACTACCCCCTTCATATAGGTTCCAGAGAGTTGAAGTGTTTTTTCTTGCCCTTCTTTGTCTTCCCACCAGGTTGCAGAGCCTCGAGGCGGGTTGGGCGCCTTAGGTGGAGGTCTGAGGGGGCGGGGGGACCGTGGATGTCCTTTTGTGATGACAAGGCTGCTGATTGGCCCTTCAGTGGTTGGTGTTCTGGAAAACAAAGGTGCAAGGACGAAGGAAAAACAAAATTAGTTGCAAAAGAATTGTTACCCAATTTTTTGTTTAAAATATATTTATAATTACAATATAAGTTTTTGTAAATTCAATGGTTTAGTTTGGTTCCATACTAATAACATTAAAAAAAGGGTCTGTGAAAAGGGTCCAAGATAACATCTGTTTTAAGTTAACCCTTTCCAATTTCATAGAGATGCTTTCAAGCCATAGAGTTATATATAAGAACTAGAGGGCGCACTGGCCTAAACAGCGCCATGGCATGCGCGCAGGCGGCCATTTTCTAAGTTGACAAAACAGCCATCTCATAGCGTGTGTTTGTGCGGCCATTTTGTAAGTTGAACAAACAGCATCGCGTGAGCGCTCAAAAAAAAACCTCAAACGTGTATTTCATATTCAACGCGCATACAGAATGGCGCGCTTGTCATCTTGCGGTCCCGTCGTGTTTGTGCAAGCAGCATCACCAGTGCGCCCTCTAGTTCTTATATATAACTCTATGTTTCAAGCACAACAAGCAGCTAAGCAGAACAAATTTATGGTGAACAAAATAAGGTTACCAGCCAAAATAGAACCTCACATGTAAAGTCTATGACTGGTATCCTGCACACTTTTGCTTAGCAGACAATTATTTAAGTGCTCTTTTCTGCATAAGCAGCTCTATGAAATTGGGCTCAAACATAAATCTATATTATGCTCTTACATGTATACTAAAAGAGTAATAGCTAGGCCTGTCTACAGCAATTTTCATTTATATAGGGCATGGAAATAAGTTATACCACTGCCCTAAAAATGTATTTGTTTATTTTATTTATTTTTTTATTTCGGGAGGGGGGGATTGAAAAGGGTGGGATTGACAGATCAATAATATCTTTCAACATACAAAGGTGTTCATGTCAACAAAAACTAACAATATCTATTGACTAGAATCCTGCATATAAATGCCTAAAAGGGAAAGAAAATATCACTTATCATACCAAAATGCAAATAAGTTTAGAGACAATTGCACAATTGCGGATTATAAAAAATAAACAAAGGAAGGCAATGTACAAACACAACAGTCTAATATGCAAATATATTCAAGGCAATGGAATAAATAACAGAGGAGTTCATCAGTATATGCAAATTAATTCAAGGCAAATAAATACAAAGTTAAATAGTCCATATTCATTTGCATATATGCAAATTGATACATGCAAATTCATTCTAAGGCAAAGAAACACAAAGTTAAATAGTCCATATTCATTTGCATGTGCAAATTGATACATGCAAATTCATTCAAGGCAAATAAACACAAAGTTAAATAGTCCATATTCATTTGCATATATGCAAATTGATACATGCAAATTCATTCTAAGGCAAAGAAACACAAAGTTGGGTAGTTCATAATCATGTGCATTATGCAATATTTTTCAATACAAATAAATACAATTCATGGCATTTCAATATTATAAAAACATGAGATAAATAAACACAAAGCTGTCACATACACATACAATGCAAATAAGTATTCAATACAAATCAATAAACAAATAGCAGTCAATTTATGCAAATAGCAGTCAATTTATGCAAACATATCCAGAGCACTAAGAGAAACAGTGACTCTGTTAAAGGTACTGGGGTGGATTTCACAAAGAGACTAGTCTTATCTCGAGTTACTAGTCCTAACTTAGGACTAGCTGTATGTTTTTGATATCTCTCAGGATCAGTCCTAAGTTACGACTAGTCCCAACTCTTTGTGAAATCGACCCCAGGTCTCTTTAGAATAAAACCCACAAATTAAAATAAAAGAGGAAAGCATGCACTCACCGACAGGAGGGATGTGGTAATTGGGTTCGTGGGTGTGGCTACTGCTACCAAGCAGCTGATTGGCTCGTTTGGGTTTAAAGTAATCGACAGCCGCATCATGCGTGGAACGACTCAGTTTCTAGGCAAAGTAGTGGGAAATAGCGGAAACCAAAAAAGAGATAACGGTGAACAGAAGGGTTTACAGAATAGCCCCCTACCAAGAAAAAACAAATATTTATATGGAAGACTCGGAGAATCTACAACAGGGGCTGATTTCATAGCACTGCTTGGCTGCAAGGAGTCTTTCGTTCTTACTACAACAGAAAGACTTGTTAAACGAGAGCGTACTTCACAGATAAGAAAATTAGGCGGCTAGCTTGCGCGTTCACCATGGATTTGCATTGTTATATTAACCATTTTCATACCTTAAAGGAACACGTTGCCTTGCATCGGTCGAGTTGGTCTTTGAAAAGCGGTCTGTAACCGTTTGTTATAAAATGCATATGGGTAGAAAGATGTTGTAAAAGTAGAATACAATGATCTACACAAATATGCCTCGAAATTGCGTGGTTTTCGTTTTACCTCGTCGACTAACACGGTCGGCCATATGGCCGACCGTGTTACATGTAGTTCGCGACGTAAAAGGAAAACCGTGCAATTTTGAGTGATACTTGTGTGGATCATTATATTCTACTTTTAAAACATCTTTCTAACCATATGCATTTCATAACAAACGGTTTCAAACGCTTTTTAAAGACCAACTCGTCCGATCCAAGGCAACGTGTTCCTTTAAGCATTGGAAGGTAAGCATGCCTTTTTTGTGCGTTTATGGTTAGCAGGGCTATGAAATAGAAACTTGCGCAGTAAGCACAGAATCAGCCTTTAAGCAACTCTATGAACTTTGGCCCACATTGACTCATTAGCCCCGCCCACAATAGACCTTAAATGCACCACGCCACTATCTCTAAGAACAATTTAATAAAGCGGGATTTGAACCGACGACCTCGCGATTAACGTGCATAAGGAAATTTGTGTGTTCATTTGTGACTAACGCCCAATTCAGACAGACGCGCCAGAGTAGTGCCAAATCCAAATAGATTAGGAGCGACTCTAGGTCGACCCAAATAGTGTGGTTCCAGACAGGCGAACTTAACCTAACATTTACATTGGCTCGGCTCATAACAAGATCGACGTCTGAAACCAAGACGCTCCAGAGTCGTTACGAACCACTGCAACAATAAAAAAAAAATTACTTCTAGCGTGTCCAGTCGCTCCTAACTGTTTCAGATGTCAAATTTTTCATGTACTTCATTCAAAATTTGGTTCGGCGCGAATCTGAAAGGGGTGTAAGCTAGTCATTGTACCTGACATTATTCAAGTCAAACTTGTAATGGCTTATTAAGTATAAGGAAGCAACAGCCTCTTTTCTCCACCTTGCCTTGGAGCCACAAGGAAATTCTTTTGGGGGACTTGCCATGCCAGACAACAACATTTCTCATTTTATAACAGACAAATAATTACAACGACAGTTTTTCAAGCAAATTTCATTAAAGGAACCGCAAAGAAAGATGGTTCTCTAAAAGACATTCATTTTTTTTCTTCAAATTTGAACATAAAACATTCACCGAGTTTTGCCAGTTATTACACATGCAAGAAAACAGTGTCATGCGAAAATAATTAAATAAATACAAAATTTAATTGTAATTAAGTGGTCAACTTACTAAACACAAATCATGTTTCCTTTATTTTCTTCAGTTAAACGAGTAAATTTTATGAAGAATATGTGTACTCTCTGTTGTTTTTGTAATACTTCCTATTTAAAACGGTTGTTTTCGCTCAATAAATTTCTTGGCAGAAACCCATTTCTGGTGCTTCGACGAACAATCGTCTCTTCATTCAAGAGAATTGTACTGTCCATTGCACAACGCACTCACACAAGCCTGTCCTGTACATCATTATGCCAGTCAAAATGTACACAAATGAATCGACTTCCTAGAATAATGGAAATGGTAGATGCTGGCTTGGAATTACACAGAAGCCACAGCAGGCCCTGTAGGCAATGACTTCTGTTGCCCCTGGTCTTTGCCTTGGTGCCCCCCCTTCACAATTTTAACAGTGGTCCCTCCTGCTCTGGGGGGGGGGGGGACGGCATGGTGGCCTCCCTCGTCCTGTCATAGGGGAGCTTCTCTAGTGAGACCCTGGAGGCAATGACTTCTGTTGCCCCTGGTCTTTGCCTTGGTGCCCCCTTCAACATTTAACAATTTTAACAGTGGTCCCTCCTGTTCTGGGGGGGGGGGGACGGCATGGTGGCCTCCCTCGTCCTGTCATGGGGGAGCTTCTCTAATGAGTCTCTGGAGGCAATAAATTCTGTTGCCCCTGGTCTTTGCCTTGGTGCCCCCTTCAACATTTAACAATTTTAACAGTGGTCCCTCCTGCTCTGGGGGGGGGGGGACGGCATGGTGGCCTCCCTCGTCCTGTCATGGGGGAGCTTCTCTAGTGAGACCCTGGAGGCAATGACTTCTGTTGCCCCTGGTCTTGGCATTGGTGCCCCCTTCAAAATTTACAGTTTTTCAATGCAAGTTCCCTTTGCAAAATAAAATTGTCCTCTCGAACATGAAGCCACAGGAGGACCTGGCGGCAATGACTTCTGTTGCCCCTGGTCTTGGCATTGGTGCCCCCTTCAAAATTTACAGTTTTTCAATGCAAGTTCCCTTTGCAAAATAAAATTGTCCTCTCGAACATGAAGCCACAGGAGGACCTGGCGGCAATGACTTCTGTTGCCCCTGGTCTTAGCATTGGTGCCCCCTTCAAAATTTACAGTTTTTCAATGCAAGTTCCCTTTGCAAAATAAAATTGTCCTCTCGAACATGAAGCCACAGGAGGACCTGGCGGCAATGACTTCTGTTGCCCCTGGTCTTGGCATTGGTGCCCCCTTCAAAATTTAACAATTTTAACAGTGGTCCCTCCTGCTCTGGGGGGGGGGGCATGGTGGCCTCCCTCCTGTCATAGGGGGAGCTTCTCTAGTGAGACCCTGGAGGCAATGACTTCTGTTGTCCCTGGTCCTGAACTTGGTACCCCCTTCAAAATTTACAGTTTTCAATGCAAGTTCCCTTTGCAAAATAAAATTGTCCTCTCGAACATGAAGCCACAGGAGGACCTGGCGGCAATGACTTCTGTTGCCCCTGGTCTTGGCATTGGTGCCCCCTTCAAAATTTACAGTTTTTTAAATGCAAGTTCCCTTTGCAAAATAAAATTGTCCTCTCAAACATGAAGCCACAGGAGGACCTGGCGGCAATGACTTCTGTTGCCCCTGGTCTTGGCATTCAAAATTTAACAATTTTTCAATGCAAGTTCCCTTTGCAAAATAGGGTGAAGCAAGGCTTATGTTCCCGTACCTACGGACAGACAAAATACGAACAAACAAAAAAACACACCAGCAGACTATCACAACACTGACTTCCATAAAAAACATGTACATGTATGGGTACAAAGACAAAACATCATCCGGAAAATATATCATAACTTTTCATTCTTAACTAAGAATTTAAGGACTGCTTTGAATTTTTGTGCAAAATTTGACAAAGTAAGTGCAGATTTTAATGAATCACTGACACTATTCCAATATGTAGTACCACGTTGGACAAGACTATTTCTATTTCTAAATAGTTGACTTACTTGTAGGTAGCGATCTTCCTCCGGTAGCTCCGCCCCTCCCATGGGGTACCCGTTGACGTAAGCGTTTGGTGAGTGGTCCCTCCTGCTCTGGGGGGCAGCATGGTGGCCTCCCCGCCCTGGCATAGGGGCGCGTCCCCCTGGCATTACACCCCCGGCGTGGGGGAGTTTCTCTCGTGAGAGAATGAGCTCGGGGATTTTCCATCTGAAGGAGGATGGGTTGAAAGACAACAACGTAGGCTGGGTGAAATAGACCGGTAAATTTGTATAGGCCTTCCTTGCTATTGCAATGAATTCAAAGTCTGTGCACAATTTAGTAGAGCTCCTTAAAGGAACACGTTGCCTTGGACCGGTCGAGTCGGTGTTTGAAAAGCGTTTGTAACCGTTTTTTATAAAATGCATATGATTTGATAGATAATTTAAAAGTAGAATATAATGATCCACACAAGTATCACTCAAAATTGCGTGGTTTTCATTTTACCTCGTCGACTAACACGGTCGGCCATTTATGGGAGTCAAATTTTTGACTCCCAAAAATGGCCGACATTGTTAGTTTGCAAAGTAAGAGGAAAACCACGCAATTTCGAGCCAAATTTGTGTGGATCATTGTATTCCACTATTAAAACATCTTTCTAACCATATGCATTTTATAACAAACGGTTACAAACGCTTTTCAAAGACCAACTCTACCGACCCAAGGCAACGTGTTCCATAAAGGCACTGAACACGTTTGGTAATTGTGAAAGACCAGTATTCTCATCCACCAAATGAGAATATGCATAAAATAACAAATATGGAAAATCTGCAAAAAAATAGGCTCAATTGGTCATCAAAGCTGCAAGAAAATAATAAAAGAAAAACACCCTTGTTGCACAAATTTGTGTGATTTCAGATGCCTGAGAAAGGCTTCAGGCCTGAATCGTTCTCAGATTAAAATATTTTAGTGAGAAGTTACCTTTCTCGAAAACTACGTTACTTCAGAGGGAGCCATTTCTTACAATGTTTTATACTATCAACAGCTCTCCATCGCTCAGTACCAAGTAACTGTATATGCTAATACATATTTTGAGTAACTACCAAACGTGTCCACCGCTTTAAGTTAATATTTATTTTTCTTAGCGACTTTCTATTTTACCTCCCTTCCTCCTCGTCCCAGCTACTCTCCGCTTTGACCTTGTCCAGGTTGTAATAGTTGCAGTCCCGTCGTAGACACGGCTGCACTTTGTCCAATATCTGCTGCATCATCTTCACCTGCTTCTCCTGCTTGCGGATGGTGTCTAGATAGTCGATCCGCTCGAACTCAAACTCGCTGTTTAGATCCGTGATCTCGATCTCCGCTCCTCGGACCTGGTAGAGGGAAATTTCAAGAGTATACGGAACAAATTCATTCAGATGACAGGGCTTAATGAAGGTAAGGTCATGGAATGGTTTTAGTCCACGTTTTGCCAGGGATGTATTAAGCTGTTGGGAACAAAAACCTGAAAGCCTGAAAGCTTGCGAGCGCGAAAGCTTGTTTGTGCGAAGACTGCTTACATACATTTATCCTAAGTTTTTAAAGTCCTACTCAGCAGTCTGGGGTGTTCCAAATGATTTTATCTTAACTTTCTTATTAATTTGTTATAAAATATCAACAAATACAACAAATTTTAATTGATGTTTTTTTGGAGAGGGGTGGGGTGGGGTTTAAAAAAACGGATTTCCAGTTAAAAACGGAGAAATCACATCCCTGTTTAATTCCATTTTTTACCTTCTCCTTCTCAGCATCCAGTAGTTTATTCTTAGCCTTGAGCTCCTCTTCAATGTTGCTGTAGATGTTCAGCATGATACCGTCGTCGTCCATCTTAGCGATGGCCTTGGCCAGCTGCAGCTTGCGCACCTCGGCGTGCTTCAGCTTCTTGCGTCGTTTCTCCTTCAGGTTCTCGTCGGTGGCCCGCTCGCCGCCAACCATCTCGTGCTCCAGCTGCTGCAGTCTGAGGAGCGGAGAGGAAAGAGAAATTCAATCTTACTCCTCTAATACAGGTCTTTTTCTTCAGCTGTGCCACGCATTTGAAACTCTGCACCATTCAATCTTGGATCTTGTCTTTGTACCACAAAATTCAAATCTCTCCTCAAAATTTATCTCATGTCACAGGTTTTCAAGGACTAATAATGTTGTGTCTGTTTTTCTTTTAACTTTGTTTTTTGTTTTGTTTTTGGTTTTTACTGCGCCTTGAAGATAATGATAGTGGAAAGCTTCCCTTCAAATATTACTTACTGAGGTGCGTAGTTTTTGAGAAATGAGTAAAACAATGTCATGAAAATACGTTTGTAAAAGATTAAAACAATTTTCGTCGCATGAGACGAAAATTATTTTCATGACATTGTTTTACTCATTTCCCAAAAACTACAGCACCTCAGCACGTAATATTTTCAGGGAAGCTTTCTACTATCATTATCTTCAAACTGTGTAAGTTAAGAATAAATCTGTGGACATTGTGTTTTTTGTCCAACAAAAGTTACGTAGACCCTTTAAGGTAATCTTGGCATCAGAAAAACCCCTAGAGAAATCACAAGCATAAAGACTGTTTTACCTTTTGAGAGCTTCATTTTGGTCCAATCCCTGTGACTTGTCCTTACGGGGCAGGGTCGGGGAGGCCATTGGAGCTGAAGGTCCCTCATCTCTCTCACTTGGCTCTGCTTCATCTAAACTGGCTAATGGTTCTCCCTGAGGGGACAGATTAGTGGATAGGTTAAGCAATGACAATGACAGATGGTGACAATAAATAATGACAGCCGATGACAGAAATAGATTAAAAGACAGTGATAGATGGTGACAATAAATGACAGTTAATGACAAGGGTCAGGGAGGCCGATGGTTCTCCCTGGATGGACAGATAAGAGAAAAGACCATGACAGATCATGACAATGAATAATGACAGTGATAGATGGTGACAATAAAAGACAGTTAATGACAAGGGTCAGGGAGGACATAGGAGCTGAAGGCCCCTCATCTCTCTCACTCGGCTCTGCTTCATCTAAACTGGCTAATGGTTCTCCCTGAATGGCCAGATAAGATGAAAGGTTAAGCAATGACAGATGGTGACAGTTAATGACAGTCAATGACAAGAGCAGAAGGCCCCTCATTTCTCTCACTCGGCTTGGCTTCGTCTAAACTGTCTAATTGTTCTCCCTGAGTGGTCAATGACAGATGGTGACAATAAATAATGACAGCCGATGACATAAAGAGGCGGACAGTGCCAAACAGAAGACCATTACCATTGCATGGACCGATTTTAATTTTTTGTTTTGTTTCTTCTTCTTCTTTTTATTCAGAATTTAAACTTTGCCCATCAACCACACCCAAATTTGTTTGTTTGACATAAGTCTATAATAGCATGAACTTCGGTTGGGCCAAATTCCTAATTGTTTACAATTAGCTTGAAATGGAAGTTAAGTCTCATTCACAGATTTTCGTGGTTTACTTGTTAAATTTATTTTACTTTCATACATTTCATGACACAATTTTCGTTCCAAACAATATGCTTGAATCTTTATAGCCGTAAATGATGTTAAACTAAAGTGTTTGGATAATTCAAGGGTCACCGAGGCAATGACCAGGGCCCAATTTCATAGCTCTGCTAAGCACAAAAATTTGCTTAGCATTAAATTTCCTCCTTGATGAAAACAGGATTACCAACCAAATTTCCACGTGATTGTCAGGATAAGCAAACAACAGCTGAATACCAGTAACAAGCAGTATGCAACAAATGGAAATTCGCTTGGTAATCCTGTTTTTATCAAAGAAGAAATTTTATGCTAAGCAAATTTTTCTGCTTAGCAGCTCTATGAAATTGGGCCCAGGGGCAATGACCAGGGGCAATGGAGGCAATAGTCCTGTAAGGTAACATGGCTGAAAACTACAAGGCTGTCATATATACCTGTTCGTTGCGAGCAGCCGAGACAGACGGTTGCGTGGTGGTGGGTTTCCCTTGGTCATCGACAAGGCCCGACTTCAAGGCACTGGTTTCATCACCCGGGGTACCGGTTGACGGTTCACCGCCATGAGCTGTGGATACGAGAAAGAAGTATTTGTGTCATGACAACCAAGCTAACCGCTTAAAGGATTTGGGTACTTTTTCAAAATTTCCACAGATTTACATTCAACTTACAGGGTTTGAAGATAATAATAGTGGAAAGCTTCCCTCAAAATATAAATGTAGTTTTTAAGAAAAGACCAACTCGACCGATCCAAGGCAACACGTTCCATTAAAGAAGAGTTTGTGTTGAGAGATATTTGCTGTTGCCAGCTTGGTGTTTTTATCCCTTGTTGCAGAGTTTCCCTAACAAGGAGATCATCTATAACACTATGGAAGTGTCGCGGCCGAGCGGTTAAGAGCACCGAATTTAAACTCTAGTGTTTCTGATCAGCCGAGTGTGGGTTCGAATCCTCAGCCATGACACTTGTGTCCTTAAGCAAGACACTTAACCATTGCTTCGTCCTTTAGATGGGACTTTAAGCCGTTGGTCCCATGTGTTACGTTATGCATGTAAAAGAACCCAGTGCACTTATCGAAAAGAGACGGGGTTCGCCTCCGTGTTCCTTGTCCGGATGACAGCAAATTGCACCACAGCACCTTGGTACTATCAGAATTACATGGTGCTATCAGAATATGGTCTCATAATTCAAACGTAGTCCCACATCTTGCAGGAAATACTGTGTGTTACAGCGCCAGGAACGTCACTGAGTGACTGACATGTGCACTATATAAGAAGCCACAATTATTATTATTATTATTATTATTATAATTATCAAACTCACCAATCTGTTTAATCGCTTCAGGGACCTCCGCCAGCCGTGACCCATAGTACTTCTTGAGATCCTCGATGTCCTGCTGAAGCTTATTCTTGTTGGACTGTTCCTCCTCGTACTTGGCCGACATCTCGGCGATCTTGGCCTCGTACTCCTGCCGGATGCGTTCCCTCTCTGCCTCGATTTCGGAGGAGAGAGAGCCGGTGGAGGGAGAGGGGTCCTGCGGGGTGGTGGACCCATCGGTGATGGCTGCCTTGGGGATCTGGAGAGCTCCTTTAAGAAAGCATTTTAAGATTGAGAAAAGTTAACGAGACAGTCGCAAGATTCTTGATATTTTGTTAAAACAATAAATCAAAATCATATGTCCTATCATCATAAACCTATAGAGCACCAAAATCAAAATGTTGCTTTAACGTGATGAGGCACAGTTGAATGGTGTTAATCGTGGTATGGGTTAATTGTAGTATGTGTGCATAGATGACAGTGTGTCTTGTTGGTAAATCACACCAAAGCCAAACCAAAAAATAGTTCTGTTTCTTGTAACACACTTGCAAATAAAGTTATCTTATTATTACTTTTTATTAACTTTTTAGGTTTTTGATCAGTTGGGTTAACCGGAAACAAAATTTATTTTTGGTGGACCTAATATGGGAAGACTATGTGAAACAAGTTGTTCTTGAGGCTGAAAGTCGAAAGGGAAGTTTGATGGTAATTTAGGCTCTGAGGCCAGTGGTTTTGTCATCAGAACAGGGCCAAATTTCATGGCTCTGCTTACCGTAAGCAAAGAATCGGAGCTTATGGAAGAAGGGAATTCTGTGTTTACGCTAAGTGTATTGCATGGGTTAGCAGGGAATTTTGGCTTCTGCGCTTGCGTACTCCACGTTACTAGGCATTCTACAGCTAGCGCAGAAATTCGGCGCTTGCACGTAATCGGAGAATGGTGATCGTCAGCACAGAGTTCTGCGGTAAGCAGAGCCATGCAATTGGGCGCAGTAAACTCATGAACAATGGCCTTTGTGTAATTCAAGGCCTGACATTGAATAAACACTTTTAAACAAACATAAACAAATTTGATGAGCTCCTTAGAGTGTGCAGTGGTGCTGACAATAATTTTCATTTTTCTTTTTTTTAATATTCATTCAAAATAAAAATGATACATTTCCTCAATCAAAGTTATAAACTGTTCATGCCGGTTTGAACTGTACGAGATATGGGTGGGGGTAGGGAGGGGTGGCAGGAAGGGGTAGTAGGGTGCAAGAAATGAGGGTGAATGCCAAGGCCGAAGTGTCGTGGCCGAGTGGTTAAGAGCAGTGAATTCAAACTCTAGTGTTTCTGATCAGCAGAGTGTGGGTTCGAATCCCCAGCCGTGACACTTGTGTTCTTATAAAGCAAGACACTTAACCATTGCTTCGTCCTTCGGATGGGACGTAAAGCCGTTGGTCCCATGTGTTGTGTAACACATGTCAAAGAACCCAGTGCACTTATCGAAAAGAGAAGGGGGTTTGCCCGGTGTTCCTGGCTGTGGCTGCTGTATGCGCCGTAGCACCTTGTAAACCCTTCTACATAATTGGGGCTCAGAATTCATCACTGCAATAACCTATCTTTCTGAAAGTTTGTATACACTCAGCGCCTTGAGTACCTTGTTTGGTAGATATCTGCGCTATATAAGACCTCGATAATATAATGTTAGCCAGTGGGGTGCATGGGTGTCTTTTGGACACCCCGTTTAAAATTTGTATTAGTCATTTATATGTAAACGTATTGTGAGTGAACAATTAGGGCACCAAGTTTTTAAGTTTCCAGAAAATTTGGAAACCCTTTTACCAAATCCTGGCTTAAACCTTGAAGGAAAGATCAAGCCACCGATGTTGGACAAAAATATGTGAGAGTAAATGCAGACGAAAAAATCTGATACTTGGGTCCAGGGCCCAATTTCATCCAGCTGCTTAAGCAAAAAATGTGCTTAAGCACGAAAATAGCTCGCTTATTTTTCACATGTTACTGGCAAAAATTTCATGCGATATACATTGCTTGTGACTGGTATTTAGCTGTTGTTTACTTAGCATAACAATTGAGTGGAGTCTTGGCCGGTAATCTGATTTTACTAAGCAAGGATTTTTTTGCTTAACTTAAGCAAAATTTTGAGCTTAAGCAGCTCTATGAAATTTGGCGCAGATCTTAGAACAGATTCAAATGTTTCCAGTTGACAAATATTATCCAAACCATATTTTTTCAAAGGGAATCCTTTTTCACTATAGTTTATACAATCAACAGTGCTTCACGCCAAGTTAGTTTTTACGGTCGTTAATTTTCTTGAGTGTTTTACTGATCTATAACCCGACCTTGAAATAGAGATAGGGATTTTTTTTTTGAAGAAAAATTAAAGAAATAAAACTCAATCAAGTGGGTTTTGGCTTTTCAACCGTTGTGATGTTTCAGCCCATAATTCACACAAGGACAAATTTGAGTGAAAACGTGAAAATGGTGACGGAAAAAATAAAAGGTGAGTTCTTGTGGAGTGTGACACAGTGTTGTTAATAAAACGTTAGATCATGGGTATTGGTCATTTCATCGATTGGTGTGTACGTGTACTTACCCAATGCAACCCCAAAGCCTTCAAAATAGTATTTTTTTTAAGAGACAGAGGGGAACGCCATCGGAACAGGGCAAAACCAAAACAAAATTAATGTCAGTAAAAGAACAATTATTCATTGTGACAAAATGAAAACTATTCTGCTGGGAGGGGTGAGGGGGAAGAATTTGTGGGAGATCAAATCCTTTTGAATAACTACAGCAAAGAAAGAAAATAACTGACATGTTTGCCATGAAAGAAGAACGGATTCAGAAGAACCTATTTTTCCTTTTTTCACAGAAACACAGAAACATGAATTTTTTCTTACAATACTAGCAAAATCTACTTCAAAAGACAGGAATTAGCTCCATTTGATAAAACAGACAAGTGTAAGGCATAAAAAGCAATACATGTCTTGCTTAGCAAAAACTGGTTACCAGCCAAAATACCACGTAATGGACACTGTTTTTGACTGGTTCCATACTCATTTTTGCTAAGGACCATTTTCTGCATGAAAAACTGGACTGCCACAACTTTCTGACAGTCCATGACAACTCAAGCCTAAATAACCTGCCTCGAGTCACCAAACTCGACTCACGACCGCCTCTCGGTGAGTCTAGGAGAAACTCACCTTCGAATCCCCCGGCGGGTATCGGCATCTGTCCCATCAGCATTGCCTTCAGGTTGTTAATCTCCTCCTGGTACTGCCTCAAGAGGGCGTCCTTCGGGTCCTCGTTGATCTTGGGCTTGTTCTTGATGTTCTTGGCGCGGTTGGCGTAGCGGAGGGTGCTAAGGGTCTCGTCGTAGTTGTTGTCGGCCGGGGAGAGACACGCTACCATCAGCGTCTTGGTGTTACCACCTGTCATGGGACAAAACATAAAATCATTCAGCCCAGTGTTCTCCTCATTTGGGCCAATACGCGCGAAATGAGTGACATGCACAACTCTGCCGATGCAGACAAAAATTAATGATTTTTTTTAATTTTCCATTATCTGCCCTGGTAGTAGTTAAAAAGCAGGACAGTTCTTTTCAGAACTGAGAAGTCTCCCGAACATCCTATCATCTACTCCACGACAGTAGAATAAAGCAAGACAGTTCTCTAAGAACAAACTCTACCTGGCAAGTAGATACACGCATGGTGTTACCGCAAGCCAAACATACATTGATTTTTTTTATCTTTATCGTTTTACTACATGTATTAATTTCACAAAAATCATCAATATGAAACCACTTATAATGCTCCATAATGCACATTTGGGCATTAAAAACCAAATTAAACACCCAGAAAACATTCCAAAGACCTTGTTTCATATATTCAGCATCCCTTGGTCAATTTTGAAAAAATTTGCGTCATGAGTGCCCCAAGTCTTTTAAAATCCTCGGGAGACCCTGCAGCTAAGCTAATACAACCCAATAGTGTAAACTTGCTAATGCAATCATGAATCAAACTCTTTCGGGGATGTTCACTCTGAAAAGAGCCAGTGTGGTCTTGATGTTTCAAACGCTATTCCCTGTTTTGGATTTTGGGGTGTTTTTTTTTTGGAGGAAGGACTCTGATTCAAGAGAGGAAGAGCAGAAGACAAGCAGAAGACGAGGCGTTACTCAGTCAAACACTGTATGGTAACTCAACATCCAAGGAATAGATCTCATACTTCAGCACATAGCTCAGGGCCCAATTTCATAGAGCTGCCAAGCACAAAAAATTTGCTTAGCATGAAATTTCTTCCTTGGTAAAAACAGGATTACCAACCGAATTTCCATTTTGTTGCATTTCCTAGTTACTTGTATTCAGCTGTTGTATGGTTATCTTGAAAATTTGGTTGGGAAATCCTGTTTTTATCCAGGCAAACATTTCATCCTAGGCAAATTTTTGTGCTTAGCAGCTCTATGAAATTGGGCCCAGCTCTGTATACCTTGCAGGAAAAAAATACTGGGTTGCTTTGATATGCCCGTCCGGGCGTGATAAAGGGCTATATAAGAACTCAATTTTATTATTAATATTCATCCAAACTGTTAAACTCACCGAGTGAATCCTGCAACAGTCGGGTCAGTTTCGAGTCTCTGTACGGGATGTGTTTAGATTTGCCGTCAACGAGGGCCGAGATGACGTTGCCCAAAGCGGACAGTGACAAGTTGATCTTGGTTGCTTCCTTCAGACGATCGCCCGTCGCTCCTGGAAGAAAAAAATGGAATGGAAACAAATTAGTTTTTTGATATTTTACGATTAAAGATGGTCTACCTATGGGTTAAAGTCGCAGCAGACAAAATGGAGCGGTAAAAGTGTAGGAGAGCTGAGAATAGCGGCAACTGAAAGAGAACAGGTGACCATGGCAACTCCAGAAATGCGCCCCATTACAATTTGGGAATGAAGCGGCCACGGATGCAAGTCTATGCGAAACAATGACGTCTAATTGTTGCGGTACCCATAGCCTGAACATCTGACATCACATTTCCTAAATAACGCCAGATACCTGCCTTGAGCATCTGGCAGGATCCTGCCAGATGTACCTGTGACCTCACAACCATTTCACATGTAGATTCGTAGTCAATCCACGCATACATGTACACATAGTGAACAAACAATACGCACACGCTGCATGCAGACGATCGGAAGTGCAAGTTGACAAACTAAATCGCCTCAGACCAATCACAACACATACATGGAAAGCTTACATCCCTTCACGTTTTATCCAATGAAATCATTGTATCCAATTAAAGCTGTGCCTAGGGGAACAGTCTACTCAGTACCCGCCGTTTCAAACCTTGCAGGGTTGTGGCCGTGCAATAAATAATAATAATAATAATAATAAAACACAGCATTTGTAAGGCGCACTATCTCTGTAAAAACATTCAAAGGCGCTGGTCCAGGTCACTAAAAGAAAATTTCAGGTGTGTTCAAAGGCCAGTCTGAAAAGATGTGTTTTAAGGGAGTTTTGGAAGTGAGACATTTCATGTGTATCTCTTAGACTTTGAGGCAGAGAGTTCCAGAGGCGGGGGGAAGTTTAGAGAAGGCCCTATCACTATCAGAGGCAAGGCGAGTCCGGGGAACAAAAAACATGCTGCCTGATGACCTCAGACCTGGCCTGGCATGCCGGTGCTGAAGCATGCTCCCAAGGTAGGGAGGGGCTGAACCCTCGATTCCAACTAACTCTAGCAAGCTCGGTGGTCTAGTGGTAAGACATCTGCTCTAGAATGGCAAACTTCATGGGTTTGAATCCCACCTAAGTAATATGCCTGCTAATTAATTTCACAGGACAGGGAAAGGGAAAGAGATTTACACATGGTGCTTCTGTAAACCTCACCTAAATACTGACCCCTAGCACGCGCTTCAAACGCGGCGACTGTGCCACGGTCACAATTTTGGTGGTCAATAGGTTTAAATGTAAACGCCGCATGGCCTAAAACGCGCACTTCACTGAATAGTGCACAGTGACATTGCCCACCAATAAGGCGCATCCAAGATTATTCTGATGATGACGAACGGTGAATTGGGTCAAATTCCCACCAAGCAAAGTTTCAAATCCTACTTTACCTGTCTTTGCTTGCCGCTCACTACCGGCCAAATCCACAAGATTGAGTTTGCCGGCCCTCAGGTGGTCCTCCCCTGTGTCATCCAGATCACAGCGCTCAATGTGGATGGTGAAGATGGAATGAGAACGAGACGAGTCCGCGTTCATCAATGTCGACCCTGTGGAGCGATTCTTCCAGCCAAGCTCCATGATGTGTTCGCACTCCCGGGTGTTGTGGACAATGTGCATGGATAGATCTGTAAATTGCAAATCAATCAATAGCAAGCAATCAGTCAATCATTTAACTATTTATTCAATTTATCACATAATAATTTAATCATTTAATCATTTATCAATTTATCAACAAATCAATTCACCAATAACAATCAACAAATACATTTTTGTAAATTGACCATCAATCAATCATTTAAAGCAATCAGTATCAGTCAATCAATTTATCAACCAATAACTCAACTGATCATTTATATTAGTACATCATAATCAACGACAATTAACAAATAACTGTACCAATCAATACCAGTGAGTCAAGTCAATCAGTCAATCGATCAATCAATAAATTTTCCTGACCAAGACATGTTGAAGATCAAGCTCACATTTATTAACAAAATCCTGTGGGCAGGTCCTATGACAACTCAAACTACACTGGAACACAACCATGATTCCATCATCATCATTTAGCGGTCGCAATCGAGATTCCATGCACAACGTCACGCCAGAGGTGTGTATCCCTCATCATGTTTGGAAGGTCCACGATTTCAGCCTCCGTATCTCTCCCGATCACGTCGATGTAGTTGAGTGGTCGAGATTCCAGCCATGATTGTAAGAAGGGTAGTTGTGACTTGATATGTGGACGCTGATCATTCGCGGTAAAAATTTGCTCAACAGTAGTAAATCAGACAATTTCCTACATTGAAGGGGGGCATTGTAACGAGCAAGACTCACCATGGAATCGCTTGTTATCGGATTCACATGCACACGTACATTTCTTCAAACTGTTTTCAAACTTTTAGCAAAGCACGACAAGTTGTTTTGTACATGCTATAAATTTTCAACTGAACGATTCTCAAACTGGGTGTCCAAATATAAAACAGGGTGTCCAAAAGGCACCCAGACACCTCTGCTGCTAACACTATGATATGGGCTATTATCTTCAAGTACGCGCTAATCCTCCAATCAGATTGGCAGAATGGAGTGGTAATAAAAACCTATATTGCACGGCTAATATCACTACCATGCGTATTGTGTGTTCTATGTCACGCGCCAAGTTTGCTTGAAGATAAATACATGTACGTTATCACACGTGCGCTTGTGGAAATACGGAAAATATAGCGCGGCCTCATTGGATATGGGACGCAGAAGTGCTATATTTTTCTGTATTCCACTCGCGCTTGTGTGATAACTTATATCGTGCATTCTATCAATGTTTCAATGAATCATTCTCAAACTGGGTGCCAAAATATAAAACAGGGTGTCCAAAAGGCACCCAGACACCTCTGTGGCCAACACTATGATATGGGCTATTGTGCTGACCTTTGACATACACCCCTCTGTCAGGGTGTTCCTTCAGCTCTAGTTTGACCCGGTGATCCTTTCCTAGTAGGTCTCTTATCTCCTCGTTGTAGATCTCGAGGTACGAGGCCCGAACGAGGAACTTTACCCCCTCTGTCACCTTGTAGAAAAAAACGAAGAGAAAGAGTACATTAATATCAATTAAATATTTGATCACAACACTGGAAGTAATTCTGTACCAGCAATTTTCGACCAATAGACCGTATTGAATGAGACATCACCGTTCAAATATCTACCCTACAACATGGCATCTGTGAGCGTGTGCTCACATTCTGTTACTAAAAATAATAATAATATCGAAGTCTTATACAGCGCACGTATCTACCAACAAGGTACTCAAGGCGCTGAGTATATACAAACTTTCACAACGATAGGTTATTGCAGTGATGAATTTTGAGACCCAATTAGTTAGCACCTTATAAGGGTTTACAAGGGGCTACGGCGCAGGCAGCAGCCACAGCCAGGAACACCGGGGCGAACTCCTTCTCTTTTTGATAAGTGGACTAGGTTCTGTTACATGCGTTACACAACACATGGGACCAAGGGCTTTTCGTCCCATCTGAAGGACGAAGCAATGGTTAAGTGTCTTGCTTTAAAAGGACACAAGTGTCATGGCTGGGGATTCGAACCTACACTCTGCTGATCAGAAACACTAGAGTTTGTGCTCTTAACTGCTCGGCCATGACACATGTTACCTACCTGTATGTTCTCAAAGATGTGCTCAAATGACCTTGGAATAATCCCCCTCTGTGTGGCAGGGTCTGTGATGCCCTGCATACTGAAGGACTTTCCGCATCCTGTCTGGCCGTAGGCAAAGATGGTTCCATTGTAGCCCTCAAGCACTCCCTGCAACAGACAAAAACATCATAAACACTTGATTTTTACCAGTTCAGGCCTAGAAACTACATGAATGCCACGGAGGTCATGACCTCTGTTGCTCCTTTTATTGGTGCCGCTTAAAAAGCTTAACATAGACTAAGATTTTTCAATTGATGGATTTTTCCAGGCCTGCCAGAGCCAGTTTTTTTTTAATGTTTTTTTTTACGAGACATCGCCTAACATCACAAAGCAAAACAGCAATTCAAGGTGGGGCTTCTTTTAATAGACCGATCCATTACGCTCTGCCCTCAGTGAACGTGTGAGCAAGAACATGTGAGCCTCTCCAATGGCATTCTGCACAACTCTGTCGCGCGCGCCAAGCATGCGCGCACACATGTCAGACTTTATTAGTTGCAAATTATTTGTTGCACTTTTGGTTGCGCAATGGGTTGTGATTGGTCAAACCGCAATGGGCGGAGCTTAATGGATTGGTCTATTGATTTGGGCTGTTGACCTTAATCAACTGCCACCAGGGGCATGTTACCCCCCTTACAGTCTGTAAGGATGTAGGCAACGTTATCAGAAACCTTTCGTTTCCAAATTTTTTAAATGTAACTGGGTTCTTATACATGCACATGGGGCCAACGGCTTTACGACTAGGCCTGGGCGAATTATTCGAATATCCGGTTAATGGCGAATAGGTTTTCCTACCCGTAACCGCGAATGCCTTTTTTTTCTTAACCGGATATCCGCATAGGGCGCGAATACCTATTTACAAGCCGGATAATTCTGTAATTACAACCGAGTAACCGGATATTCTTTAATAGACGCAGACGTCGGGCGAAAACTGATATGAATGTTTTGTCTGAATTCTTATGAGACTTCTATTAAAAGACAGCATAAAACAGCATAAATTAAGTATTTAACTTTGCTCACCTCCGTGAAGAGTTAAAACAATGACATTTCACACTTAATTTGTTCAAAGATTACAAAAGTTTTCCTTCACGTAGAGTCAATCACGATCAAAACAAAAAGCAAATCGCCATCTTTAAATTAAATCCGGTCATTTTTATGAATGAACCGAGTGACACTGTCTAAAACTAATATCAATCCGCCCATAAGATCTCATTCACAAACGAACAGCGCCCTCTAGCAGGAAAAAAAAAAAAATAATTTTTTTTTTTTTTTTTAAATAGCGCCCTCTTGCAGGGAAAAAGCTATTCCAATATCCGGTTAATTTCGGATAGTTGGCCAGCGGTATCCGAATAACAAAATTTCACTATTCGCCCAGCACTATTTACGACCCTTCCAGAGCTTGGGTTTGGTGAACTAGACCGCTCAGCCACGACACGTACATGCTTAGGGATTAACCATGCAGGATTATTTTTAATCAAAAAGCATTTTTGTTTTCATCAGGGAAATGCTTCAGTGGACAGCCGTTCATGATGCGTAGAATGGTCTGCAGCCGATTTCACGAAAGTTTACTTGCCCAACGTTTATGGTGCAAGTTACTCCATAAACGTTGCGCAAGTGAACTGACGCAGTTGCGTAAAGTTTTGTGAAAACGGCTGCAGGTCTGAAGGTCTGGAATCCCTTTTTCGTTTGCGGTACGCAGAGCCATGAAAATCAGGACCCAAAAATCTGTTTTAAATGTTCTACTTACGTCCACGAGAGGATAAGCGATATCATTGTAGATGGTCTCTGTTGTTGAGTCGATGAAGTACGCACCGTCGAATGTGAAGGACTTTGGAGGGTCTTTTGATTTGGGCTTCTGTATAGCGCAGTAGCCCCGCCCCCCGTCCATCTTGACTACCATGCCGCACTTGAGCGCATTCTCTCTCGCGTTCATCGGCCGACATCGTACAATTACTTTCACAGCTTCGGCCATCTTGACCTACATAAAAAATATAAAAAACTTTATTTTTACATCAGATAGACCTTAGTCAAGTTTACAAAAAAATTGATTGAAACCAGCCATTTCCAGTGTTCATTGTTAAAACGAAAACAGAGTGCAGGCCTCGAAGTGCTTTGGCTGTGGTGCTCTCAGTCTCTGTAGACACTAGACAGTGTTAAGTAAGTGTAGTGTAGTAGTGATAGTGTATGTGGTTCAGGGAAGCAAAGTATTTAACTCAAGTCGAAATGAACTGGGGGGTTTTACCAGAGGTGAAAAAAAAAAACAGCTCAAGATGAGCCAAAAATGTCAGGTCCTCTGTCTGTTCACAAATCAAATGTCTTAAAAAATTAATAACATTATGATTGCGTGGAATGTCACTGAGGAACTCATGAACTGGCTCAGTCAATTCAAAGTATTGAGCCAGAAACTAAACTTACCGTATTGCTAGGGAGTGAAGTATGGAATATTCACTACAAACTGTGTGTGCCGTCACACAATAATTAACGTACAGCCAGTGCAAGCATGCACCGCACTGCGCACACCCCCGGCCCGCCGGACGTGCCGCCCCGTGAAACCCGGTGACAGCTAGCTGAATAGCCCGTTGCTAAACACTCGACGTAAACACCGGGAAAACAGCAGATGGATCAAAATAAACGGCAGAATTAACGATTAACAAACATTCAACAGCTTGCCAAAATAACTGTGAACAGCACTCAGATCATTCTTCAGATAAAGAACAACATGTCAAAGTAAATTAAGCCACAAAGCTGTCAGAAACTTGATAAAACATGTCGAGAATTTTGCCGTCAGAAAAATTCTGTAAGGTCGGCCATGTTGCTTTTTCGTTTGACGTCAGTTGGGCCTCGTTCACAATAATATTTATAGGTTTCTTTAAATGTTGATAATTTTTTTTTTAAATAAATATGTTAAAAGTTAAAATAATAATAGGTACTGAAATATTTTTATCTATTAAAAAAATAATTTTAACAAAATGAAAACATTTATTTGTGATACATTTAATTTTATAAGTTGTTGGTCGACATTGATTATAATAACTTTGCATAACTTTCGATGAAGTTCGGCTCGGGGCCGGCCTTTTATCGCACGGCCGGTTTTAAACGGCAGTTTAAAAACTAGTCTCTACCCTTTTAAATCTCTACAATGTCTACAGACACAAAACAAAATTAAAGGCAGTGAACACTATTGGTAATTACTCAAAATAACCTCTCTTGATTACGAGTAATGGGGAGAGGTTGATAGTATAAAACATTGTGAGAAACGGCTCCCTCTCTCTGAAGTGAAGTAGTTTTCGAGAAAGAAGTAATTTCAACGAAATTGATTTCGAGACCTCAGATTTAGAATTTGAGGTCTTGAAATCAAGCATCTGAAAGCACACAACTTTGTGTGACAAGGGTATTTTTTCTTTCATTATAATCTCGCAACTTCGATGACCGCTTGAGCTTAGATTTTCACACTGGGTTTGTTGTTTTATGCATAATTATGTTGAGACACACCAAGTGAGAAGACTGGTCTTTGACAATTACCAATATTGTCCAGGGTCTTTCACAAGATAAGTTTTATAAATTATGAGAAGACATTTTTAGTTCATATTTCTACAAAATGCAGTTTAACAAGGTGTTTTCTTTCTCGAATGTTCAACGAGTGTAAGGTTGAAAACAATTATTATTATATAGCACGATCATTTTGTGTGTGATTTATTATTGCATTATTTTTTAGCTGTTTGTCGACAATTCTAATAATTTGCTTTTGACAGATGCTTGGTCCTAATTTTGGTGGATATTATAGATTCAGGAAATGCACAAGCTTTCATGTTAGGCTATTAAGGTATTTTACGAAAAAAATATCCGCGCAAGAAGATAAGTGTGCTAGTAAAAATGAACTGTAAATAGCGCCCTCTCTTGCTTGTTTCAACCACTTTGCATAAGCATTTTGCATCCTAGACTGCTCTGGGCCCCTGTCTTTATCCGCAAGTACTATCTGCCGTGTTTTTGTGACCTTTTTATTGCTTTTTAAGCCTTTTTAGACGTACAAATTTTCATTTAAAAAATGGAGTTGCGCCGATTGTTTTCATACAAAAACGACAGATAACATCTTCGTTTCAATTAACTGGTGCATTTGTTTTTGTTGAGACTTTTCAGAAAAGGCCGCAAAAGAAGACTGAATGGACCCTTCCCATGGAATATGCTAATCACCTTCACGCATGCGGACACCCTGTTGGTTGGCAAACGCCATAGAGAGTTGTGCACTAAGGAGACGCGCAATCGCGTCTGCGTCACGCACCCATTATAGCCGTGTACAAAACAGCGCGATGTTCCCTTGTCAACAAACGTTAGTGCGCACGCGCTATGTGCAATTTACATAATTTAATATTCATGCAGAGGTCACGCACGAAAACCTATTAATATTTTGCAGATAAAAAGCAACGAATTGTGTGTGTGCCGCGGCTGACTGATGACCATACTGCGCGGTCATTAGCTATTGTGATACCAGAAACAGGATCAAGGTCACGTACTAAAACAACAGGAAGCAGTGTCTACCAAACCTAGCACTAGCAGCAGCGTAGTACTCTATCCCCTAGCTAGAAAAATTGCTCACAAAACCGGGAACTAATAAAAAAGTATGGCTGCCAACGCTCTAAGGTACAAGGACAAAGTGGTCCTGGTGACCGGTGGTTCTAAAGGCATCGGAGAGGGTGCAACGCGTGAATTCGGTGAGAACACTTTCCTTAAAGGAACACTTTCCTTAAAGGAACACTTTCCTTAAAGGAACACGTTGCCTTGGATCGGTCGAGTTGGTCTTTGAAAAGTGTTTGTAACCGTTTGTTATAAAATGCACATGGTTGGAAAGATGTTTTAAAGGTAGAATACAATGATCCACACAAACACGCCTCGAAATTGTACGGTTTTCCCTTTACCTCGTTGACGAACACGGTCGGTCATTTATGGGAGTCAAAGTTTTTACTCCCATAAATGGCCGACCGTGTTAGTTCGCAAAGTAAAATGAAAACCACTCAATTTTCGAGGCAAATTTGTGTGGATCATTGTAACCAACTCGTCCGATCCAAGGCAAGGTGTTCCTTTAACTGTGTCTGAAGTCGAAGGAAGAAAAAAGTCAGACCCAGCGTCTGTTGTTGAGCATAAGTTAACGACTATACAATAATAGATTTGCACTAGGGATAAAGAATTATGGTATTTTTTTGTAATAATACACATTAACACTGATGTGTGTTACTGTTTGTGTTAGCTACTGTACTCTCTCTAAATGTAAAAGAGTGAAAAACACCACTCTTTACATTTCGAGCTGTCCCTCATATGGCTCTTCAAAAAGAGTGGTGGTTATTTCACTCTTTTAGAGGGGTTTCACTCCAGGACAGAGTGAAGAATTACTCAAAAAGATGCAAACTTCAATCTAAAAGAGTGGAAGACCACTCGAAAAAGAGTTGTCCCTCATAATTATGTCTCTTGAAAGAGTGTTTTTTCACTCTTTTACATTAAGAGAGTATACCCAGTCTTTTCCGAGTGCTCTGGAAATGTTACATGATTGCATGAGTTCGGTGAGTGACTACACTTTGAAAGTGTTTTTGTTTGTTCCAGCGTTTTGTTTGTTAAATCTAGCATTTTAAATGGTTGATCCAACGCAAAAAGGGTTAATTCAACAATTTAACTGTTATTTCAACATTTCTCAAAAAAAAAATCATTTTAATTGTTGCATCTGCTTTTTAAACGTTAAACTGGCACTTTAATTGTTGGATTTCACATATATAAAATGCTGGATCCAACACTTTGAAAGTGTAGTCACTCACCAAACTCATGCAAGTGTTGGATTCAACTCTTTAGTTTTTAGAGTGATAGCTTATAGACCTTTGCTCCTGTTTATTTGTTTTTCAATTTGGCCCTGTTGGTGGACATTCTCAACAATGAGGTTGTGTTGAACTGTATTTCAATAATTATCCAATGATAAAAGCTGATATCCTATCTGCAACCCCCTCCCTCCTATAAACCAGGAAGCCCCTCCCCTCAATTCTCAATTTTGTTTTGGACACTATTGGTAATCACTCAAAATAATTATTAACATAAAACCTTTCTTGGTGACCAGTAATGGGGAGAGATTGATGGTATAAAACATTGTGAGAAATGGCTCCCTCTGAAGTGCAAGTTTTCGAGAGAGAAGTAATTTTCCACGAATTTGACTTCGAGACCTCAAGTTTAGGATTTGAGGTCTCGAAATCAACCATCTAAACGCACACAACTTCGTGTGACAAGGGTGTTTTTTCTTTCATTATTATCTCGCAACTCCGACGACCAATTGAGCTCAAATTTGCCGTTGTTATTTCATGCATATGTTGAGATACACTAAGTAAGAAGACTGGTCTTTGACAATTACCAATAGTGTCCACTGTCTTTAAACTATTTAGTTTTTAGAGTGTAGCTTGTATATTAGACCTTTGCTCCTGTTTATTTGTTTTTCAATTAGGCCCTGTGGGTTGACATTCCCATCAATGAGGTGGTGTTGAATTGTGTTACTATAATTATCCAATGATAAAAGCTGATATCCTATCTCCAACCCCCTCCCTCCAATAAACCAGGAAGCCCCTCCCCCAATTCTCAATTTTGTTTTGAAAATTAACTATGAATTTCTCATTTTATTGTTTGCAGTCAAAGCTGGTGCAAAAGTTGCCTTCTGTGCAAGAGGAGGTAATGCTTTATAAAACTTTTATAATTACTAGCTATTTCTTTTATTCAAACAACAATCTGAAGATTTCAGAGACCAATTTTCTTCACATAGATCAAAGTTATCGTAGAAAGAATGCATTTTAGAAATTAAATTGTCTTTTTTAAACCCCCAACCATAATATCTCATAAGAAACTTGAAACAGCAAATTAGAAATATGTTGTTCATGTCGTGAGAACTGAATATTGTTTACTGTTAAAACTCACAATAACAAAATTAAACATGCTGGACAACATCCAACAAAACAAAACATATTTATAAAAAATAAAAAAATAAAAATATATATTAAAAAAAAGGAAGGAAGATGACCCGACGCACTTTTATAGGTATTTTCTTAATGAGACCGTTAAAATAAATCCATTTTTTTCCATTTACCCAAAAAAATCATTCAAAGAAAAAAAAAAAAGAAAAAAAGGCGGCCTCTAAAAAAGCGGACGGGGACGCTACATGTTTCCTTGTTTTACTTGGCATAATGTTCATTTACGTTTCACTACCACAAAGCTAAACTTGTTTTGCAATAACTTCACTTTTATTTTAGTGGAAGCGGGCAAGGCCCTAGAGGCCGAGCTTAATAAAGCTGGTCCAGGCGAAGCCTTCTATATCCAATGTGACATCAGAAATGAAGAGCAGATTAAGGTAATTATTATGACAAAATATAAGATTTGAGGCATTGCATGGTGAGGTATCAATGTATATTTGGTTTGCGGTAACACCATGTGTGTATCTACTTGCCAGGTAGAGTTGTTCTTGGGGGAACTGTCTTGCTTTATTCTACTGCCGCGGAGTAGATAATCGGAGGTTCGGGAGACTTCTCAGTGTCTTCTCAGCAATACAGTTCTCTATAAGAACAAACTATACCTGGCAAGTAGATACACACATGGTGTTACCATATACAAATATGACAATGATATCAACTCCTATACCATGCACTGTAAAAAAATCCGTAAAATTGACGGCACTTTAACTGCCTGGCAGACGGTGCCAGGTAAAGTGCCGTTAATTTCACGGTGGAACTACCCCTTCAAGGAACAATATTTACAAAACTTCCACCGTAAAAAAGCAGTGAAAAGAGTGAAAAAGCAGTGAAAAGAGTGAAAAAGCACTCTCTGAAGAGCCTTATGAAGGACAACTCTTTTTCGAGTGGTCTTCCACTCTTTTAGATTGAAGTTTGCTTTTTTTTGAGTGATTTATCACTCTGTCCTGGAGTGAAACCCCTACAAAAGAGTGAAATAACCACCACTCTTTTTGAAGAGTCGTATGGAGGACAGCTCGAAATGTAAAGAGTGGTGTTTTTCACTCTGTTACATTTTTTAGAGAGTATAGCTGCCAGGTAAAGTGCCGTAAATTTACGGACATTTTTTACAGTGTGCCTCTAGATAGCCCACTGTTATTATATAGACTTCTGGATATCTCGCGCTGAATCATTACGACACCGCCGCAACTCGATTATCTCACGGCGGCAGACCATTACCGACTTGTCGACAAGTCTACTCACGGTGTAATATACAAATAATGATTGCTGGTTTGCGATCATGACCTTCAAGGTCTTCAGGAAACGGCACAGCACCTGTTTTTACCATTACGCAGAGTCAAAAAGAAGTTGACCAGCTAGGGTGGATTTCACAAAGGGTTAGGACTATAGTCTTATCTCGAGTTAGACTAGTTACTCGTCCTAACTTAGGACTATCCATGCAATTTGTATATCTCCTAGGACTAGTCCTAAGTTAGGACTAGTCCTAACTCTTTGTGAAATCGACCCCCGGGGATCGGTGATTTTTTTCTTCTTCAAAACAAACAAAAATACACTCACACGTTCAGTATCACACGTTCAGTATTAAGCATATTTTGAAACAAGCACCCTCTCCTGCACTTATAGAAAAAGAATGACATAAATTTATCATTCCTAAGAGGTGTTTTGTCTGTTTTAATCAAGGTACTCAATTTGCAAGCTGTCCATGGAATAGTTGACAAAACAAAAATGAAAGACCTTTTTAGATTCAGTCAAGCATTAACATAAAATTTCATGCGAGTCTCGAAATCAAGCATCTGAGAGCACACAACTTCACACAAACAAGGGTGTTTTTTCTTCATTAATATCTCGCAACTTCGACGACCGATTGAGCTCAAATTTCCACGGGTTTGTTACTTTATGCATATGTTGAGCTACACCAACTGTGAAGACTAGTCTCTGACAATTACCAATAGTGTCCAGTCGCTTTAAACCATTATTGTAGACCTTTTCAGAGACGGCACTCCCACAACAGAGGTTTACACATGGTTGTACCCGCAAGTTTACTATTTATTTGTTAGTTTCTTCATATGTCTTCTTTGTTTGTATTGTTTTGAGTTTTGTGGATTATCTTTCTTTCAGAAAACAGTTGAGCAGACAGTGGCGAAGTACACTCAGCTTGACTGCCTGGTGAACAACGCTGGCTGGCGTAAGAAAATTATTCAAACGTTGTCAACCCACCAAGTTGTAATTTAAGTAGGATTAGAAACTTTGCGAGGTGGAATTACGATTTGCGGTGGAACACCATATAATCTCTAAATGAGTTGGTGTTTAGACATTTATTTCAATATTGGCAACAATAACAAAAGCATCAAATGCAATTAAATCATTATACAATCCACAGAATTGAAACATAATTATAACATGGCTAAAGATACTCCGTTAAGTTGGGGTTAGGGTTAGGGTTAGAGAGAATTTGAAACATAGTGCTTTAAAGTTTACCCTGGGACAGACAAGACTATGGTAAGATAGATATAAATAGGTACATTGTTTTGTTAAAATGACATTTTACAGCTTTCGCTATTGGCCTATAGTAAATACATATTTAAGAAAGACGTTTTAATTTTCCTGAAACCAACGGTTCTTTTTCAGAACCACTTAAACTCATTTTAGAGATTATCATGACATGGCGTATCGCAAACCTTTCTACTGTAAGTTGTAAATTTGTGCCTAATATACCTTTTTAAAGGGAAGGGTATTGGTATAGGCTTACAATTGGAAATCACTGTGTAAGTTAATGGCAATGATGTTTGGTTGAAAAGCCTACCGTAGCTTTTGATAAAGTATAAAACATTTTGAGAAACATTTCACGGATTTCCGGCGGAATCTCAAAAACGTGACCACCTTTAGAAATTAATCTTACCGGTGTCAGATGCAATTGTGTCCGCCATGCAATACTGTCCTCTCCGGACACATTTGCACATGCAATCGTGTCAGGGGCTATGCAAAAACCGTCCGGCGGACATGTACATGACTGTTGATGTATGTGCGAGCGTGCATGCACTGAACCTACGTATATGCAGCATGATTATTCACGTATTATGATTTCAGCGAATACCCAACGGCCGAACATTTCCCATATCATTCATGTATGCACTAGCTTGTAAAAAAAAAATGGCGAACGTGTTCCGTCGACCAAGGGCGTTTAATTTACTGCAAGGGCGGTTTTGCACGGGGCGGACACAACTGCATATTATGCAAATGTGTCCGGGCGGACACAATTGCATTATGCAGCAGCGTCCGGGCGGACACGATTGCATACATGCAAAACCGTCCGGCGGGATAGTATTGCAACACCGGATCGTGGGTTCACTTTTAATTATTTGAACAGATCCACAATATAATAGATGTTAAATTTGCATCGGGGATAAAGAATATTAATTTTTGGTTTTTTTTACCCATACACCGATGTGTGTTAGCACTGTATACTCAGTACTTTCCCGATTCCTGTGAAAAAAATATCACAAGCATGTTACTCGGGTGGGATTCGAACCAACGACCCTTGCAATTCTAGAGCAGTGTCTTACCAACTAGACTACCGAGGTTTCCCGGTAGCTAGAGGCAGTTCGAATCCCGGAAAGTAAAAGTTGGTGTTGCAGAGTTTATTCATTTATTTATTTATTTATTTATTTCCAGGCAAACAGTACATACAAAAATATAGGCAATACAAAATAAGACTACACAGAAAACAAGCCTGCGGATAACCAAAAAGCGAAAATAATCACTATAAACGGCATGCCTATACTTGCAATGATTTATTGCCTTTGATCACACACCGGATCACACTAAATAAACATTCGGAGTCTAGACAGTATTATGTTCATTTAAATGCACTGTATGGACACTAATGCCAACTGGTAATTACTCAAAATAAATATTTGAATAACAACTAACTTGGTAACGAGTAATGGAGAGCTGTTGGTAGTTGTAGTATATAAAGCATTGTGAGAAACGGCTCGCTCTGAAGTAATGTAGTTTTCGAGAAAGAAGTTACAATATTTTCCATCAAAATATTTGAAGATGATTTCGAGACCTCAGAAATCCGAATAACATTATGAGGTCTCGAAATCAAGCATCTCAAAGCACACAACTTCGTGTGACAAGGGTGTCCTTTCTTCCATTATTATCTCGCAACTTTGACGACCAATATTGATTTGAAAGTCTCACATTTTTTTTCTTCTTTTTGGTGCAAATGTTAAAGGAACACGTTGCCTTGGATCGGTCGAGTTCTTTGAAAAGCGTTTGTAACCGTTTGTTATAAAATGCATTATGATTAGAGAAGTATTTGAAAAGTAGAATATAATGATCCACACAAGTATCACTCGAAATTACGCGGTTTTCCTGTTACCTCGTAGACTAACACGTTTGGCCATTTATGGGAGTCATTTTTTGACTCCCATAAATGGCCGACTGTGTTTGTTCGCAAAGTAAAATGAAAACCATGCAATTTAGAGGCAAATTTGTGTGGATCATTATATTCTACTTTTAAAATATCTTTCTAACCATATGCATTTGATAACAAACGGTTTCAAACACCTTTCAAAGACCAACTCGACCGATCCAAGGCAACGTGTTCCTTTAAGACACGGCAGGGGAGAAGGCTGCTCTTTGACAATTATTACCAAAGGTGTCTTTAACGTAATATTTCTGCCAAGTAACACTTGGTGTTGCTGCGATGGTTTATTGCTGTTGGTCACACAATGCTCACACAATGGATCACACTAAATAAACATTATGCGTCTATATGATTAAAGGAACATTACAGAATTGGTAAGGACAAAAAATCGTCCACAAATTTTACACGGGCTTATGATGATGTGCAAAACATCCCTTGAAATTGTTTTCTCTGAAATTTCATATTAATTTGATGAGAAGTATAAAAATAAAAAAATAACAATAATAATAATACAAAAATAAATTCCCGTACGGAGTTTATCGCTCGTCAGTGGTGAGCGTTTCATTCATTTTTTTTTTTTTGAATCGGTGTCATGCAAAATGTGTCAATGTAATCGGTTTTTCACTATTTTCTCGTGACCAGATGGCCGATCGATCTCAAACTCATACAGGCTTGTCAATTTATTGAATGGCGGATTACATAATGTGCTTACACCAACAGCAACTGTTTTGTTATCAAAAACCAATTCTCGCCAGTAATGTTCATTTATTCAGTGCACAGGTGGTTTCACTGTTGGTGTGTTGTCATGCAAAATCGTTTGTTTTTCCCACTATTCTCGTGACCCAGATGGCCGATCGATCTCAAACTTCTACACGTTTGTCAGTGTATGGATATGGTGGGTTGCATAAAGACGTACACTTCCAGCACTTTATAGCAAAAAACAATTCCTGTAAACAGTGCACGGATGGTTTCACTGTTGATGTTTTGTCACTAAATCAAACTCGGTTCCATTCTGTGCTGTCAGGTACTTTCTTTTGAATAAAAAAAAAATTTCCTGCACGTAATTTTATTGTTCGCTGACAGTAAAAGTGTTGGTTATTATGGCGACAATATACCTTTGTCGTTTTGAATGTTCGACCCTATAACTAAGTTCTTCTCTCGTAGCTAGTAGGGTCAAAACGTACGTGACGAGGTCAGAAAACGTACTTTTACTATACATGTAGTTTTGTTTGGGAAACAGTTTGAAACAGCTAATTTTTATTTTTTCATTTGAAATGAAGTCAGAATGTTTAACTAGTTTGCTTGTAACATAATAAATAAATAAAATAATAATAATAATAATAATAATAATACAATCAATTGAAGTTGAAGCCAACAATATGTACTTAAAGGAACACGTTGCCTTGGATCGGTCGAGTTGGTCTTTGAAAAGCGTTTGTAACCGTTTTTTATAAAATGCATATGGGTAGAAAGATGTTGTAAAAGTAGAATACAATGATCCACACAAACATGCCTCGAAATTGCGTGGTTTTCCTTTTACCTCGTCGACTAACACGTCGGCCATTTATGGGGGTCAAAATTTTGACTCCCATAAATGGCCGACCATGTTAGTTCGCACAGTAGAAGGAAAACCACGCCATTTCGAGGCAAACTTGTGTGGATCATTGTATTCTACTTTTAAAACACCTTTCCAACCATATGCATTTAATAAAAAACGGTTACAAACGCTTTTGTTTTGACCAACTCGTCCGATCCAAGGCAACGTGTTCCTTTAATAATGATTTTGCTGACGATAGTGCATGACGATAAAATTTGATTAGTTTCCTTCATTTTTTATCTCACACATCTCAAACCAGAAACTTTGTCAGTTTCTTTGGTTCTTAAAGGCAGTGGACACTAATGGTATTTACTCAAAATAAATATGCTAATTATTATTTTGAGTAATTACCAAAAGTGTCAACTGCCTTTAATAAGCGCTGTTAAAGTTTTATTTCGATTGATTGAATACTTTTTTTTTAGCAGATAATCTCATCGAAATCCCCTTCTTATCTAACTGTAGATGCCGGTGCGGAGGTCATCGATGACATAACTGTGGAGCAGTTCAACTCACTCCTCAACTACAATCTTGTTAGCTACTTCATTTTTTCAAAGGTGACAAATTCCCTATCATAGTTAAAGTTACTTCCATGTTCCTTAAAGTAAACATTTTTAGGTTCTTGGGAAGTGAAGGTTTTCAGGTTCCTGTAACTGAAAGTTTTAAGGTTTCTCTTAGTGAACATTTTCAAGTTTCTGTTTGTGAAAGTTTTCAGGTTCCTGTATAGGTGAACGTTTTCATGGTCCCTTTTAGTGAAAGTTTTCAGGTTCCTTTAAACATTTTCAGATTCCTCTCTAGTGAAAATTTTCAGGTCCTGTAAAGTAAAACTTTTCAGGTTCCTCTTGGTGAAAGTTGTTTCATGTTCCTTGCATGGAGATAACAGGTGCTACTTATTTCTGTAATAGTGCTGACCCATAATGTGCATGATCCATTTAAGTCCAACTGTTTTAAATTTAAGGAATTACACAGAGATAACAGGTGTTAGTTGTCAGATGAAAATGATGTTTTTGTTCTTACCTGTTTCTCTAATGGTGCTTTCCCGTAACGGAGGCCGACTGTAGATGTTACCTTGATTGGTTTCTAACATCTTTTCGGATCCTTCTTTCCTGCAGTATTCACTCCCACATCTGAGAAAGACAAAGGGAAATATCATCAATGTGTCCAGCGTGGTATCCACTCTCGGCCAGTCACAGGCCATTCCTTATGTTACTTCAAAGGTATTTACCTATAGCGGTTAAGAATAATATAATAATAACCCGTTTTTATATAGCGCTTTTCACACCCGGAGGGCGTCCCAAAGCGCTTCACATTATTACCCCTGGTCACTGGGCCTTAAATCACTCCTTAAATCATCTCAACTCTGTTTCAGCCCAGGGGAGTAGGTGGCAACGGCCCCTGGAAAAATAATTGATTGTAGCCCACACCTTGAAGTGGCCTTCAGGTCTTGTGTGTTTATCGACTTGCATAAAAAAAGGGAACAAAATCCTGCTGGTTTTATTTGTTGCTTAGCAGAAATCTTTAAGCAATATTTTCTGCTTTAAAAATAGATCTATGAAATTGGGCCTTGGTAGGGATGTACTGAAAAACAATTACGTTTATTGGCTTCTAAAAGTGACTAATGAGTGCACGCTTGTTAAAATCTTTTGACTGAAAAAAAAACCTGCACAGGTAATTGGAAAATTGTTTTTAATCTCAAAGAAAACTGGTATGTGCTTGTTTTAAATCAGTCAAAATAATAATTTATGATGATTTGTTTTTAAATGTTTATTTATTTGGTTTGCGGTAACACCATGTGTGTATCTACTTGCAAGGTAGAGTTTGTTCTTGGAGAACTGTCTTTCAATTGTTTCTTTATTCTAATTTTATAGGGAGCAATTGATGCGATGACAAGAGCTATGTCAATTGACGAGGCTAAACACCAAGTTCGTGTGAATGGGTACATAATTTGTTTACTTAGTTAACCCTCCTACTGTCTTACCATTCAGTGGCACCCATTTGGTTTTAAATAACAGATCAACAGTGTAACTAGTCTCCAAATCAATTTATGCTTATAGCAAAGAAGTTTTTGCTTGACAGCTTTACGACACTGGGCCCTACTACATGCTGAAACTCCTGAGCAGAATTCAAAGATTTTGGTTCATGAATGCAGTCACTTTTGCGAAGGGCAAAGATCAACACGGGGCTGGCTACAATACTACAAGATCACAATACTCGATTCATTCTTTTTCATGCTGTTTTTCTAAACAATTTGTTCGATTTATTGTTTATGTTGGTTTTGGCTCTTCCTTAATGTTAGTTTGTTTTGGGGGTTTGGGCCGCCCTTTTGGTGGCCAATATTTTCAACTATCCTGAAAATTGCAATATAACTGTAAGCAAAATCTCATTTTATGTTGTGTTTTTTTTTCTTCTCTTTTCCAATTTTGCACACCCAGTGTCTCCCCTGGTAACATTTGGACACCCCTATGGAACAGTTTTGCACACACCGCCGCAGATCCAGAAGCAATGATAAAGGGTGGAGAGGAGGGTCAGGTAAGAGAGGGGTTAATGGGCAAATCCATTTATATAGGGTGAATCTTTTGGTATAGAGGTTTGAAAGATGTTTTAGGGGACTCCCACCACTTAATCATGACATTATTCGTCGGCTCAGTGATATAAGGTCATCAATTGTAATTTCATATTCGTAATGATCAAAGGGTCATTAAAGACAGTGGACACTATTGGTAATTGTCAAAGACTAGTCTTCACAGTTGGTGTATCTCAACATATGCATTTAATAACAAACCTGTGAAATTTGAGCTCAATGTTCGTCGAAGTTGAGAGATAACGATGAAAAAAAAAAACCTTGTCACACAAAGTTGTCACAAAACAATTCTGATGTCTCGAAATCAAGTTCCCAACATATGCATAAAATAACAAACCTGTGAAAATTTGAGCTCAATTTGTCGTTGAAGTTGCGAGATAATAATGAAAGAAAAAACATCATTGTCACAAGAAGTTGTGTGTTTCAGATGCTTGATCTCGAGATCGCAAAATAATTCTAAATCTGCTGAGGACTCGAAATAAAATTCGTGGAAAACTACTTCTTTCTCGAAAACTATTCGTCACTTCGGAGGGAGCCATTTCTCACAGTGTTTTATACTAAAACAAAAACCTCTCCCCATTATTACAAAGTATAAGGGTTTATGCTAATAATTATTTTGAGTAATTACCAAGTAGTTTCCACTGCTTTAAGTTTCCCTCGTGGGTTTTTACTTGGTTTGCTCAATTCAAATAATGTACATTGTTCCTAATATGACGCTCCCCTAAATTTCTGTTATTTTTCCTCGCAGCTCCTTGGGCGCTTCGGCACTATCGAAGAAGCCGGGAAAATGTTCTTATTCGTCGCGGCCGAAGCAACATTCTGTACCGGCAATAACTTCTTATTTACGGGTGGAGCTGAGCTCAACTACGCATGCAAGACCCAGTTGAAGGAACGCACCAACATCTTTGAGTGATTATTTGAAGGGGAGATTTTTGTAAAGTACTGTATTAAAGACAGTGGACACTATTGGTAATTGTCAAAGACCAGTCTTCTCACTTGCTGTATCCCAACATATCTGAAGTGACGTAGATTTCGAGAAAGAAGTCATTTTCCACGAATTTGATTCCGAGACCTCAGATTTAGAATTTGAGGTTTCGAAATCAAGCATCTTGAAACACACATCTTCGTGTGACCAGGGTGGGTTTTTTTCTTTCATATTATCTCGCAACTTCGATGACCGATTTAGTTCAAATTTTTACAGGTTTGTTATTTTATGCATTTGTTGAGCTACAGCAAGTGAGAAATAGTGTCCAGTGTCTTTAACATCCCCAGTTTTTGCAGTCCTATCTTAGGATGGGTTCAATACTTCCTATTACGTCTATGGGTACGGAACTTAGCTCGTCCTAAGTTTAATCCTAAGTATTGGAAGAGTTTGGTGAAATCGACGGCTGGACACTATTGGTTATTACTCAAAATAATTGTTAGCATAAAAATTTACTTGGGAGAGCTGTTGTAAAAGTATAAAACATTGTGAGAAACGGCTCCCTCCAAAGTAAAATATACTTTTTAAACAACATTTACGCTGGAATGATTATCAAGTTATTGGAACATCTTTGGGTTTTTTTAAAGATAATTTCTACCAATGTTTCAACCGTTATTTAAATATATTTAAAACAAACATATTCAAAATGTACTTTTATTAACTGATTTGCCATGTTATTAAATACTTTATGCAACATAGTAAAAAACAACTGCGTCACAACATCTGTCTAATGTGTAAACGTATGGATTTTAAAGGGACACGTTGCCTTGGATCGATCGAGTTAAACTTTGTCCATGAAAAGCGTTTGGAACCGTTAGTATGACATCGATATGGTTACAGAGGTGTTTTAAAGTAGAATATAACCATCCACACAAACATGCCTCAAAATTGCGTGTTTTTTTTTTATTACTTTGCGAACTAACACAGTCGGCCATTTTGTGAAGCCAAACAAATTTGACTCCACAAGTGTTAGTTCACGACGTATGAGAAAAACCATGCAATTTCGAGACATATTTGTGTGGATCGTTATATTCTACTTTGAAAACATCTTTCTAACCATATCACTTTAAAACAAACGGTTTCCTAACGTTTTTCATCGACCAACTCGCCCGATCAACATTTGGGGAGGCGTGTCTTATAGGCCTTGCAGCAAAAAACTTGTCTGCCGGTGTCGCATGCAATTATGTCCACTATGCAATACTATCCGGAGGACATTATTGCATATGCAATAGTGTCCGCCGGAGGGTTTTGCATATGCATTCGTGTCCGCCCGGACTCTGCTGCATATGTAATTGTGTCCGCCCGGACACATTTGCATATGCAGTTGTGTCCGCCCCGTGCTAAACCGTCTTTGCAGTAAATTAAACGTCATTGGTCGACGAAACACGTTCGCCATTATTTTACAAGTTAAGTGCATGTCATGAATGACAGTCATGAGAAATGTTTGGCCGTTGGGTATTCGCTGCAATCATAAAATACGTGAATATTCATGCTGCATAATTATACGGAGGTTCAGAGCATGCCCGCTCGCTTGCGCGCGCACATACATGTAGACCTACAGATCATGTACATACCCGCAGGACGGTTTTTGCATAGCCCCGGACACAATTGCATTTGCAAAAGTATCCGGAGCGGGCAGTATTGCAGTGCGGACACAATTGCATCTGACACCGGTTGCTATGTTATTCATCATTTCCACTTAAATTTATGTGATGGTACCTACAATGTTTGATTCAGCCCATTATTTTGCCTCTTTGTTGGGGTCCATGCACAACACGCAGCGGGGGGTCCCCGGCAGACATACATATTTGGCAATGTCATGTTTTACGTTAAAGGAACACGTTGCCTTGGATCGGACGAGTTGGTCTATTAACCGTTTGTCATAAAATGGTTGGAAAGATGTAAAATACAATAATCCACAAAAATTTGCCTCGAAATTGCGTGGTTTTCCATTTACTTTGCGAACTAACACGGTCTGCCATTTACGGGAGTCAAAAATTTGACACCCATAAATGGCCGACCGTGTAAGTCGACGAGGTTAAAAGCAAACCACGCAATTTCGAGGCATGTTTGTGTGGATCATTGTATTCTACTTTTACAACATCTTTCTGCCCATACACATTTTACAACAAACGGTTACAAACTCTTTTCAAAGACCAACTCGACCGATCCAAAGCAACGTGTTCCTTTAATTGTTCCTGTACTCGAATATTGGTACACTGTACATAACGTTTGGTAATTACCCAAAACAAATATTAACTTATAAAAACTGACTTGGTAACGAGCATCGGAGAGCTGTTGATAGTATAAAACATTGTGACAAACGGCTCCCTCTGGGGTAGCAAAGATTTTGAGAAAGAGGTAATTTCTCACTAAAATAATAATTATAAAACACTTCTAGCTGGAAGTCTTTTATTCCTATCTGAAAGCACACAAGTTCGTCCAACAAGGGTGTTTTTTTTCTCTCATCATTACCTCGCAATGTCGATGACCAAAATGAGCTTAAAGTCTCACAGGCTTGTTATTTTATGCATATGTTGAGAGTTGCACCAAGTATTGGCAATTACTAACGTGTACCTTCCTTTTAACCTTTCACTAGATCGGGAAAGCACTAAGTAAACAGTGCTAGCACACATCGGTCACGGTAAACGGGTAAACTGTGTGCAATTTTCTATTTGTTTTACTGCACTCGCATACATGTACAAGTACATATTCAGGTCACGATGTCACTGCTCCAACAGTTTTTAGTTGCGGCTAGACATGTGGACCAGTCGTTAAATGTCTGTCGCGGTGATAGCGTTCCGACTCTCCCTGCGATATTCCCGCGAGACTGCTGGCCCCGCGAGACAACTGCTTTGGCGACACGATCCCATTTCATGAGGAGTAGAAGTCGGCAACCGGCAGTTCGCGCGAGAGCAGTGACCTCGCGAGAGCACCGCCACAACTCGACTAGCTCACCGCGTGGGACCATTAACGACTTGTACACACGTCTCAGTTGAGGGCCGATTGCGTTGCATAACAAAGTCCATACACTGCTACACATTATGGAGATACACCATTTTTGTGTAAAACAGAGCAAGGGTGACCTGATATGTTGTATACAAGTATCCAAAAATCATGCTCAGGTTTGAGAATAAGGTCGCCCTGGTAACTGGTGGTTCCAAAGGCATTGGTGAAGGTGTGGTACGAGAATTTGGTAAGTTTCTCAGTTTGCTGTGTGTGCCGTGCGGTAGTTTTCGTTACAACATTAATGTTGCGTTCATTTGATGGTGTTTTTATGGACATTTGCAAAGCGCCATAGTCTGTCAGACAGACACTCCTGGGCCCAATTACATAGAGCTAGCTGCTAAGCACAACAACTTGCTTAGCATGAAATGTCTTCCTTGATAAAAACAGAGTTACCAACCAAATGTCCACGTGATTTTCAGCATAAGCAAACTATAAGATGTATACCAGTCACAAGTAATATGCAACAAATGAAATTTGGTTGGTAATCCTGTTCTTATCGAGGAAGAAATTTCATGCTAAGCAAATTGTTGTGCTTAGCAGCTCTATGAAATTGGGCCCCACTCCCCCAGTGCGTTGAAAAAAGAACTTGCTAGTGTAACACATTGTGAGAAATGGCTCCCTCTGAAGTAACGTAGTTTTCGAGGAAGAAGTAATTTTCCACTAAACTATTTGAATTTGATTCCGACACCTCAGAATTAGATTTTGAGGTCCCGAAATCAAGCATCTGAAAGCACAAAACTTCGTGTGACAAGGGTGTTTTTTCAATTCCTTTCATTATTATCTCGCAACTTTGACTATCAGTCGAGTTCAAATTATCACAGGTTTTGTTATTTTATGCATATGTTGAGATACACCAAGTGGGAAGACTGGTCTTTGACAGTTACCAAAGGTGTCCACTGTCTTTAAAGCCATTGGACACTTTCGGTAAACAGTACTGTCAAAGACTCACACTTCGTGTATCACAACTTATATATAAAATAACAAACCTGTGACAATTTAGGCTCATTTGGTCATCGGAGTCGGGAGAAAATAACGGAAAAACCCACCTTGTTTCCGCACATTTCGCCGTGTCATGACATATGTTTAAAATAAATCAGCAAACCTCTCAATATCGAGAACTGATATTGTTTTAATGTTTTCTCAAAAAGTAAAGCATTTCATTAATTCATGAAACAATATTTCAAGAGAAGTCTTTCACCATTACCTTCTGTAAACCCTGTAAGTTATTTGTAAATCAGTGAACTTTAAATTTTTGTTTCTGTTCCGAAAGTGTCCAATGGCTTTAAAAGGAACTGCACTCGATAAGCACATTCCAGTAAACCAGTGCACCCCATATCAGAATTTATTTGTTTTTCTCTATTCCCCCCCCCCCCAGTCAAAGCTGGAGCTAGAGTTGCATTTTGTGCGAGGGGTGGTAAGTGTACTTTATTATATTTATTTTTAATCTCTCGATAAAGGCCTATACTAATAATAAGCTCATTAAAATGAAATAATCTTTAGGCTTGGTATACCTTATTCTAGTAAGCATAAGTTTGATGTGCTTAGCTATTTTTTTTTTCTGTGCAAAGACCAGTCATGTTGCTTTGTGTATCTGAACATATGCAAAAAATATCAAACCTGTGAAAGTTTTAGCTCAATTGGTTGTCGAAGTTGCGAGATGATAATGAAAGAAAAAACACCCTAACCCTTGTCACACGAAGTTGTGTGCTTTTAGATGGTTGATTTCGAGACCTCAAATTCTACATCTGAGGTATCGAAATCAAATTCGTGGAAAATTACTTCTTTCTCGAAAACTATGTTACTTCAGAGGGAGCCGTTTCTCACTATGTTGTATACTTACCCCTATCAACCTCTCCCCATTACTCGTCACCAAGTAAGGCTTTATGCTAATAATTATTGTGAGTAATTACCAATAGTGTCAACTGCCTTTAAAACATTAATTTAATCGCTCGATATAGGCATATACTAATAATAGGCTCATCAACATGAATTAATTAATAATAGACATTCATTAGACACTTTCATTAAACTGATGTGGAAATATCTCCATAGCAAGATTCAGTACATGTGAAATGGTCTTTTGACTGGTAACCTTATTCTGGTAAGCATAAGTTTGATGTGCTTAGCTACTTTTTATAATATAGCTTAGCTACCTTTTGTGCTTAATTGGTTCCTGCTCAAACGGTTTGTATAGATTCAAATACCCACAAGTATCTAAAACATGTTTTAGTTTATACATGAGAGTAAAAGAGAGTAAATGAGAGATAAAATAATGTGCACGTTATAAAAGTGAGTACAAAATTCATGGTGGAACTGTGTTGAAAATCTAAATAGTGAAAGTACATTATTAGTAGATAATAAATTTACATCGGAGTTAAAGAATATTAATTTTGTGTTTTTCCCCATACACCGATGTGTGTTAGCACTGTATAACCAGTACTTTCCCCGAGTATAAAGTATATAATTTTTGCATTCTTTTAGTGGAGACAGGGCAGGCTCTGGAGAAGGAGCTAAACAAAAAAGGCCCCGGGGAATGTTTCTTTATTCAATGTGACGTCAGAGACGAGAGCCAAATTAAGGTAAGCCTCTTGAGGGCGCTTTTTCTGATGGCCCACGGGGTTTTTCTGATTCAGACACTAGGTGCATCCCAACATATGCATAACATAACAAATCTGTTAAAAATGTTGGCTCTTGGTCATCAAAATTGCCAAAAAATAATGAAAGAAAACAAATACTTGTTATACACAAATTCATGTGCTGTCAGAGGCCTACAATCTTTTCTCATATTCAGTTATTTTACTGAGAATCTCATAAACTACGTTACTTCAAAGGGAGCCGTTTCTCACAATGTTTTACAATATCAACAGATCTCCATTGCTCGTTACCAAGTAGGCTTTTACGCTAGCAATTATTTTGAGTATAATTACCAATAGTGTCCAGTGGCTTTAAAGCTATTCTCTTTCTTTCACTTAAAGGCAGTGGACACTATTGGTAATTACTCAAAATAATAATTAGCATAAAACCTTTCTTGGTGACGAGTAATGAAGAGAGGTTGATGGTATAAAACATTGTGAGAAACGGCTCCCTTTGAAGTGCCATAGTTTTCGAGAAAGAAGTAATTTTCCACGAATTTGATTTCGAGACCTCAGATTTAGAAATTGAGGTCTCGAAATCAACAACTGAACGCACACAACTTCGTGTGACAATGGTGTTTTTTCTTTTTTTGTATCTCGCAAGTTCGATGACCGATTGAGCTAAAATTTTCACAGGTTTGTTATTTTATGCATATGTTGAGATACACCAACTGTGAAGGCTAGTCTTTGACAATTATACCAATAGTGTCCACTGCCTTTAAGTTTAGCGTCCCGCCAACTTCCTTTTTTTTTTTTGGGGGGGGGGGGTCCTAAAGTATCATTTATTTTGCCTTATTGTTATCCAATATGCAGAGAACCATCGAGAAAACCATAGCACGGTACACACAGCTTGATTGCCTGGTAAACAATGCAGCTTGGCGTAAGTATAATGGTGTCAAGAGGGATAACTTTTCGTATGGCGCCACCACTTCTTCACTAATTTTTACAAAAAGGGGTATCTCATTGAGTAAAATTAGATAAAGTGGTGGCGCCATACGGAAACTTAAGTTTCCGTTACGGCACCACCTTTTTCGATATGAAATAATATAGTATCTAATAAATTTACCTCAATCCCTTTTTGTAAAAATGAGTGATAAAAAGTGGGGAGAATAACTTTCCGTATGGCGCCCCCACTTTTTCACTAGTTTTTACCAAAAGGGATATCTCATTGAGGTAAATTAGATACATATTATTTCATATCGAATGAAAAAGTGGAAACTTTTCCAGTGGTGGCGCCCATTACGGGAAAGTTATCATTGTTTATTTTTTCTTACACAGGTTTGAAAATCCAACTTATTTTTATGTGTCCGAGTCCCAGTGGAGAAAAAAATCACAAGCTACTTTTAACGTTCGAACCCACGACCCACGTATTCTAAAGCAGCTTTGACAAAGCCTTTGTTAACCACTGTGACCACCGAACGTACAGGGCGTCGAGAACCCACTGACTGCAGTTCGATTCCTGTAATGTAATGGGCCTCAGTATATAATTATGCGTGTTCAAACAGAATTTATGTTAAACATTTTCAATATCAGAAGAAAAATGGGAAATTTTTCTCCTGGATGCCTCCAATTTATCCGCTCCAATTTATCCGCCCCAATTTAGGTTATTTTACACTGAATTTCATTCTTACCCAACCAGCTGAAGGGTTTACCCGGATACATAACATAGCCTCCTTGCATCGCGCGTTCTGTAGCCACACCAGGCGTTTGTACAGTAGCTGACAGATGCAGATGCAGATTCAAAAATAGGCAGAATTTTGTTTTTTTAATTCTAATGGCTTAAATACGGAAATATTTCCCCAAAAGTATCGAAGAGGACAAGGCAGAAAACAAAACAATTGCCCACAATTAATATTGGTCACCCAGCATGCAGAAACACGAGTTTTAAACAAATTTACATTTCCCGCTACTAAACGCGAGGCATGTGTCAGCACTCAGTCGCCATCTTGTATCTTCGCCATGTGCGTAAAACGCCGCAACTCTACGACATGAATTTCTTATAGACAAGATTTGTGACAATTTTTACACGGAAACTCTTGTTATCAGTGACAAATTAATGAGCTTTAATTTTGTCTAACTAAGAGAGATTGATAAAAAATGTTGGCCTACCTGGAATAGCGGTGACTTTGAGCATAATATTGGTCCAAACGGAGAGCATAGTCCAGGGAAACGTGTGTGGTGTTTTTTTTGGTCTCGGTAAATGCGGAACAATGGCGCCACCATCGGTCCATTAGTGCGTAGTTTTGTCAAAGATTATAGAGCGCCTATAAGGCACAAGCTGGGATGGAACTCTATCCATTTGTTGTTGGGTATTATAATACTTTTGGGCGCCACTTCAGCAAGCAAATTTTGTGTTATTCGTTGATAGAAATTGTCATTTTGTCTGCACTTATCTATTGCTACATCAAGAGAGTTGCTTCCTAAAACGGCGTTCACTGAGTGCACATTTCGCTTCAGCCCGAGTCTCTCCCATCTTGCGCCTTGGGCACTCTGTCATCTTTGTTGGAAGGCCGTTTAGTAATCAAATTTCATCCTTAAGGCTGTCAAAAAGCATGTCTGACACAACTTTCAAACCCAACAAAGACAACTAAAACATGCATCGCTACAGACACTTCAATGTTGGCAAACGCCATAATGTGCACTAACCCATGCCAGATGCACAAAAGCATATTATGCGTCACGTTGCATGTAGGAATAATTTATGTGTGTTTCAAAAATAATTATTTTAACAGTTTTAGATGCATTTTATAATTTCAGACCCTCCTGAGCAAACCATCGATGACGTCAGTGTTGAAGAGTTTACTGAGCTGCTCAAATACAACGTTGTCAGTTATTTCGTTTTCTGCAAGGTATAAAGTTGCAGTTTGTTTGTTTGGTTTCTTCTTTCGTTTCTTCTTGGTTTCACAAATCCGCGAAACCATATTGATGTGATTAAATGTACGTGTTGACCCGATTCCTCTGACGTCATTAAGTTGGTCCGCCATTTTGGGAGACGAGTCGGTTTCTAAGGCCCATGTCACAATATGGGGCAATTCTTTACAGGCAACCCCTTTTTATATAGGCAATCTCCGAACAAAGGGCATTTACACTTCAACACTCACTAATTTTTCTAGGGGATCTTAATACATTGTTTGTAGAATTAATCCTGTGCTACCAAAAGTGGTCTATAACCTTTTCCCCCTGGCCAATTGTGGATCCGTCTCAATGGGAGACTTTAGAACGCTAGGTGGCAGCAGACTTACCAGGTAAATTTCCACTGTTTACGTAGTTCTGAGCACGCGCACATTACCGAGAACAATGGAATTTACCTGGTAAGTCTGCTGCCACCAAGCGTCCCAAAAGTATCCTTTTGAACACCATAATGCTCATTTGGCTCTTTCGTGTAATCAACAGAATGCACTTCCGCATCTTAGAAGGACGAAAGGAAACATTATAAATGTCTCAAGTCACGTGGCCAAGATGGGAGAACTTTGCTCCATTCCGTACATAAGTACGAAGGTAAGATTACGACAATGGAAGTCACTGGACACTAATGCCATTTACTATTGTTAATTACTCTAAATAATGTTTAGCTTAAAAAAATGGTAACGAGCCATGAAGAGCTGTATAAATTATAATAAAACATTTTGAGAAACGGCTCCCTCTGAAGTAACGTAGTTTTTTAGAAAGAGGTAAATTCTCACTCAAATAATAAATCTTAAGACTCCAAGCCCGAATTGCTTCTTATCTGGCATCTGAAAAACACACACTTTGGGCAACAATTTTGTTTTTTCTTGCATTATTCTTCGGCAGCTTGGTAACCATTTGAGTCAAAATTTGCACAGATTTGTTATGCCATGTTGAGATACACCAAGTCAGAATACAGGGGCCAATTCCACAGAGCTGCTTAGCACAAAAATTTACTTAGCATGAAGTTTTTCCGTTGATAAAAACAGGATTACCAACCAAATATCCACGTGATTTTCAGGATAAGCAAACAACAGATGAAAACCAGTAACAATCAATATGCAACAAATGAAACCTTGGTTGGTAATCCTGTTTTTATTAAGGAAGAAACTTCATGCTTAGAAATGGTTTGTGCTTAGCAGTTCTATGAAATTAGGCCCTGGTTTTTGACAAAGGTGTCCAAAGTCATGGCGAAAGAGAAATAGCTCCTTGTATTTCAGCCAAATACTGCACTTCTTGAGATTTTAAGTTGGTTTCAAAGCAAAATTTCAAAGTGTTTGTCTGTCTGTTGTTGTTTTTGATATCAGGGTTGCATCGATGGAATGACAAAAGCTATGGCGGTAGATGAAGCGAAATATCAAGTCCGAGTAAACTCGTAAGTTTTCACACGTGGCTCTTTAAAGCCATTGGACACTTTCGGTAAACAGTATTGTCCCAGTCCCACACTTCGTGTATCACAACTATAAAATAACAAATCTGTGAAAATTTTGCCTCAATCGGTCATCGGAGTCGGGAGAAAATAACGGGAAAACCCACCCTCGGTTTCCGCACGTTTCGCCGTGTCATGACATGTGTTTAAAATAAATCCGTAATTCTCGCTATTTTTATCGAGAATTGATATTGTTTTAATGTTTTCTCAAAAAGTAAAGCATTTTATGCAATAATATTTCAAGAGAAGTCTTTCACCATTACCTTCTGTAAACCCTGTAAATTATTTGTAAATCTGTGAACTTTTATTTTCTTTTTCTGTACCGAAAGTGTCCAATGGCTTTAAAGGCAGTGGACACTATTGGTAATTACTCAAAATAATTGTTAGCATAAAACCTTACTTGGTAACGAGTAATGGGGAGAGGTTGATGGTATAAAACATTGTGAGAAACGGCTCCCTCTGAAATAGTGTAGTTTTGGAGAAAGACGAAGTAACTTTCCACGAATTTGATTTCGAGACCTCAGAATTAGATTTGGAGGTCTCGAAATCACGCATCTGAATGCACACAACTTCGTGTGACAAGGGTGTTCTTTCTTTCATCCCTGGACGTTAAACCATAGAGAAAGGTCTCTATGGTTAAACCAACTTAGTACTGTGTCTGAACGACCTCACAGTTTTACTGCCACTATCTCACATTGTAAATTCATTATCCACACATCTTTCTTGCAAATAATGGGCAATACTTGTTTTTCTTTCAGTGTTTCTCCAGGCAATATTTGGACACCCCTTTGGAAAGAGGTGGCAAGTTCTTCTGCCGATCCGGAAGCAATGATTAAGGAGGGAGAAGAAAGCCAGGTGATTGGATTATACCATTATTATGGGGGATCACCATATTAACACATTGTGCAAGTTTACTATACTATTTATTTATAGTTTATTTCTAGTTTCAGTAGTTGCCGTTTAAAAACAAAACCCCTGATGTAATGATTTTCCCCGGTTTTATTACACATTGCAGCTTTGTGGTAGGTTTGGTACCATTGAAGAAGCCGGGAAGATGTGCCTATTCGTGGCCGCTGATGCGACATTCTGCACCGGCAATGACTTCTTATTCACCGGTGGAGCGGAGCTGGGGTACGGCCGCAAAACGCAGATTAAACCAGCGGAATGAACGGTCGAGTTGGTCTTCTGTGACAGTGATAGGATAAAAGTGTTCTGATGATATGACCCCAATTTCAAGAACATTATACCCTAATTCTCATATGAAAATCTTTGCTTTGAATAAGACTGCCATGAAATCTCAGTGAAGTGCAGGATTAATGGTAGACTTTGAGGCGATAGGTGGCAGCAGACTTACCAGGTAAACTTCCATTGTTTACGTAGTTCACATTACCGAGAACAATGGATTTTACCTGGTAAGTCTGCTGCCACCAAGCGTCCCGAAAGTTCCCTATTGGCTGAAATTCAAGGAGTTATTTCTCTGTCACAAAGTGAAATGTGATTGCTTATACCATCTTGAAAATCGGAGTCACGAGAAAATAGTGAAAAACTGTGTACACCTTTTGCATGTGATCGATTGAAAAAATAATGAATTAAAGGAACACGTTGCCTTGGATCGGACGAGTTGGTCTTCAAAAAGCGTTTGAAACCGTTTGTCATGAAATGCATATGGTTGGAAAGATGTTTTAAAAGTAGAATACAATGATCCAAATAAGTATCACTAAAAAAATGCACGGTTTTCATTTTACGTCGCGAACTAACACGGTCGGCCGGTTATGGGAGTCAACAATTTGACTCCCATGCAATGTTCCTTTAATAATTGTTATGTTAATATTATGTAATCGGTGTCAGGGAAAACAATTTTTTAAACATTATTATGTTAAAGGGAAGGTACACGTTTGGTACTTTCTCAAAACAAATATTCATTTAAAAACTGACTTGGTAACTAGCATTGGAGAGCAGTTAAATAATATAAAACATTGTGAGAAACGGCTCCCTCTGGAAGTAGCATAGATTTTGAGAAAGAGGTAATTTCTCACTGGAATAATAAACGAATTCTAGCCAGAAGTCTGACGCACACAAATTCGTCCAAAAGGGTGTTTCGTCTCTCATCATTTTCTATCAACTTCAATGACCAATATTTAGCTCAAATTTTCACAGGCGTGTTATTTGATGCTTATGTTGGGATAAACCAAGTGAGAAGACTGGTCTTTGAAAATTACCAAACGTGTACCTTCCCTTTAAGCGTGTTAGCTAATTAATTCGGATACAAATAAATAACATTCCAAAATCCGGTAATTAAACAAAATATATATATATTAATTTGCCATAATGCAAGAAACAGGGGTCGAGAAAGGTTATAATTAATGTGTCCCTTGGAAATCGGTCCGCCGCCGGAGAATCTGTCCCCCAATGGAAAATTAACGTGGTCTGAATGAGGATAATATTTCAGAAGAGAATATAGTTTATACACAGATTGTCGTATGGGGACCTAATCACCGGGGGGGGGGGGGGGCACATAATCTCCTGCCACATAGGCAATTAATCTGCAGATTAATCGTCTCAAACAAACAAAAAACGACCCGCGTGAAAGTGATTGGTTTTCTGCCATTAGTCAGTGCCGGAAAGTTAAATTCTGCATGGTATGGGAAAACAGCTCTGTGGGTGTTTTAGAAACAAAACAAAAGTATTAAAACAGTTGGCCCCAATGTAAACTTACGTTTTGTTACTCGACCGTTTTTGACTGTCACAGAGATTCTGTTTTACGACCCGAAAACTGTGTACACAAACCACAGAGAGATAATATAAGTTATCACACAAGCGCGAGTGGAATACGGAAAAATATAGCGCTTCTGCGTCCCATATCCAACAAGGCCGAAGGCCGAGTTGGATATGGGACGCAGACGCGCTATATTTTCCGTATTTCCACGAGCGCGCGTGTGATAACGTATTTATCTTCAAGCAAACTTGGCGCGTGACATAGGATAGAACACACAAGACGCATGGTAGTGATATTAGCCGTGCAATATTATACAAATATTGACTGCGTCGAGTGCTATGGTTAAAACTATGACTCCCGAGGTGATCCCCGTAGCGTTCTATTTTCCCGAGGCGAAGCCGAGGGAAAATAAAACGCTCCGGGGATCACCGAGGGAGTCATAGTTTTTAACCATTGCACGAGTAAAAGCAGTCAATATTTGTTTTATAACACCCCAAACATTTCTAAATACTGTACTATTATTATTAAGTTACAGACCTGAATGCTACAATCCACGGACGACGCGAATACAGATTGCAAACACTTTTACTGAATGTGTTCATGTAGTGTCGTGCAATCCGAATAGGTTACAGACTATTAATTTGTCATACTCGCACACGCAACGGACGTCTGGGTACTGCACGCCGTGCGCTAGTCTGTCGGACTAGCGCACGGCGCCATGTGCTAGTCTTCGGACTAGCGCATGGCAAACCGACGGCCGTCGTCTAGCAAAACTAAGACATGTCATGTGACGCGCTCTAAACCAATGAGCAGGCAGAATACTTGCAAGGGGTGTTATAAAGGTTTTTATCACCACTCCATTCTGCCAATCTGATTGGATGATTAGCGCGTACTTGAAGATAATTAATTTTATACAAACTTATTCTGATAGCGCCCTCTATTGATCAGGACGATGTCGACTAGACTAGACACCGATTACAACGCCGTCACAACAAAGATAAATCGTTTGTTATTGTGTCACTCAGAAAAAAAGGCTGTGTCCCTGTGAGGTGGCGGAGTCGAGACGGTAAGCGGAGACAAATTGTAGCATTTTTAGTACTGTTTGGTGAATTTATTATGAGTAAAACAATAAACAACTGTTCGGCACAACAAACTTGTCTGTACATAATGCGTGGGTTTTGTTCTCCTTTTGTGTCAATTTTCTTACTCCGTAATTTAATAAATAATGCATGGTCAATGTATTGTTAAGGGTATGTGTTATTGTTTAGCCCACGAAGGAATAAAACCTCTCCACTGTTAGTGTTAGGGTTAGCCTCACCTCTAGCTGTGTGTGGTCAAAGTGGGGTTATATATGTCAATGTCAGTCACATGTCCATAACTGTGTACGTCCTTTGTTTAAATAATTATGATGTTAAATATTATGATGGGATATGAAACAATACAAATTTTCATTTTTTTGTTTTATTATTTTCAAATATTGCAATTTTTGATATGGCATTTATTAATTTTATGACTGACGCTCATGCTCACTTCTCTATGTAAGGGGGATGGGGATGGGGTGTCTTGTGAGGTTTATCGCGATTCATAACTGGGTAGGCAGATGCGGCAGTTTGCTATGCAATTGTCATTCACGACTTGCGCACGCATCGCCTATATCTTTGCATGGGTTTAACAGTGCCCTCTCTTGATATTTTGCTATTCGCGATAAGCCTTATTGGGTTCGATAGTTATTGTAACTTGAGTTTCAATACTCAATAAGGTTTATCCGCAAATAGCAAAATATCAAGAGAGGGGGCTGTTGAAGCCACATAAAAATAGAAGTTAGAAGTAGATGTTAGAACTTTATAGCAGAAAAATTAATCTCCAAATTATTCATTTTTGTTGTTTCTTTTCCATAGAAAGCGACAAACATGGCGAAACGTCTCAGACGCGGCAGAAGCCAGGGAGTCATTCAAAACAACGCAAAAGTGTTACATTGTGACGTTTGTTACGCATCCTTCTCAAGAAACTGTTATCTCGTGGAGCACATGATGGTACACACCAACGAGAAACCTTTCGTCTGCCAAGACTGCGGAGTTTCCTTTTCGCAAAGAAGCGCCCTCAAGTCGCACAAACTTACCCACACTAAGGATAAGGAGAGACCATACCTCTGCAAATGCGGCAAGTCCTTCACCTTAATACAGAATCTTAAACGACATCAGAAGGTTGACATGAAGGAGAGGCCCTATAAATGTAACAAGTGCGGGAATACCTACTCGATGCGCTGGAATCTTGACCGGCATATGAAAGGTCACGGTGAGGGGTTGGTGTGCGATAACTGCGGAGTGTCCATCTCGCAAAGCAGCACTCTCAAGATGCACAAACTTACACGCACTAAGAAGAGACCATACAACTGCAAGAATTGCGGCAAGTCCTTCCCCATGAAACAGAATCTTCAAAGTGACTCGAAGAGGCCCTATCAATGCGACAAGTGCGGAAACGCCTTCACAATGCGCTGTAATCTCTCCCGCCATATGAAAGTTCACGGTACTACGGAGTTGGTGTGCGACAGCTGGGAAGTGTCTTTGCACAAACTAACCAAGACTAAGGATAGACCATACAAGTGCAAGACATGCGACAAGTCCTTCCCCATGAAACAGAATCTTCAAAGACATCAGACGGTTCACACGAAGGAAAGGCCCTATCAATGCAAGAAGTGCGGAAACGCCTTCTCGATGCTCTCTAATCTCTCCCGGCATATGAAAGTTCACGGTAGGGGATTGGTGTGCGACAACTGCGGGGAGACATTCCGGAGGAAGAGCTCACTGAAGAAGCACATGAGGAGTCACGTGAACCCCTTCGTCTGCGACATCTGCGGAAAAACGCTCTCACACCACAACAGTCTCAAGGAACACCTGAAGCTTCACAACAACGAAAAGCCGCACGTCTGCGACGAGTGCGGGAAAGCGTTCACCCAAGTGGGCGGTCTCAAGGCACACTTACGAGTCCACACACTCGAGAAGCCGTACAAGTGCGACCTGTGTGACGGAGCCTTCTCTCAGAATAGCACGTTGAAGATGCACCAAAGAATTCACACAAAAGAGAAACCGTTCCAGTGTGAGAAATGCCCGAGGGCTTTTGCGTGGCGGACAACACTGGTGCGCCATATTAACATTCACAACAATGAAAAACCGCATTCCTGCGAAGTGTGTAACAAAAGATTTGTACTCCGCAAGAATATGAAAAGGCACATGCGGGTTCACAGTAAAGACACACACAGTTTTGCCTGCAAAATTTGTGGTACTACTTTTGTGTATCTTTGCGACTTGCAAAGACATCGTAAATCCCACGCAAAGGAGAAAGGCTCGGATCGCATCAATTCTAAAAAACGTTTCACGCGTACTTCAAACCTGAAAAGAAAAAAATCACAAAAAAACATTGGAAAACCCAACTTGAAATGTTAAAGGAACACGTTGCCTTGGATCGGTCGAGTTGGTCTTTGAAAAGCGTTTGTAACCGTTTGTTACAAAATGCATGGTTATACCTCATACATATTTTTATGATCGAGACTTGAATTCTCACCTATTTATTTATTCAACATCAGGTGCCAAATCCTATTTTTACTGTATGACTGCCTGCACCTGAGTATTACCGCATGGTAAATAAGCATGACAGTTAAACTGACGCCCTCGCAGCCTGGGTGTCAGTCTATCTGTAAATGCACTTAATGGGAGACTTTTTGAAAGCTCTGCCACTAGAGGGCAGCAGACCTACCAGGTAAGGGTGCACAACTCCTATAGCAAACAATGGTAAATGCTAAAAATTCAAAAATACTCAAAAAATATTTAGAAGTCTCTCAGCCTCTTGAAAATTAAATCAGATACATTGTCATACAACCAAACTTCAGATATATTCTCAATTTTTGGTAGGTCAGCATTTTGGAATATTTGCTAACCCTAGAAGAAACACTCCCAAAAACTCATGCACACCCCTTGTTATCCTTGGGGAACTCGTGTCCAGTACGTCCTGTTCCAGAACAGTTTGGTTTATGCTGGCAATGTGTTATGAAAAACAAAATACAGTTTGGCTAAATCTAAAATACAAAATCAAAAACACGCAAAACACAAGGTATTTGCTGCCAGTGACCGTCACTCACGCTTCTCCTATTCCTAAGTTGTTGACATTACCTGTTGAAGAGCGCCCTCTCTTGGTGATTGGCAGATAGTCTAAAGTTTCCCATTACCTGGGAACTGTTCCCCGAGTGTTGCATGCGCATTCAAGTAAAAAGTTGTTAATGTACCAGACATTGACTTGGCCTAGTTAGGCCTTAGTGTTGAATTCGACGAGAAATTTGAAAGTAATGTACTGAGAAATATATTTTTTAAAGTGAAGTATTTTATTTCTATTGAATTTCATGTAAAAGGGCTATTTCTCAAAATATTGAGTGTGTGCAATTTTAAAATCTGAATGTTTAAAGGAACACGTTGCCTTGGATCGGTCGAGTTGATCTTTGAAAGGTGTTTGAAACCATTTGTTATAGAATGCATATGATTAGAGAGATATTTTAAAAGTAGAATACAATGATCCACACAAGTATCACTCGAAATTACGTGGTTTTCCTTTTACCTCGTAGACTAACACGGTCGGCCATTTATGGGAGTCAATTTTTTTACTCCCATAAATGGCCGACCGTGTTAGTTTGCAAAGTAAAAGGAAAACCATGCAATTTAGAGGCACATTTGTGTGGATCATTGTATTCTACTTTTAAAATATCTTTCTAACCATCTGCATTCTATAACAAACGGTTTCAAACACCTTTCAAAGACCAACTCGACCGATCCAAGGCAACGTGTTCCTTTAACCACTGTAATTGCAATATCTGGAATTTGTTTTCCAAACACATGGTAAAAGAAGTCACTGGACACAAGCTTGACTGGACACCTTTGGTTAGAGCAGTTTTTGAGTCTCACTTGGTGTATCCCAACATATATGCATTAAAGTAACAAACCTGTGTATATTTGGACTCAATTTGTCATCGAAGTTGCCAAAGAATAATGAAAGAAAAAACACCACTGTTGCATGAGTTTGTGTGCAATAAGATGCCTAAAAAAACATTAAAAGACGAGGACTGAAGCCTTTTAATATTTGAGTACAAAATGACCTCTTTCTCAAAAACTACTTTACACATGTACTTCAGGCTAGGGGAGCCGTTTTTCACAAAGCTTTATACTATCAAGAGCTCTCCATTGCTCGTTACCAAGCAGGTTTTTATGCTAATCTAATAATTATTTTGAGTAGTTACCATTAGTGTCCAGTGCCTTTAAATGTTTAAAGTTGTTGTACCAGACGTAGACATGATTAGACCTAAGTGATGAATACATGAATTTGATAATTGTTTTTAAAATAATGAAATTTTTCTACAAAGTATTTTTCCCTATTGAACTTTATGTATAAGATCGCTATTTTTCTCAGTGTTGAGGCTGTGTTACATGTAGGTACTTTAAAGCCATTATACACTTGCTGTAAACAGTATTGTCCAAGTCCCACACTTCATGAATCACAACTTACATATAAAATAACAAACCTGTGAAAATTAACGGGAAAACTCACTCTTGTTTCTATGGGTTTCGCCGTGTCATGACATGTGTTTAAAATAAATCGGTAGTTCTCTATATCGAGAATTGGTATAGTTTTAATGATTTCTCGAAAAGCGTTTCATGGAATATTATTTCAAGAGAAGTCTTTCACCATTACCTTCTGTAAACACTGTAGATTATTTGTAAATCGATTCCGATGGCTTTAATTCCAGTGGCTTTAATTGCAAATAGCCCTAATTGCAAACTGTTGGTTTTCCAATTGTAGGGAGACACTACAGTATATTGTTGTTTTCACTATATTGTTTTTTTATTAAGGATCTGTGGCACCTGAGTGTTTGTGAAAATTTATAGTACAAAGCTGTAGATGGTAATAGTGCATTGTTTGAACTCATAACGACATAAGTTTTTGTTTTAAACAACAAAAACAATTATTTTAATAATTATTTATTCAATTGTTTAATATTATAAAGACAAAATTCTTGAGTCAATGCACTTCATTTTGTTGTAGTTGCCAAACATGTCAAAAATACTGAAAGAACCTAGATAGAAGTACTAGCCATTTGTTGTATACTGGTTTAATTTATATACTCTAACCTTTTTACTTATTTATGGGGTTGATCAGGCCAGTAAGAAAAACTCAAAATTGTAAAACCTGTTAACTACCAATGCATGTAGGCAAACTTTCTAAGAAAGATGCAATAAAAGTCACATGTGAAATTTTCAGCTGAACAAAGTCGTTTTGTGAATTGTCATTTAGCCTTTGAGAAAGACCACTGGAATTGATGTCAGTAATAACTATTTTGTTGCATTTTTACTAATGTCCATTGTTAATTGGCTTGAAAGCAGACTGTGGACCCCCCCCCCCCCCCCAAAAAAAAGGGGAAAAAAAGCAACGGAGAGCAGTTGATAGTAAAACAAACTTTGTTAGAAAAGACTTCCTCATGCTCTGAAGTTACAAAAGTTTTTGAGAAAGGGGTAATTTCCCATTTAAGTATTAAAGACTTCATGGCCGAGTCCCTTTTATAGTTTTGAGGCACCTGAAAGGGATAACTTTCCGTATGGCGCCACCACTTGTTCACACATTTTTACAAAAAGGGATATCTCATTGAGGTAAATCAGATACTATATTGTTTCATATCGAATGAATAAGTGGTGGCGCCATACGGAAACTTTTTCACTGAAAGCACACAAAATGCAACAAGGGTGTTTTAGTCTTTAAATTATTTTCTTGCAACTTGCACACAGGTTGGTTTTTTTTATACATATTTAAATGGGGATGCACCAGGCACCAAGTGAGAATACAGGTCATGCATGGAATGGGTCATGTCAGTAGAGTGTGCCTTTATAATCGCTACCCCATGCATGCCCAAGGTTCAATGGTTCAAATGATTCAATGAACAACAAAAGTAAACAAACTGTGTCAAACCCTCCCCCCCCCCTCCTCATGGCCACAGGCTAATAACACCACCACACACAAACAACAACGCCCCAAAAATTATCGACGTAAGTCAACGTTTTACAATGACCTTAATGAGGCTATAGGTCAGCGATACGCGTTTAATCGCTTCACCAGACATTGAGATTAATTTGTTTGTCCGGTCACAACTCGCTCCTATCGGCCCACCTAGGCCCTGTGTGTACACCACTGAAATCTACTATCAGTGGCCTCCTTACACACACTACCTCCATTACAACACCGGATCCACAGATAAAAAAACTGACCAAAGTTCACACAATGTGCATGCTTTGTTTGTTCAAAGAATTACATGTAACGATCGAACCACACCACCACGACTAAGTTTCAAGTTGATAGCTCCCTACCATACATACCATACAGCAGGGAATCCATCTGCGAGAGGTTGTTGAAACTTCACAAAACTTTGTAAAGAAAAACTGCACTGAAAAGTACAGCCGAGAGCATGCAGCAGTCACCACGTTCATAGACGTAAGTATTTCAAAGTTTACAGTTGGGCCAACGATCATGGAATATAGACCTACACCATGGAGGTACCTACACATAGTTGCTAGTAGACACTTGATTTGTTGCGATAACGTAACCCTCCTGCCGACGGCGTAGCGCCCAGGAGGGTTACGTTATCGCAACTAACACTTGATATGGGTACAGAACTCACTTTAGCTACAGGTCATATTCTTCTTACAATTATCCAATTCAATCCAGACATCTCATTTTAGCTGCATGTCATGGTTCTATTCTACTAACTAACAATTATCCAATTCTACCTCCGGCCATGCAACCACGCAGTAGATTTTCGAGAGACTTCTCATTTCTGAAAAAAGAACTAGGCCGTACACCCGCGTGCGTATGAGCGGAACGTAGAAACGGCTGCCACCAAGTTTGGTCAGTCTATGATCCTTTATCAAGTTAACTGTTCTCAAATCTCAATTGCATCTTTTTGACGTTCAACTGCTTCCGCTATTTGTTTTTACAGGCCAAAGCATAGAGCAAGACCTGATTTTGAGACTTCACAAAACTTTGTAACATTAAAACTGCAGTAAATACAGCTGCCAGAGTTGATGCATCACGTTCATGTAGACGTAAGTATTTCAAAGTTTCCACTTTTGGTTATAAAAATTATGATTGATAAAAGTTATAACAATGCCCTACGAGCTGCATCTTTTTGACGTTCTACTACTTTCCTCTGCTGTATAGGCTCCTCCTACACAGGGAAGGACTTTGAGACTTCACACAACTTTTTTTGTACGGAAAAAGTGTTGCAAAGAAGGACAGCTTGCTAGCCAGTGTCAGCAGTAAAAGTGCCATGTTCCTGTTGTTTTTAAAGTAGAGGTAAGTTATTTCAAAGTTGTTCATTTTGGAATATAATTTATGTTCAATATAAAAGTTAAAGGCCTTTTTCTCCACTGCATCTTTTTTTCACTAAACTACTTCCCATGTTGTAGGGGGCCTACTGGTTTGTATTGACAATTCTACGTTTTAGTGAAGAAAGTTTCTGTATATCGTGCTACATCATGCATCTTTTTTTATTCATTATAAAAGAAAACAGGATTTGGTTTACTCGAATGAGATATTAATTTTGGTAAATTGAACCATGTTAGTAATCTACTTTATTGCATGCTGCATGGTAAACCTAAATAAGTGAGTGAAACAGTGATGGCAGGATACAGAAAGTTTCCCCATGTTTATTCCTATGCTCCTATATTCTGTGAACCTTTTGCCCGTGTGTATGTGGTGCAGTGTATGTAGGACACAAAATTCAATATCCACATTTAGATTTACATTAAACTTACACGATTTGAAGATAATGATGATTAGAAAGCTTCCCTTAAAATATAACTTGCTGAGGTGCTGTAGTTTTGTGAAAAGTAAAACTAGTCACGAAAACAACTTTCGACTCAGGAGATGAAAATTATTTTAACATGTAAAATATATTTTTGTGACATTGTTTTACTCATTTCTCAAAAACTACTGCACCTCAGCAAGTAGTATTTCAAGGTAAGCTTTCTACCATCATTATCTTTAAGCGGTGTAAGTTTAATGCAAATCTGTGGACATTGTGTTTTGTGTCCTTCAAAAAGTACCCAAATCAACATTTTAACCCTAAAGATACTGGTCAGGGTAGTCAAAAATTTTGTCCACCAAACTGTGGGTTGGCAAACTGTGGAAAAGTTTGACTTACTCATGATGTTGAAATGTAGCATAAATCCCTTCCAAGCATGGAGATAGAATCAAAGTGATAGTTCTCCACAACAATGGTGGAGGTTATAGGTCTATTTTAACCTTCAACCATTCCTTCATGCTTCACGACTCCATGCACTGTATAAACTAGGCCACACAAACTTTCCTTTCTAGCCGATAATGACTGTACGCTACCACCACTACCAGTTTCTTTAGATGCACAATTTTATACAAAGCTCAGAGGTCAACAAACCGATTTGAGATATGGGTCACACATTACTATAACACTGTTACCTTTTGTAGTGTTACATGTGTAGATGTTCTGGTAAATTTGTTCCAATTATATACATATTTTTAGTTATTTAGTTTTATAGTATTTTTGTAGTGATTGCCATTCTAGTTTGTGATCTGCAATAGGAGACTTTTTGGAACACTAGGTGGCAGCAGACCTACCAGGTAAGTTTCAATTGTTGTGTAGCTCTGAGCATGCGCATATTACCAAGAACAATGGAATTTACTTGGTAAGTCTGCTGCCACCAAGCATCCCAATATTTGATTTGGTCACAGGTCACAGGTCACAGAACTTCTCAAGGTTCTGATATTTACAAATGAGTGTCGCATGCCACCATTAACATTTCCTGAAGTGATAATGTGATCACCTCTCTGGAATTCTAACCTTGCAGTATTTTGTTTCTTTCTGCAGAAACATAACGTTCGGAAAGTTGGCAGTCGGAGAGAAAGTATGATTTCGCTTATTAAGGAGAAGCTGATCAAGTGGAACTCTCTCATCGAGAAGTGACTAGGGGAGGAAAGCAGACTTCCTTTACTTGGAGAAAGTATGACTTCCTCAAGAAGTACGCAGTAGAAGGGCAAGTTGGTAGTCAAAGAGACAATATGAATCCTATTATCAAAGAGGAGCTGATTCAGTGCTGTATTTGTGGACTAAGCACTCCTTTCAAAACGCATTTGGAAAAAATAAACAACTATGAAATGCCATACTTCTGTAACATTTGTGACAAGGAGGGTTTGTCACAGGAAGGTAATGTGGCTTCCACCATCAAATCTGAAGTTGGCTTGCATGGAGAGAATGGGAATGCCGCACTTGGAGACGTTTGGAATTCCTTCAATAAAGAAGACGGAGGGAATAGAATTTCCTCACTCGGAGATATTGGGACTTCGCCAAGAAGTGTTGCAGTAGAAGGGAGAGTGGACAGAACTTACACACTTGAAGAAGATCGAATTAGTACCTCAGGAAGTGATTGGGAGGAGAATGGGATTCCTGTTCTCAGAGACTTTTGGACTCCCTCAAGAAAGGAAGCTGGAGTTAGCAGAACTTCATCATGTGGAGAAGACCCGACTTCCTCAAGAAGTGCTTATGGATGGAATGGAACTTCAAGACTTGCAGAAGATGGAACTACCCCGAGAAGTGACTTTGGAGTGAATGGAGCTTCAGCGCTAGGAGAGGTTTGGACTTCCTCAACACTTGAAGCTGAAGGGAATAGATCTTCCTTAATTGGAGAAGACCTGACTTACCAAAAAGGTGTTGCAGTGGAAGGGAAATTTGGAGACATTTGTGACAAGGAGGGTTTCTCACAGGAAGGCGGGAAGGCTTCGGGTTTCGAATCTGAAGTGGCCTTGAATGGGGTGGACAGAGCTTCTAAACTGGGAGAGGACCTCAATTTTCCAAGTGTTGCAGGAGGCTATGATGCTGGAAGCGATGCTGGATTGATGGATATTTCCTCAATTAAAGAAGAAAGCACTTCCTCAAGAGCTAATTCTGAAAACTATTCCATCTTTGGAGGTGATCTTGCCCCCTTGCCTGGACAGGATAATGAGAATTCTTCACGTCAAGGTGAGGATTCCTTGCTTGGAGGTGATGATCCTATTGTTAAGGCTGAAAATGCACCTTGGCATGATGACAATGGGAGCCATTCTGGGTCACCAAAAACATCTTCAAAAGTTCTACAGCTGGTCATTAAAGCATTTTCTCCTAAGAGTTTCTTTACATGTGAAATTTGTGACAAAATCTTCACCCGTGCTTTCTCCCTTAAGAGACACCAAAGAGTGCACAGCAACGAAAGACCCTTTGGTTGTGACATTTGCAGCAAAGCCTTCTCATCTAGTTACGGTCTGAGCCGACATATAAGAACTCACATAAGTAAAGACAAAACTATCTCCAAGAAATCTTCAACCTCAGATGTTAAGTGCAGAGTTTGTAGCCAATTCCTTCCCGACGAAATTAACGACTTTGAGAAGCCACATGTCTGCAACATTTGCGACAAGGAAGGTTTCTCACAGGAAGGAGGAAAGGCTTCTGCCATCGAACCTGAAGTGGCCTTCCATGGGGTGGACAGAGCTTCTAAACTTGGAGAGGAGCTGAATTTCCCAAGTGTTGCAGGAGGGAATGGAGCTTCCTCATTACCAACGACTGCAGTTACAGAAGCTTCCTCACTTAAAGACGAAAAAACTTTCTCAAGAGCTGATTCTAAGGACTATTCCATCCTTGGAGGTGATCTTGCCCCCTTGCCTGGACAGGATAATGAGGGTTCTCCACTCCAAGGTGAGGATTCTCTGCTTGGCGGTGATGATCCTACTGTTGAAAATGCGCATGTGCTACAGCTGCCCAAAAAAGCAATATCTCCTAAGAATCTCTTTACATGTGGAATTTGTGACAAAATCTTCACCCATGCTTTCTCCCTAACAAGACACCAAAGAGTGCACAACAACGAAAGACCCTTTTGTTGTGACATTTGCGGAAAAGCCTTCGCGTCTAGTTACGGCCTGAACCGACATGTAAGAACTCACATAAGTAAAGACAAAACTATCTCCAGGAAATCTTCAGCCTCAGTTCCTGATCTTTATCCTTGTAAGGTCTGTGGAAAAGGCTTCTCAAATGCGTTCAATTTGAAGAGACACGGAAATATCCATACATTGGCGGCAAAAGCAATCTCCAAGGAATCTTCATATTCTGTCAAGCATCTCAAAACCTACCATGATGAGTGCAGAATCTGTGGCCAGTTTCTACCTGGCGCATTCTCTCTAATAAGGCATGTACGACAGGCCCATCCCGGGAGGAAACCTTATTCTTGTAAGATCTGTCGAAGAGACTTCTGGACTTCGTTCAATTTGAAGAGACACGGAGATCTCCATACATTGGCGACAAAAGCTATCTCCAAGGAATCTTCATATTCTGCCAAGCATCTCAAAACCTATCACGTTGAGTGCAGAATCTGCGGCCGATTCCTACCTGGCGCATCCTCTCTTATAAGGCATGTACGACAGGCCCATCCTGGCAGGAAACCTTATTCGTGTAAGATCTGTGGAAAAGGCTTCTTGAATTTGTTCAACTTGACGAGACACGGAAGTTGCCATGTATTGGCAACAACAGCTATTTCTAAGGAATCTTCATCCTCTGTTGAGCGGCTCCACACTTATGATGTTGAGTGCAGATTTTGTGGCCAAACTCTACCTGATGCATCTTCTCTTAAGATACATGTGCGACAGGCCCATCCTGGAGAGAAACCCTATTCTTGCATGTCTTGTGGAAAGGGCTTCTCTAATGCGTTCAGTTTGAAGAGACATAATAGAATATGTTGCCATACAATGAAGGAAACAGATATCTCAGAAGAATCCCCTAATTCTCCTAAGCTTCCCTTCACCTGTGACGTTGAGTGTGACATTTGTGGCCAGGTTCTACCAAGCACATCATCTCTTGCAAGGCATGTAGGAAAGGTTCATCCTAGTGAGAAAGCCTTTAACTGTAAAATCTGCGGAGAAGGTTTCTCAACTATGTTTAACTTAGAGAGGCATGAAATCATTCATACAATCAAGGAAACACCTATCTTTAAGGAATCCCCAACCTCTGTTAAGCTTTCCAGTGATGTGGAGGATAAAACTTGTGGCAAGTCTCAACCTAGCCCAACCTCTCCAACAGGAGGAGACATTCCTGTTGAGAATGCATTATCTTGTGAGACCTGTGGAAAAACTTTTACGCGTTCGTGCAACCTAAATAGACACAAAAAACTTCATAACTTCAATGATGGCGAAGTGACTGAGACAACACCAAGCAGTATCGAGTGTAGAATTTGTGGCCTATTTTTATGTAGTGGAGTTGCTCAAGAAAGACATGCAAGAAAAGCCCACCCTATCTCTACTACATCTCCTACTACATGTGCACAAATGTATACTTGTAAGTACTGTAAAGTAGAGTTCAATCGTTTTAACGATCTTAAGACACACCTACTAATCCACATGGATAAAGAGGTGGCATCAGGTTCTTCAAATTGTGACGTTTGTGGCAAATACTTTAAGTTCAGGTACAGCCTGAAGAGACATCGAGTTACCCACATACTAAATAAAAAAGGTACCGTGGAGAAATCACCTACAGTTACAAAGAGTCGCCATGTGAGTCTAAGAGGTTTGTCTGGCTCGGAGTCTAAGACTGATGATGCTTCTGGGCCAACACTTCAAAGCAGATACAATAACAACAACAACAACATGAAGAGTGATGACAATGGAGAGGCCCCCAGCCGCAAGAGGAGCAAATATGAGTGTGTCGCATGTGACAAATCCTTTCCTGGTTTCCTGTGCATACAAATACACAATGTTAATGTGCACTCACTCGACAAACTCTTTGCCTGTGAGATTTGTGGGAAGTCCTTCTTATGCCAGAGTACTTTGAGGAGCCATCTTACTGTTCACAATCACAAGGAAACAGAATTATTAAGCCATGCAAGGAGCTCTCCACAAAAGCAGACAAATGTTGAGAACGAGAGATGTAACACAGTCCAAGTTCATCAAAGTCTAAACGAGCATGGTCAGGTTGGCAACAGCAAAGTGACAAATGTCAACGAATCTCCCGCCAACAGATGCATCGTAGAAGGTCAAGATGCTGTTCACATCAAGCAGGAACCACGTAGTGTGGATACCTCACAGGGTAGAAGCCTTTCTCTTGACGGACTCATTAAGACGGAGCTCTGTGGTGAATCCTCACAGCCTAGTTCTCCAGAAATGTGTCCCAGAGCTTCATCAAGCATAGATTGCCATCAAAGAGATCAGGCAGATAAGGTATCCTTCAAATGTGAAATATGTGAGCAAGTCTTCACACGTGAATGTGATCGACGAAGCCATCAAAGAAGCATTCACACAAAGAAAAAATCCTTTGTGTGTAAAATTTGCAGCAAGTCTTTCACAGAGAAATTCACCCTTTTTGAGCATCAAAGAATACACACTAAGGAGAAACCTTACAAATGTAATATCTGTTTAAGACCCATGCGATACTTGGGAAGCTTAAGGAAGCACATGAGGGTCCACAAGAAGGATGATCCTTCTTACCGCGAAGTTTATGAAATTTTAGACAGGAACCTCTCCAAAAAAGGCTGCTTTGTTTGTGGCATTTGCAAGAAGCCATTCAAAAGGTTAGCAAACCTAAAGAGGCATTACTTTGATATCCATTCCACAAAGACAACAATGTTTGACTGTGAGCTCTGCAACAAGTCTTTTATAAACAGGCAGAGATTGGATGCACATAAGTCTAGAGTCCATAACAGGGAGAGGCCAATGCTTTGTGAGGTGTGCGGCAAATCTTTCTTTTGCAATGAAAATTTAAAACTACATCAGCGAGTACACAACGGTGAGAAACCATACACTTGTAAACTTTGTGGTACTTCTTTCAGTATGACCAACAGCCTGACGAGACATCTAAGGATCCATTCCAACGAGAAACCTTATGTCTGTGGTCGTTGTGGAAGGGCATTCTCTCAGGATAGCAGTCTTAAAAGACATCAGAAGGTCCATGAGAAACGGTCTGCTTCTGAGCGGAATGCTGAGAAAGATAGCGAGGGTGATGAATCTGAGACTGATTGGGCAGATGGCAAAATAGATGTTGGTTCTGAGTCGGATGAGTTAGACGACGAGGGTGATGATGGATCTGAGACTGATGAGGTAGATGGTGAGGCTGATGGTGGATCTAAGACTGATGAGGTAGCGGGCGATATTGGTTCTGAGTCAGAAGAGGTAGATGGCGAGGCTGATGGTGAATCTAAGACTGATGAGGTAGATGGTGAGGCTGATGATGGATCTAAGACTGATGAGGTAGATGGCGAGGGTGATGATGGATCTGAGACTGATGAGGTAGATGGTGAGGCTGATGGTGGATCTTAGACAGATGAGGTAGATGGCGAGGGTGATGGTGGCTCTAAGACTGATGAGGTAGATGGTGAGGCTGATGATGGATCTTAGACTGATGAGGTAGATGGTGAGGCTAATAATGGATCTGAGACTGATGAGGTAGATGGTGAGGGTGATGATGGATCTCAGACTGATGAGGAAGATGGTGAGGGTGATGTTGTATCTTAAACTGATGAGGTAGATGGCGAGGGTGATGATGGATCTGAGACTGATGAGGTAGATGGTGAGGCTGATGGTGGATCTAAGACTGATGAGGTAGATGGTGAGGCTGATGGTGGATCTTAGACAGATGAGGTAGATGGCAAGGGTGATGGTGGTTCTAAGACTGATGAGGTAGATGGTGAGGCTGATGATGGATCTTAGACTGATGAGGTAGATGGTGAGGCTAATAATGGATCTGAGACTTATGAGGAAGATGGTGAGGCTGTAGATGGATCTGAGACTGATGAGGTAGATGGCGAGGGTGATGGTGGATCTTAGACTGATGAGGTAGATGGTGAGGCTGCAGATGGATCTGAGACTGATGAGGTAGATGGTGAGGGTGATGGTGGATCTGAGACTGATGAGGTAGATGGTGAGGCTGATGGTGGATCTGAGACTGATGAGGTAGATGGTGAGGCTGATGATGGATCTGAGACTGATGAGGTAGATGGCGCGGGTGATATTGGTTCTGAGTCAGAAGTGGTAGATGGGGAGGGTTCTGGTGAATCTTAGACTCATGAGGTAGATGGTGAGGCTAATGATAGATCTTAGACTGACGAGGGAGATGGTGAGGCTGATGGTGGTTCTAAGACTGATGAGGTAGATGGTGAGGGTGATGTTGGTTCTGAGACTGATGAGGTAGATGGTGAGGCTGATGATGGATCTAAGACTGATGAGGTAGATGGCGAGGGTGATGTTGGTTCTGAGTCAGAAGAGGTAGGTAGCTAGGAAGACGATGGATCTGAGATCGATGAGGTATCAAATTTTGAAGTTCAAGCTGATAATGACGACTTGCTTCAATCATTACAAATTACCTCTGACAGGGTTCGGTTACCTTTTGTTGGACATAAAACAGAATGTCATGAAAATAATTGTTGTCTCGGGAGATGAACACCATTTTTGCACGTATACTATATTAATGGGACTCTCCTTAAAACATTTCTCTGTGATTTTCACCTTTTTTCTCAAAAAATTTACGACGAGTAAAGGTGAAACTTCTACAGGTACCGTTAAATTATATTACCTTCATCTTCATTCACAGTTAGTGGGGATTCAACTCAACTACAAAAGGTATCTCACCCTTGAAGTATGTATTCCTCAGAGACAATTGCAATGACAAAATATTCCGGGCAAGTATTGTGTAGCAACCTCCAGATGGGCAAAACCTTGTACCATTGTGTCTAAACAAACACCTTCGCAAAACCATGTGATGTAGTAGTAGTCTGAGGAATTCAAACTTTAAGCAGTTATACTGTGATCAAGCGAGTTAACATTGTACAAAACATTATTCAATTGGCTTATCCACCTGACATCATTATCAAAATAAACCTTTGTCATTTTGGGAGTCTACGCCCAGAAGTGTTATAAAGTGCTGTGCCCATTTTAGGCAATGCATTTTTTGTGATCTAATTTTTTGGGTGCTATTTGACTTCCAAAATGGCGAGTGTAGCAGACAGTAGCCGTGTGTGACGCTGGTGAAAGATAAAGAGTCTGCACTGCCAAATTGTTTGTATAGAAAATGACGGTTACAAAATAAATCTTTCTGAAGACACAGTGATTTTGTGTTAATGATATTAATGATATTAATGCTGTAATAAGCAAAGCATTTTTTTACCTTTATTATATAAAGCAAAGTATGTTTTCATTGTATTTTGGTTAAATTGGTATTTTAACGTTGTGTTTATTAGCAATACATGTATATGAACTTGACTTTACAAAGTGTTAAAGGAACACGCTGCCTTGGATCGGATGAGTTGGTCTATAAAAAGCGTTTGTAACCGTTTGTTATGAAATGCATATGGTTGGAGAGATGTTTTAAAAGTAGAATACAATGAACCACACAAGTTTGCCTCGAAATTGCGTGGTTTTCCTTCTACTGTGCGAACTAACACGGTCGGCCAATTATAGGAGTCAACAATTTGATTCCCATAAATGGCCGACCGTGTTAGTCGACCAGGTAAAAGGAAAACCATGCACTTTCGAGGCATGTTTGTGTGAATCATTGTATTCTAGTTTTACAACATCTTTCTACCCATATGCATAAAAAAAAACGGTTTCAAACGCTTTTCAAAGACCAACTCGACCGATCCAAGGCAACGTGCTCCTTTAAGATTATAGCCTTTGGTAACTACACGTAAAATGAATGACCATACAAATTCACTTTAGTTTACAAGCAATGTTGCTGTTGATATAGTGTATAACATTTGGAGAGCCATTTCCCTTTGGAATGTTGTTTTACAGAAAGGGATTCAACAATATTTTAATCTGAGAAATGTTGTTAGATTGTGTGTTCCAATTGTGGATTATTCTTCCTATTTAGACATAATCGCTCAAGATTTTCAGGTGAATCTCAAAACGCTACCACTTTTGGAATGAAACTTTCACTAGCATTCCCGATTAAAGGCACCGGACACTATTGGTAATTACTCAAAACAACTGTTTTGAGTGAAGAGTAAAAACTTTACTTGGTAACAAGTATAGAGCTGCTTAAGCACAAAATTCTGCTTAAGCAAAATAATCCATGCTTAGTAAAATCAGAATACCGGCCAAGGCTCAGCTCAATTGTTATGCCAAGTAAAATAGCCCAATACAAGTCACAAGCAATGTATATGGCATGACATTTTGGCCAGTAACATGTGTAAAATAAGCAAGCTATTTTCGTGCTTAACCAATTTTTTTGCTTAAGCAGCTCTATGAAATTGGCCCCTGGTCTTTGACAATTAACAAAGGTGTCTAGTGCCTAAAAGTTAATATTTTCGGACACAACTTTGATTTGACCTACAGCTTATTAGCTTCTGACCTACTTGATTCCATCTGGGCCCAATTTCACGGCTCTGCTAACCGCCGAATTCTGCGCTAACAATCAGCATTCTACACTTACACGGTAAGCATCGAATTTGTGTGCTAGCTGTGTAAGCGTAGAATGCCTATAAATGAGGAGTACGCTACCAAACAAGCCAAAGTTCCCTGCTGAAACACGCATGGAGTAAGCGCCGAATTCCCTGCTTCTGGTTCTTTGCTTCAGTAGGCAGAGCCATGAAATTGGGCCCAATTTATGATATTCTAAAAGTTTAGTATTGGTATTAGTATTTAGTTTATTTCAGTTTAAGTATTTTGTTCTTATTTTTGAGTTTCATTCACTTAAAGTACTCGTATTTAGTTTATGGTATAGCCTTTTTGTTTTGACAAAATTGTAATCAATTATGCTTCTACACATTTAGTAGATATCTAATCCATTTGTAAATTCTTAATTTGTTTTTCAAAAATATAATTCAATGTAAAATTAATTTAATAGGTGATAAATTTGCATCAGGGATAATGAACGTTAAACATTTTTTTGCCAACTGTTAAATATACATATATATTTTTCTTCATACTATGAACTCAAACGAATTTGAAATGAGATTTGTGATAATTAGTTTTCAGGCATCTGAACATTTAAATTTGTGGTGGAATTTGAAGCTGATTTTGCATTTGAAATGTGTTTTCTTGTTAATAAACTGCAGGGCAGCTCTCCAAAACTGTGGTGGAAGACTCACTTTATTTAGAGGCCGTTTTATTCTCGGCTGTTACTTAAGTTGCTATAAAGATCACGTTAAGATGCATTTATATCTTAAAGTATGACGCGAAATTGCGTGGCTTTCCTTTTACCTAGTTTGCAAAGTAAAAGGACAACCACGCAATTTCGGGGAAAGTTTGTGTGGATCATTATATTCTACTTTTTAAATATCTTTCTAATCGTATGCATTTTATAACAATTGGTTACAAATGCTTTTCAAAGACCAACTCGACTGATCCAAGGCAACGGGGTTCCTTTAATTGATATGCAAATATATCAAGACAAAAATTTACATTTGTAATGTGTCATTGACATAAAAACACTGCTGGCGGCTACAGAAATGCTTTGTTCAAGACAGAGGCCAAAATAATACATCCTTTCATCTATACCAACTCACACCTGTTATCTCAATGTAATTCCTTGTCCAAACAGTGGATTTATTTTGATTAATGAACAAGCCAGAAGTGCTGCTGACTGCGCAGGCAGTTTATAACTGCTAATTTCACCAAGTCTAATGACCAAAGCAATGTCACTGTATAAGACTCGCTGAAATGGAGGTATAATGTAGTTATTGAGTCTTGGTTGCGATACTCGTAATGCGGATACCTGGTTAGACTTGTTGACAAGTCGTTAATGGTCTGCCGATAGAGTTGTGGGGTGAGATAGTCGAGTTGTGGCGGCGCTTCGCTAGATCACTGCTCTTGTGAGTAGTCTCGCGGGGCAAGCAGTCTTGCGAGAGTATCGCGAGTCGATCTGGTGAATAAGATTACCTTAATGAGACGAAGCAATTAAGCAGCGCCTTAAAAGGAGTAGAAGGTAAGATGGCGCATATGTGCTAACAGACCATGCCAGAAACACTGGGGCAAGCCCTTCCCTTAACACCAAGTGTTACTTTATGACACTGCCAACTTTAAAACACACACAAAGGTCAAAGCGCGCCCTGTTGGATTTGCACTCAGATTTATTGTACTGTTCTGTTTACATTTATATTTGGCTACAAGAAACTACATTACTTGTTTTTCTCTTCAGGTAAGGTCGTGTCCGAAACGTCGACTTCGGCTAGATCAGTGCATCTGCCAGTGTAAAGGAACAGGCAGAAAGAGCACATTCTAGCCGTAGCTGGAGCCGAAGTCAGCGATTCAGAAACAACTTGAGAGTTTGCAGATACACATAGTACACTCACTGGTGCGTTAGAGCGCCCTCTGGAGCCCATGCATGGAGAGCTCATGGATATAATCCACATCATAAAAGCTTTGTTCTTAAAAAAAGCCTCTTCAAACAAAGCTGTACATAAAACAGCAGGATACCCTGACTTCTACTCATTAACTTGAGCATAAAATTATAACAAAGCAGAATTAACCGACTAAATTTAAACATATAAACCTCCTTCTGTCCAATACAAAATTTACATATAGGCCTCCACAAAACAAATGTACAAATACGATGCATTATCTTCTTTACAAAAATGGTTATACATACAAGGCTGAACACGATTTTTACCTAAATATCTTTGTGATAAAAAAAGTTAAAGCCTGAAAATGCTTTCCGACTACACAGTGGTCAAGGCTTACTATACCCCAGGCAAAGTTATCTACAGCAAACAGGTACTGACCTCAAAATATGAGGCTATATAGCTACACATGTACAATTTTCATTTATTCAAAAATATACACAATAAAAATCACCTCGATATGTAATTCTTGCATTAAAAAGATATCGGTCATTTTAATAAAACGGGTCAACTGAAACCTCTGGTACTTAAGCAATCTCATCTTTTCCATGATTGCGGGTCGGAATGTCAAGATTCAACTTATGGGGAGGCTAATAAATAAAAAAAAGATTTTGTAAAAAAGGCCTTAAAAAGGCTGAACGTGACAAGAGCACCTCATCAGAGGTGACTTGCGTCTTTATGACCCCCATGTTTTAGACCTCTTGCACATGGATGACCCCACAAGCCAGAAACAGCGTCCTCACTGAGGTCAAATTGAAGACCTACCATTGGCTGAAAATTGTGCACGGCACGTAAAGGCATAACAGGAAAGCTCCATTTTAAAAAAAAAGCCTGAATAAAACATCTTTTCCTTCCGGCAACTCACACCTGTTATCTCTATGTAATTTCCTTTCAAACAGTCGACTTTGGAGCATGCACAAACCAGTAGGGCTGCTGACTGCCCCAAGCAGAATAACCGCACATCCAGTAAGTTTAATGACCCAATTAAGAACCGTATACTTTCAGAGTTTTTGTGGCAAAAATCAGAAATTGTTCGATGAAGCGTTCCTTTAATGTGTTTGACATCAGTGATGGAGGTTATTGCAATGTTTTTTTAAAGGATTGTTACCGTATATTAAGACTAAATTGAATCTTATGTTAGTTAATCAAATGTATTGAGACTTTCTGGTTTACTTATGAACCAATGTGCCTCAAATGGTAGGGCTTAGAAAGAAATACACACAAGAAAAGTACTTTATAACAAGTGTAATCTAAGTCCTCGAGTAGTTTACACAAGAAATATCAAAAGCATGCAAATTGCAAGAGCCTCGGTAAAATAATCCGTATGAATTAAAGTTTACAAAATACAAAATACTTTTGTGATCAATTTTCAAAATAACTTCAGGAATGTTGTTTTGATCAAGTGCCATTAGAGCATTATTTTCACATCATTTTAAAATAATTAAAAAACCCCAACTAAAAACAAACACTTTAAACCTGGGATATCATCTCCCTAATAAATTGTGGGACAGATGAGAGAATGTTTGCAACGCCTCAAGAGGAATTACAAGAATTTGTTTGCGCTTGATGAAGGCACAATATAGACCCTTGAAAAGAGAAGATTTGAAAACCTATAATCATAAATAAATTCATTGGAATGAATGTCCTCTTCCGAAAAACAATGATGAACCATCTCTTTATGATATTTTTTAGAAAACTATACGATTGGGAAATGCTACTCTTCCCAAAAAACCCAAAGATTTTCAATCCTTTTATGATATGTTTTTGTTTGGATTGGAATGAAAGTACTCTTATCAAATATAACAATTTGGAAACTTGAAGACTGGAATAATTTGTTGCTCAAGCACAAGCACTCTACAAGGGCACTATCGATCACTTTGCTAAAACTGTCGTTTTAGAATGGACAACAAGCCTTTCTTTAAAGGAACGTTACAGAATTGGTAAGAAACAGAAATCGTGAAGATCACAGATTTACATCAAACTTACACGGTCTAATGATAATGATAGTTGAAAACATCCCTTGAAATATTTCTGTCTGAAATTCCATATTTGATGAGAAACAAATAGTCTAATTTCGCGTTTGGAGTTTATCGCTCAGGGAGCGTTTGATTAATTTTGGAACACTTGTTCGGTTTTTCACTATTCTCTCGTGACCCATGTGGCTGATTGATCTCAAACTTCTACAGGTTTGTCAGTTGATGGTGGATTACATAAAGTGCTTACACTGCCAGCAACATTTTTGCAAGCAAAACCAATTCTGTAATGTTCCTTTAATCTAACACTAAACTTTGGACATACACAAAAATAATACTTTTTTTTCCGAACGGAGAGAAGGGGGAGGGTTTTTTCATCGAGGAGTACAAAAACTTCTTCCCTGAGGTTTTTTTATGATTCATCACAATCAAAATTTTAAGAATTCCTGACTCTACAATCTGCTTGAAATGACAAAATTCACAAATATACATGTATACCTTTCGCAACAAACTGTAATTATTCCATTGATTGCGTATAAATAATTTTAGACTCTTTGTACAAAAATAAACCGCGCCCCAATCTGACAGCTGAGTTATATCTTGCAAAACCCAATAAATTTTCTTGCACATAATTATATTGCAATCAGTGCTCATCACAAAGGGAGTCCTAGCCGAGTGCTTTAGAGCATCGAATAAACCTTCTGGTATTTTAAGTCATCGGAATGTGAGTTCGAATCCCCATCGTGAAAGTGTCGTGGCCGAGCAGTTTAGAGCACAGAATTCAAACTCTGTGGGTTCAAATCCCCAACCGTGACACTTGTGTCCTTAAGCAAGACACATAACCATTGCTTCGTCCTCAGATGGGTCTTAAAGCCGTTGGTCCCATGTGTTGTGTTACATATGTAAAAGAACCCAGTACACTTATCGAAAAGAGAAGGGGGAAGGGGTTTGCCCAGGTGTTCCTGCTGAATGCGTCGTACAGTGTAGCACCTTGTAAAATCCGTATAAGGTGCTAAATAAATGGGTCTCAGAATTCATCACTGCAATAACCAAATCTTTCTGAAAGTTTGATTATATACTCAGCGACTTGAGTATGATATGATGATATTATTATTATTATTATTATTATTATTATTATTATTGTTATTATTATTATTATTATTATTATTATTATTATTATTATTATTATTATTATTATTATTATTATTATTATTATTATTATTATTATTATTATTATTATTATTATTATTATTATTATTATTATTATTATTATTATTATTATTATTATTATTATTATTATTATTATTATTATTATTATTATTATTATTATTATTATTATTATTATTATTATTATTATTATGACACTTGTGTATATGAGTACCCTTGCAGGTACGCATTTACACCCGGGTAATAAGAAGCATGAATTAACGCTACCAGTAAATGTCTCAATCATAGACACAAACACAAAGACTGGGATTCGACCCTACACTTCAATGACAAATCCACCAGAATTTAAGTTCAATGTCAGACCACTCGGCCACAACACACTGAGTTAAACATTTGACATCATGGAATTACCCAAAATCATGATACTTTGCTAGCTATTTTTTGCTGTAGAAGAAGTATTGGCACAAATCGGCACTTATTCCAACCACAAAAACATTTGGTTGCGATTTTTTTTACAATTTCGTAGCTCACGTAAGAGACGCTGTGAAAAAGGGTTAAAAAAGCTTTCGTCCGTACCCTCACACTGACAACGCAATACTTCTTATTCTTTGGCTGGTAAGAGTTCTTTGCAGAGTTCCCGTAATCAAACCAAAGTCGAAGACACAATGTAGACAAAGGGTTGACAAAATTTTGCGCAAACCAAACAGTGCCCCCAAATTGACAACGCATTATTTCTTATTCTTTGGCTGGATAGAGCTTTTGTATAGTTCCCCATCTCCTTTGCCCTCGTCAAGCCCTTTTCCACAGGGAAAGAGCGTCTGCTTGCCTGTCGTCGATTGGCGATTTCACCAAACAAAAACAGCGCCCTCAAATTGACAACGCATTATTTCTTTTTCTTTGGCTGGATAGAGCTCTTTGTATAGTTCCCCGTCTCCTTTGCCCTTGTCAAGCCCTTTCCCACAGGGCTGCTTGCCGGTCGCCAGGTTGGCGATTTCACCAAACCAAACAGTGCCCCCACATAGACATCGCATTATTTTATTTATTCTTTGGCCAGATAGAGCTCTTTGTATAGTTCCCCATCTCCTTTGCCCTTGTCAAGCCATTACCCACATGGGAAGAGCCTCTGCTTGCCGGTCGCCAGGTTGACGATTTCACCAAACAAAAACAGCGCCCTCACATTTTCGACGTATTATTTTTGTTATTCTTTGGCTGGATAGAGCTCTTTGTATAGTTCCCCGTCTCCTTTGCCCTTGTCAAGCCATTTCCCACATGGGAAGAGTGTCTGTTTGCCGGTTGCCAGATTGGTGATGGTCACATGGTCGCAGAGCCAGCCGGCGTTGAATCCCTTGTTGTCGTGCTCTACGTATAGCTTCACCAAATCGCCGAGGTCCAGAACTTCCAGGGTGAATTTGTCCGTTTGACCTATAGATATAATATTAAAAATAGTAGCTTGCATTTATATGGGGCTTAAAAAACCTGTACACAGGGTTTTCATGCACTGTTACATAATCATAGTAAGTAATTACACAATATAATGACAATAACAATGTTATATTAATTTTGGTTTTTACCCATCCACCAATGTGTGTAAGCACTGTATACTCAGTACTTTCCCCGAGTCCTGTGAAAAAAATATCACCTGCATATTTACTGGGGTGGGATTCGAACCCACGACCCTTGCAATTCTAGAGCAGTGTCTTACCAACTAGACTATCGAGATTGCCCGGCAGCTGGAGGCAGTTTGAATCCTATGTTTTGGCAGCGAATCCCATTCGAGTAAATATGCAGGTGACATTTTTTTCACAGGACTCGGGGAAAGTACTGAGTATTACAGTGCTAACACACATCGGTGTATGGGTAAAAACCAAAATTTAATATTCTTTATCCCCGATGCAAATTTAACATCTCTTAAAGGCAGTGGACATTATTGGTAATTACTCAAAATAATTATCATCATAAATCCTTTCTTGATTACGAGTAATGGGGAGAGGTTGATAGTACAATACATTGTGAGAAACGGCTACCTCTGAAGTGCCATAGTTTTCGAGAAAGAAGTAATTTTTAACGAATTTGATTTCGAGACCTCAGATTTAGAACTTGAGGTCTCGAAATCAACCATCTAAACGCACACAACTTCGTGTGACAAGGGTGTTTTCTTCTTTCATTATTATCTCACAAGTTCGATGACCGCTTGAGCTCAAATTTTCACAGGTTTGTTATTTTATGCATCTGTTGAGATACACCAACTGTGAAGGCTAGTATTTGACAATTACCAATAGTGTCCACTGCCTTTAAACCAATCTTGTTCAATATCTTTAATAACATTTTGCGTGTACCTTTCTCGAAGAGATCTCTGAATCTTTGTTTGAGAGGATGTTTCCCAGAGTCCCCGTTCGATCCGTAAATAATAATGCTGACGTTGGCGTCGGTCCCTGCTCCCTTCTCATTGGCTGTTACCACGACAACCTCATATTTTACCGGTGCTAGACCTGTAAACAAGCAAACAGAAATAAGAAAATGAACACCATGTAAAGATAGTTTCCAGACGATGACTAGAGCAAGCTAGTCTAAACGTTGAGACCAATTCCAGAACTGACTCCGCGGTAGTGCAGTTAATTACGATCCAATAAGCTAAAGTAGTAGTCTCGGCAAATTTACTATACCATCTGCCCGGGTAGTAGTTAAAAAGCAGGACAGTTCTTTTCAGAACTGACCATCGTCAACCCGATAAATCTACTCCACGGTAGTAGAATTAAAGAAAGACACCTTTTCTAAGAATAAACTCGAGCTGGCAAGTAGATACACACATGGTGTTACCGCAAACCAAATATAGTTTGCTGTTTATAAACAAATAAATAGTGGTTTCTTATATAGCCCTCCCGGCAGGATTCCCAGCGAGATCCAAGTTGAATTCGCTGTAAATCCCGCTAAAATTGTCTAAAGGGAAGTGCCTTGCTTAAAGCCATTGGACCCTTTCGGTTCAGAAAAAAAAATAAAAGTTCACAGATTTACAAATTACTTACAGGGTTTACAGAAGGCAATGGTGAAAGACTTTTCTTGAAATATTATTCCATGAAATGCTTTACTTTTTGAGAAAACAGCAAAAGTAAATAAATTCTCGTTAACGAGAATTACGGATTTATTCTAAACACATGTCATGACACGACGAAACACGCGGAAACAAGGGTGGGTTTTTGGCGTTGTTTTCTCCCGACTCCGATGACCGATTGAGCCTAAATTTTCACAGGTTTGTTATTTGATATAGAAGTTGTGGTACACAAAGTGTGGGCCTTGGACAACACTGTTTACCGAAAGGGTCCAATGGCTTTAAGGGAAGGTACACGTTTGGTAATTACTCAAAACAAATATTAACTTAAAAACTGACATGGAAATGAACATTGGAGAGCTGTTGATAGTATAAAACATTGTGAGAAATTGCTCCCTCTAAAGTAGCATAGATTTTGAGAAAGAGGTAATTTCTCACTTAGAAAAATAAAAGACTTCTAGCCAGAAGTCTTTTATTCCTATCTAAAAGCACACAAATTCGTCCAACAAGGGTGTTTTTTTATTTCATTATTATCTCTCAACTTCGGCAACCAATTGAGCTCAAATAGTGTCCAATGTCTTTACACTTAGGGAAAGATCCAAATTTTGTTGATGATTTTCTGAGTTTCAGAAACAAAAACTCAGACACTATATAACACATCCTTTTTATCAACGGATGTATACTTTGAATTGATTGAGTCATTAAATTTAATGGATGTGCAATTAATCAGCCTTGGTTATTCTGCAACCTAACTGGCGCCAATTTCTTAGAGCTGCTAAGCACAAAAATTTGCTTAACATGAAATAACAACCGGATTACCAACCAAATTTCCACCTGATTTTCAGGATAAGCAAACAACAGCTGAATACCAGTATAACAAGCAAAATGCAACATATGGAAATTTGGTTGGTAATTTTATTTTTATCAAAGGAAAAAATTTCATGCTAAGCAAATTTTTGTGCTTAGCAGCTCTATGAAATTTGGCCCTGGTTTGTTCACGATCCAATTAAGTCCGCTATTTGAAAAAGAAATTAAATGGAGATAAACAGATTGTCAAATTAAAAGCTCCTCTTTCTTTAATTGAGCTTTCCGGTATTGAGGAATACAAAGTCCATCAAGCGTTACCAATATTCCAATGGTTAAAGGCACTGGACACTATTGGTAATTACTCAAAATAATTATTAGCATAAAACCTTACTTGGTAACGAGCAATGGAGAGCTGGGCCCAATTTCATAGAGCTGCTAAGCACAAAAATTTGCTAAGCATGAAATTTCTTCCTTAATAAAAACAGGATAACCAGCCAAATTTCAACGTGATTTTCAGGATAAGCAAACAACAGCTGAATACCAGTAACAAGCAATATGCAACACATGGAAATTTAGTTGATAATCCTGTCTTTATGAAGGAAGAAATTTCATGCTAAGCAAATTTTGGTGCTTAGCAGCTCTATGAAATTGGGCCCTGTTGATAGTACAAAACATTTTGAGAAACGGATCCTGAAGTACATATGTAGTTTTCGAGAAAGAAGTAATTTCTCACTAAAAGATTTGAATTGAATCGAGACCTCAGCTGAGGTCTTGAACTCAAGGTATCTCAAAGCACACAACTTGTGAGGGTGAGGGTATTTTTTCTTTCATTATTCTCTCGGAACTTCGATGACCAATTGGGTCAAGGGTTGTTATTTTATGCATGTTGAGATACACCAAGTGGTATTTGATTTAAACATGTCTGTGCCTTTAAAGGCACTGTACATGTTTGGTAATCGTCAAAGACCAGTGTTCTCACTTGGTGTGTCCAATCATAACCATAAAATAACAAACCTGTGAAAATTTGGGCTCAATTGGTCATCGAATTTGCGAGAAAATGATGTAAGAAGAAACACCCTTGTTGGACTTTGTGTGCTTTCAGATAGGAAGAAATTACCTCTTTCTCAAAAACTACAATACTTCAGAGGGAGCCGTTTCTCACAATGTTGTATACTATCAACAGCTCTCTAATGCCTGATACCAAGTCAGTTTTTAAGTAAGCATTTGTTTTGAGTAATTACCACACATGTACCTTCCCTTTAATGCAGATGTCATCAGTCGATTTGCTAATTGCTTGTCTCTCGTTAGTTTAATTAGATGCCAGAGACCAATTTTAATTAATTGCCGGAGATTGTTAAAGTGATTAATATAGCTTAACACAGGACAAATTTTACTCCCCACAATTTATTTATTTACATGTTACCATGAGTACCCTTAAGTTACCATTTGTGACAACATTGACGTACACTGTACATTCCAACAAAAAAACTCCACTGATCCTCATCACTTCAGTAAAAGAAAACGTACGGAAGGACTTAGTTAAGACATAGCAGGCTGAGTAGAAAGTCGACTGAAAACTAACTCTTCGATTCTGTTTTATAATATGCATTAAAAAGACTTAAACTCCAACTTCATTATGATAGTTATCATCACATCCCTGTTTTTGACTTTCATGGCACAAACCTGTCAGAGTGAGACTCGTAAAATAACTAAGGATTTCTACTTGGCTGAAAACCGAGCCTTACTGAATCATGTGATTGAGTGGAAGACTGTATCTTCTCCTGTGATCTGTGGGCGAGACTGCTCTATGGATCCACAGTGTGCATCATTCAACTATCACATCATAAGAGGTATTTGTGTGATGAATAATGGCAGCAGAGCTCACAGCCCTGATGACTTTGTTGAGATTCAGGGTAGTGCCTACTATGATGACAACTTGGACACTTTGTCACTTTCACTACCCAGCACTAGCAGTTGTTTGGAGTTGTATCAAGCTGGTTATCGCATCAATGGTGTGTACACAATCTTTCCTACAAGTCTGACTGATGGGTTACAGGTTTACTGTGATATGGAGACAGATGGAGGAGGCTGGATCGTGTTCCAGAGGAGACAAGATGGCTCTGTTAACTTTGACCGTACCTGGGCTAAATACCAATCTGGTTTTGGTGATCTACAGAATGAGTTCTGGTTGGGGAATGATATCCTGCGTGACCTTACTGGATCAGGTCAATGGCAACTCAGAGTAGATATTGAAGATTGGCAGTCCAATACAGCTTGGGCTTCTTATGGTGAGTTTGCTGTTACAGGTGACAAGTACACTCTCCATGTTGGTTCATATGATGCTCAGAGTACAGCAGGTGATTCATTTACCTCGCATAGAGGGAATCCATTCACAACAAAAGATCAGGACAATGATTCATACCCGAGAAATTGTGCACAGCTTTTTCCGGGCGGCTGGTGGTTTAAGGAATGCTTTTGGGCTCATCTTAATGGTAAATACTTGCCGCAGGGAGAAGTTGAACGTGCAACAGGAATACACTGGGGGGTCTGGGGAGGCGGACTACTAAACTCCCTAAAAAAATGCAGCATGAAAATACGGCAAGTTGTTTAAAGGAAGGTTACAGAATTGTATTAATTTTGGTTTTTACCCATACACCGATGTGTCTTAGCATTGTATATCTACTATCTTTAAACCGTGGAGGTTTCATGTAAATCAGCAGGACTTTTTGTGTTTTGTGTCAGACAAAAAGTACCAATCAGACCCCTTTTAAAGGATCTTTGGGTGTTAACAAAAACCGACATTTGCATTATAATTGGGTATAAACGTTGTATACTCAGTACTTTCCCGAGTTCTGTGAAAAAATATCCCAGGCATGTTACTCGGGTGGGACTCGAACCCACAACCCTTGCAATTCTAGAGCAGTGTCTTACCAACTAGACTACCAAGGTTGCCCGGTAGCTAGAGGCAGTTCGAATCCTATGTTTTGGCAGCGGGTACCGCACCAAATAATAGATGTTAAATTTGCATCGGGATAAAGAATATTAATTGTGGTTTTTACCCATACACCGATGTGTCTTAGCACTGTATACTCAGTACTTTCCCGAGTCCTGTGAAAAAATATCCCAGGCATGTTACTCGGGTGGGACTCGAACCCACAACCCTTGCAATTCTAGAGCAGTGTTTTACCAACTAGACTACTAAGGTTGCCCGGCAGCTAGAGGCAGTTCGAATCCTATGTTTTGGCAGCGGGTACCGCACCGATATAATAGATGTTAAATTTGCATCGGGGATAAAGAATATTTAGACATGTTACAGAATTGTTACAGAATGTTACAGAATGTTACAGAACGTTATAGAATGTTACAGAACTGGTACGAAACAAAACTTCGTGAAGGTCACAGATTTACGTAAAACTTATATGGTCTAATGATGATGATAGTAGAAAACATCCCTTGAAATATTTCTGTCTGAAATTTCATATTTGATGAACAATAAATAATCTAATTTCGCATTTTGAGTTTATCGCGCGTTATATTCAATTTTGTTTTGGCATCGCTGTCATGCATTATTCGTAATCTGTTTTTCACCCTCCACTCGTGACCCAGATGGCCAAATGATCTCAAACTTTTAAGGGTTATTCAGTTTACGTATATAGTGGATTACATAAAGTGCTTGCACTGCCAGCAAGTTTTTTGCTAGCAAAACCAATTCTGTAATGTTCCTTTAAAGGCAGTGGACATTGTTGGTAATTATACTCAAAACAAATTATTATCATAAAACCTTTCACGGTAGTAGAATTAAAGAAAGACACCTTCTCTAAGAATAAACTCGAGCTGGCAAGTAGATACACACATGGTGTTACCGCAAACCAAATATAATTATTACCAAAAATTCTTTCTTGATTACGAGTAATGGGGAGAGGTTGATAGTATAAAACATTGTGAGAAACAGCTCCCTCTTAAGTGTTGTAAATTTCCAGAAAGAAGTAATTTTCCACGAATTTGATTTCGAGACCTCAGATTTAGAGGTCTCGAAATCAAGTATCTGAAAGCACACAACTTCATGTGACAAGGTGTTTTTTTCTTTCATTATTATCTCGCAACTTCGACAACCAATTGAGCTCAAATTTTCACAGGTTTGTTATTTTATGCATATTTTGAGATCCACCAGGTGAGAAGACTGGTCTTTGACAATTAACAATAGTGTCCAGTGACTTTAAGTAGCCCACAAAGGAGTGAAGGATTAGTGTTTGCTGTAGGGACCTAATAGCTTAGGTATACCATGGAGGGATGAAGAGAAGAAGCCCGAACGAAAGGACTTCAAAAGCCGAAACTGTGATACCGCGGTCGTTTAACGACACCTTGTAATCACCCACATACCTTATACAAACAATGGGCGACCTGGCGTCTGTGAGTTTGCACGTGCACACTTGGTTCTTCACTCAAATATGGTGTCGTATGTCGTATGGATATAATAAAGAAAAACAACTTTTTTGAGACCTGATAATTTTTTTTTACACTTTCGCCCACCAAATCGAAAAACTCAATTGAATACCAACCACCCTCGTGTGCTAATACCCAAATTTTGAACCACCACTAGTGACAGGAAAGTCGCAAAAAATGTTAAAATATGCTATGATATTTCCATGTAAACACCACAAACGGTAAATGAAGAAGAGTATATCACATCATCACTTTTAGGTCAAAAAGTAAAATAAATGCAAAATTTTTAATTGTTCAATGATTTGTTTCAACACAACACCCCTCCGGCTATGAAATGGTAAAGCCCTCCGCCGCCCTCGGGTAAACAACTCCTTATAAGGGAATGCTGTGCGCGTCGCGCGTCACGCGTAATGTGCCACAACTGTTTCAGCCATTGCTGTCGACCAATAGGAATGAAGAAACTGCCTTAAAAGAACAGGTGCAAGGTCGCGTGTCACGCCCATGAATTAACACTTTTTACCGGTCATAAACAAAGGTTTATACACACCCACGTGACGCACTCTCCACCAATAGGAATAGCGAGGTTAGACCCAGGGAAGCTAAACGAACGCACCCGTAATACATCCTATTCATCAATGGATGTATACTTTGAATTGTTTGAGTCATTAAATTTAATGGATGGGGGTGCAGTTAATCTGCCTGGGGTAGTCTGCAACACAACTGGTTTGTTCACAACCCAATTAAGTGCGCTATTTGAAAAAGGATTTAAATGGAGATAAACAGATTGTCAAATTAAAAGCTCCTCTTTCTTTAATTGAGCTTTCCGGTAATGAGGAATACAAAGTCCATCAAGCGTTACCAATATTCCAATGGTTAAAGGCAGTGGACACTATTGGTAATTACTCAAAATAATTATTAGCATAAAACCTTACTTGGTTAGAGCAATGGAGAGCTGTTGATAGTATAAAACATTTTGAGAAACGGATCCTGAAGTACATATGTAGTTTTCAAGAAAGAAGTAATTTCTCACTAAAAGATTTGAATTGAATTGACACCTCAGCTGAGGTCTTGAATTCAAGGTATCTCAAAGCACACAACTTGTGAGGGTGAGGGTATTTTTTCTTCCATTATTCTCTCGGAACTTCGATGACCAATTGGGTCAAGGGTTGTTATTTTATGCATGTTGAGATATTTGATTTAAACATGTCTGTGCCTTTAAAGGCACTGTACATGTTTGGTAATCGTCAAAGACCAGTGTTCTCACTTGGTGTGTCCAATCATAACCATAAAATAACAAACCTGTGAAAATTTGGGCTCAATTGGTCATCGAATTTGCGAGAAAATGATGAAAGAAGAAACACCCTTGTTGGACTTTGTGTGCTTTCAGATAGGAAGAAATTACCTCTTTCTCAAAAACTACAATACTTCAGAGGGAGTCGTTTCTCACAATGTTGTATACTATCAACAGCTCTCTAATGCCTGATACCAAGTCAGTTTTTAAGTTAGCATTTGTTTTGAGTAATTACCACACATGTACCTTCCCTTTAATGCAGATGTCATCAGTCGATTTGCTAATTGCTTGTCTCTCGTTAGTTTAATTAGATGCCAGAGACCAATTTTAATTAATTGCCGGAGATTGTTAAAGTGATTAATATAGCTGAACACAGGACAAATTTTACTCCCCACAATTTATTTATTTACATGTTACCATGAGTACCCTTAAGTTACCATTTGTGACAACATTGACGTACACTGTACATTCCAACAAAAAAACTCCACTGATCCTCATCACTTCAGTAAAAGAAAACGTACGGAAGGACTTAGTTAAGACATAGCAGGCTGAGTAGAAAGTCGACTGAAAACTAACTCTTCGATTCTGTTTTATAATATGCATTAAAAAGACTTAAACTCCAACTTCATTATGATAGTTATCATCACATCCCTGTTTTTGACTTTCATGGCACAAACCTGTCAGAGTGAGACTCCTAAAATAACTAAGGATTTCTACTTGGCTGAAAACCGAGCCTTACTGAATCATGTGATTGAGTGGAAGACTGTATCTTCTCCTGTGATCTGTGGAAGAGACTGCTCTATGGATCCACAGTGTGCATCATTCAACTATCACATCATAAGAGGTATTTGTGTGTTGAATAATGCCAGCAGAGCTCACAGCCCTGATGACTTTGTTGCAATTCAAGGGAGTGCCTACTATGATGACAACTTGGACACTTTGTCATTTTCACTACCCACCTCCACTACAAGTTACAGCAGTTGTCTGGAGTTGTACCAAGCTGGTTACCGCATCAATGGTGTTTACACCATCTTTCCTACACAGACTGATGGGTTACAGGTTTACTGTGATATGGAGACAGATGGAGGAGGCTGGATCGTGTTTCAGAGGAGGCAAGATGGCTCTGTTAACTTTGACCGTACCTGGGCTGAATACCAATCTGGTTTTGGTGATCTACAGAATGAGTTCTGGTTGGGGAATGATATCCTGCGTGACCTTACTGGATCAGGTCAATGGCAACTCAGAGTAGATATTGAAGATTGGCAGTCCAATACAGCTTGGGCTTCTTATGGTGAGTTTGCTGTTACAGGTGACAAGTACACTCTCCAGGTTGGTTCATATGATGCTCAGAGCACAGCAGGTGATCCATTTACAAAGCATAGAGGGAATCCATTCACAACAAAAGATCAGGACAATGATTCACACCTGAGAAATTGTGCACAGCTTTTTCCGGGCGGCTGGTGGTTTAAGAAATGCTTTTGGGCTCATCTTAATGGTAAATACTTGCCGCAGGGAGAAGTTGAACGTGCAACAGGAATACACTGGGGGGTCTGGGGAGGCGGACTACTAAACTCCCTAAAAAAATGCAGCATGAAAATACGGCAAGTTGTTTAAAGGAAGGTTACAGAATTGTATTAATTTTGGTTTTTAACCATACACCGATGTGTCTTAGCATTGTATATCTACTATCTTTAAACCGTGGAGGTTTCATGTAAATCAGCGGGACTTTTTGTGTTTTGTGTCAGACAAAAAGTACCAATCAGACCCCTTTTAAAGGATCTTTGGGTGTTAACAAAAACTGACATTTGTATTATAATTGGGTATAAACGTTGTATACTCAGTACTTTCCCCAGTTCTGTGAAAAAATATCCCAGGCATGTTACTCGGGTGGGACTGGAACCCACAACCCTTGCAATTCTAGAGCAGTGTCTTACCAACTAGACTACCAAGGTTGCCCGGTAGCTAGAGGCAGTTCGAATCCTATGTTTTGGCAGCGGGTACCGCACCAAATAATAGATGTTAAATTTGCATCGGGATAAAGAATATTAATTGTGGTTTTTACCCATACACCGATGTGTCTTAGCACTGTATACTCAGTACTTTCCCGAGTCCTGTGAAAAAATATCCCAGGCATGTTACTCGGGTGGGACTCGAACCCACAACCCTTGCAATTCTAGAGCAGTGTCTTACCAACTAGACTACCAAGGTTGCCCGGTAGCTAGAGGCAGTTCGAATCCTATGTTTTGGCAGCGGGTACCGCACCGATATAATAGATGTTAAATTTGCATCGGGATAAAGAATATTAATTTTGGTTTTTACCCATACACCGATGTGTGTTAGCACTGTATACTCAGTACTTTCCCGAGTCCTGTGAAAAAATATCCCAGGCATGTTACTCGGGTGGGACTCGAACCCACAACCCTTGCAATTCTAGAGCAGTGTCTTACCAACTAGACTACTAAGGTTGCCCGGCAGCTAGAGGCAGTTCGAATCCTATGTTTTGGCAGCGGGTACCACAACAATATAATATATAGTAAATTTGCATCGGGGATAAAGAATATTAAGACATGTTACAGAATTGTTACAGAATGTTACAGAATGTTACAGAATGTTATAGAATGTTACAGAACTGGTACGAAACAAAACTTCGTGAAGATCACAGATTTACGTAAAACTTATATGGTCTAATGATGATGATAGTAGAAAACATCCCTTGAAATATTTCTGTCTGAAATTTCATATTTGATGAACAATAAATATACTATTTTCGCGTTTTGAGTTTATCGCGCGTTATATTCAATTTTGTTTTGGCATCGCTGTCATGCATTATTCGTAATCTGTTTTTCACCCTCCACTCGTGACCCAGATGGCCAAATGATCTCAAACTTTTAAGGGTTATTCAGTTTACGTATATAGTGGATTACATAAAGTGCTTGCACTGCCAGCAAGTTTTTTGCTAGCAAAACCAATTCCGTAATGTTCCTTTAAAGGCAGTGGTTATGTTGGTAATTATACTCAAAACAAATTATTATCATAAAACCTTTCACGGTAGTAGAATTAAAGAAAGACACCTTCTCTAAGAATAAACTCGAGCAGGCAAGTAGATACACACAAGGTGTTACCGCAAACCAAATATAATTATTAACCAAAAAACCTTTCTTGATTATGAGTAATGGGGAGAGGTTGATAGAGGGAGCCGTTTCTCACAATGTTTTATACTATCAACCTCTCCCCATTACTCCTTTACCAAGTAAGGTTTTATGCTAATTATTATTTTGAGTAATTACCAATAGTGTCCACTGCCTTTAAAAAAAAACGTGTTTAAATGGAGCTGATCACTGTGAAGTAAAGGGCATAGGCTGAGGCTGTCTCCTAAAAAGGAATGAGAAATTAAAGATTGCTTGTTCAATCAACAGAGCAAAGAGAGTTTTACGCAAGAAGTTATGGATAAGTTTTTAATCTTTTCATTTGAAAAATGTGTAGTTATTTATAACCTAGATGAAAGCAAAATAAAAGGAAAATTGATGTATACAAAAATATAGTTTAATATTTCATTTTAAATTCACTGTGAAATATAGGCTGAATTAGCTCCTAAAAAGGAATGAAAAATCGCCAGAGCAACGAGAGTTTTAAGCAAGAAGTTATGGATAATTTGTTTTTAATCTTTTCATTTGAAAAATGTGTAGTTATTTATAACTTAGATGAAAGCAAAAAAAGAAAGAAATTTATGTATAAAAAAATATAGTTTAAAATTTCATTTTAAATTCACTGTGAAATATAGGCTGAATTAGCTCCTAAAAAGGAATAAAAAATCGCCAGAGCAACAAGAGTTTTAAGTAAGAAGTTATGGATAATTTGTTTTTAATCTTTTTATTTGAAAAATGTGTAGTTATTTATAACTTAGATGAAAGCAAAAAAAGAAAGAAATTTATGTATACAAAAATATAGTTTAAAATTTCATTTTAAATTCACTGTGAAATATAGGCTGAATTAGCTCCTAAAAAGGAATGAGAAATCGCAAGAGCAACGAGAGTTTTAAGCAAGAAGTTATGGATAATTTGTTTTTAATCTTTTCATTTGAAAAATGTGTAGTTATTTATGAGTCAGTTCAGGTAAATAGTTGACATACTTGCTCACGGTCAAAAAATGAATTTTTTTTATACTTTGTGGGTTGAAGGGCCTTGGGGTGCGAGTAAACAAAATTGCATTTTCAATTCTATATATAGCCCGTTGCCATGGTTACGGCTCATTTTGTTTTTTGGCCATTTTAGGCCGATTTTGGGGTCTGAAAAACTGGTTTTTAGCTCATATTTACAACTCCACCCAACCAAAATGCAACATTATTTCAAAAAACCTTTTATATCACTACAAAGTATCATCCTTGGCCTTCCTTGAGAAAATTTGTTATTGCTTTAAATAACACCCTTGTGCTATTTTTGCATTATGCATTACAGTATGTTTTTAGAACTTGCAAAATCAACATTTTTACCCTATTTTTGGACCCCAAAATGTCAACTTGCCAGGGGTCACAGAAAGTTTCCCTTTCGGCTGTGATTAGGGCCAACAGTGGTCTTTCAATATCTGGTGTCAAAAACTTGGGCAATTGTATCCTGTTGTGACAGTACTGCCTCAAAACTAGACTTTTTTCCCCAAAACATGAAAAATGCCTTCTAGAGGGTCTTTTCACATAATATCGAAATACGTGTCCACGGTAAAAAAAAGAAGAATATTTTTCATTTTTTTGTGGATGGTAGGATGGTAGGGACTTGGGGTCCAAATAAACAACATTTACATTTCAAATCATAATATAACACGTTGCCATGGTAAAAGTTCATGTGTGTTTAGGCCACTTTGGGCCGATATTGGGGAATGAAAAACTGTTTTTTTTTAGTTAATATTTACAACTCCACCCCACCAAAAAACAAAATTATTTCATAAAACCTTTTACATCACTACAAAGTATCATCCTTGGCTTTACTTGAGACAAAAAATATTACTATAAATTTCACCCTTGTGCTATTTTTAGAACGTGCATTAGAGTATGTTTTTAGAACTTGCAAAATCAACATTTTTACCATATTTTTTGCCCTCGAAATTTCATTTTTTTCAGGGGTCTCAGAATATTTTCCTTTCGGTTTTGATCAGGGCAAAAATTTGTCTTTTTTATTTCTGGTAAGAAAAACTTGGCAAGTGTATCCTGATGTTAACAGTACTGTCTCAAAAATAGACTTTTTTCCTCAAACAGAAAAATGCATTTTGAATTGTTTTTTCTTCATATTGAATTTCTAACATTAAAAAGTTATAATTCTATCAATCTTGCAGCTTTTCCTTAGCACTAGTGGATTACCCAACATTGATCAGGAACTGTTGATGACCTTAATTTTACAATTTGCCCGGCCCAGCCCCATTCATATTTCTTGACATTGCATAAAACAATGTTTTGTGAATAGCGTCTCTTTTTGTGAAAGTGTTCCCTTTCGGTTGTTATTGGTGTTTTCATGTCTTCTGGGTAGAAACACTGTGTTTATTGTATCCTGTTGTGACTGATCATGCCTTAAGTATAGTAATTTTCCCAAAACAATGCATGCTTGTTAAAAATCTGGCACTGTTTCCATGCCCTTTGAGTAATGAATACAAAGTTTTTATTTAAACATAATGGTATCCAACCAAACCGAAACCAATGCTTTGCCACTGAGAGTTCTTGATTTGGCTACTTTACCTATTGTACAGGTATGATTCCCATTGCAAGTAGAGTGCGATGAGCATTCTTTACAAGTTGTCTTTAATACAGGGCCTACTCTCCTTGGTCCCTGCCTGCTACCAAATGTAAAACTTTTCTTAGAGATAGAGATCATAAACAATGTAGTTTCTGTGTTTGCGGCAGATGGTTTGGAGCATCCAATCATGTCCAACACAAACGTGGGAAATTAAAAAGCCCGCTTAAAAGTGTTGGAAAAGTTTGCCAAGATCTTATTAAAAACAATGATACTAACGATTTGCAAGATGAGCGTAAGAGATTATTTAAAAGGAACACGTTGCCTGGGATCGGTTAAGTTGGTCTTTGAAATGCGTTTGTAACGGTTTGTTTTAAAATGCATGGTTAGAAAGATGTTTTTGAGTGATACTTGTATGGATCATTATATTCTACTTTTAAAATATCTTTCTAATCATATGCATTTTTTAATAAACGTTTACAAACGCTTTTGAAATACCAACTCGACCGATCCAAGGCAACGTGTTCCTTTAATGAAACAACATTGAAAGAAGTTGTAAAAACTTGCACCTGCTGAACATAAATAAGTAAGATGCATTTGCAGTGACAAAAGTCTATTCAGGCTAGTTTGATATTTTTTCCATTCACTATCTTACTAATTCATAATTATTATATATGTCTCTGAGAACGTTGAGTTGTTTATCACATTGAGTTGTTTATCACGTTAAATAAACCAACTCTTTTATTGTTTGCAACAGTACAATTGAAAGGAACCCCACCATAGATGGGGGAACTGCTTACAAAAGGCCAAAGCAGGTGAATGGCCATTTAGCCCTTTAGTCCCTGCACCGCCCGAGTTTGCTGAAATCCAATTTCTCAAGAGTCTTGCAGTAAATTACTGGAATCATAGTTCAAATTTTAAAAGATAGCCAAGGCTTAATGTGTATGCACAATTTTTTACCCTTTCGGTAATATTTGTATAAAAGTTCTCATGGGAACAATAAATGCCTCTCGTTAAACGGCTACGGTAATTTTTATGGCGAATACTTTTGTGCACGGATAAAATGAACACAATAGCTTTTCAAGGCTTTTGTCTGGCTCAATGCTCATACTGATTAAATGCGAAGGCGTTATTTTCGACAATATCATCATAAATGATGAACAGTTTCCTGTTTACTGATGAGCGTTTTATTTTTCGTAAGAGCTAAATTATTTCATCATCATTAGCTTTGACAAGTCAACTGTGAAGGGAGAATTAATAACGATCTATAACAACTAGATATATTAACAAATGCGTAGACCTACTAATGACTATCGAGTTTTCTTTTGATGTTCCTTTTTTTCTACAAACACAAGCTAGCGAGGTTTCCTCATACCGCATACAGTGTATCGCTATAATGCGGCTGGGCGGTACAGCGGCTAAATGGTTAGATACTTTGGATACAGTACTTGCTCACTTTTAGAGCCTCTTTGTTCTGAATGGGATGAAAATGTTTAGTTCGGTAGCGGGCAGGGGACCAAGAAGACTGTTATAAGGCCATGTAAAGACAAGGACAGTAAAGATTGCTCACCGCACTACTTCTCTTCTTGCAATGTGAATCATACCTGTACAACTAGGTAAAGTAGTTATGACAAAACAAGAACTCAGTGGCTTAAAGAGCATGGAAACAGTGCCATATTCTTTTAACAAGCATGCTTGTTTTTGTTTTTTATCAATTCAAACTAAGGGATAACTTCAAAATGCATTTTTAATTGTTTTTGGAAAAATTACCATTTTTGAGGCAGAAGTGTCACAACAGGATACAATAAACCAAAGTGTTTCTCCCCAGTAGACATGCAAACCATAATGATAGCCCAATCAAAACAAAAAGGGAAATATTCCGAGAACCAACAAAACATTAAAGACAGTACAAACTTTCTTGATGTGCAAGGGGAATTAAAAAATGTGACTTTCAAAAAAAAAGGCGCTGTTCGCAAAACTGTTATTTTATTTTATGCAATGTCAAGAAATATGATTGGGCCAGGGCCGGGGTGGGGCAAATTATAAGATTTAGGTCATCAACAAGTCCTGATCAATGTTTGGTAATGCACTAAACCTACAAAGTGCTTATAAAAAGCTGTCAGATTGATGGAATTATAGCTAACTTTTTCATGTTATAAATTCAAAATGAAGCAAATATTTCAAAATGCATTTCTCTATGTTTTCGGGGAAAAGGGTCTATTTTTGAGACAGTTCTGTTACATCAGGATACAATTGCCCGAGTCTTTCTTACCAGAAATAAAAAGACAAATTATGGCCCTGATCAAAACCGAAAGGAAAATATTCTGAGACCCCTGAAAAAATGGAATTTTGAGGGCAAAAAATATGGTAAAAATGTTGAATTTGCAAGCTCTAAAAACATACTGTAATGCACGTTCTTAAAATAGCACAAGGGTGAAATTTATAGCAATATTTTTTGTCTCAAGTAAAGCCAAGGATGATACTTTGTAGTGATGTAAAAGGTTTTATGAAATATTTTTGTTTTTTGGTGGGGTGGAGTTGTAAATATTAACTTAAAAAAACAGTTTTTCATTCCCCAATATCGGCCCAAAGTGGCCTAAACACAAATGAACTGTTACCATGGCAACGTGTTATATTATGATTTGAAATGTTAATGTTGTTTATTTGCACCCCAAGTCCCTACCATCCACAAAGTATAAAAAAAAAATATTCCTTTTCTTTTACCATGGACACGTATGTCGATATTATGTGGAAAGACCCTTAAAAAGGCATTTTTCATGTTTTGGGGAAAAAAGTCTAGTTTTGAGGCAGTACTGGCCCAACAGGATACAATTGCCCAAGTTTTTGACACCAGATATGGAAAGACCAATGTTGGCCCTAATCACAGACGAAAGGAAAATTTTCTGAGACCCCTGGCAAGTTGACATTTTGGGGTCCAAAAATAGGGTAAAAATGTCGATTTTGCAAGTTCTAAAAACATACTGTAATGCATGGTGCAAAAATAGCACAAGGGTGATATTTAAAGCAATAATTTTTTTTCTCAAGGAAGGCCAAGGATGATACTTTGTAGTGATATAAAAGGTTTTTTGAATTAATATTGCATTTTGGTGGGGTGGAGTTGTAAATATGAGCTAAAAACCAGTTTTTCAGACCCCAAAATCGACCTAAAATGGCAAAAAAAATAAAATGAGCCGTAACCATGGCAACGGGCTATATATAGAATTGAAAATGCAATTTTGTTTACTTGCACCCCAAGGCCCTTCCACCCACAAAGTATAAAAAAAATTCATTTTTTGACCGTGAGCAACTATGTCAACTATTTACCTGAACTGACTCTTATAACTTAGATGAAAAAGCAAAAAAAAAAGGAAATTGATGTATACAAAAATATAGTTTAAAATGTTATTCTTTAAATTACGGTGAAGTTAATAGGCATAGGCTGAACGTGTCTCTTAAAAAAGGTATGAGAAATTAAAGATTGCTTGTTCTGTTTAAAATCGCCAGAGCAACGAGAGTTTTACACGAGAAGTGATGGATAAGTTTTTAATCTTTTCATTTGAAAAATGTGTAGTTATTTTTAACTTAGATGAAAGCAACAAAAAGAAAGAAATTTATGTATATAAAAATATAGTTTAAAATTTCATTTTAAATTCACTGTGAAATATAGGCTGAATTAGCTCCTAAAAAGGAATTAGAAATCGCCAGAGCAACGAGAGTTTTAAGCAAGAAGTTATGGATTATTTGTTTTTAATCTTTTCATTTGAAAAATGTGTAGTTATTTATAACTTAGATGAAAGCAAAAAAAAGAAAGAAATTTATGTATAAAAAAATATAGTTTAAAATTTCATTTTAAATTCACTGTGAAGTAATAGGCATAGGCTGAACGTGTCTCTTAAAAGGAATGAGAAATTAAAGATTGCTTGTTCTGTTTTAATCGCCAGAGCAAAGACAGTTTTACGCTTAGAAGTTATGCATTTGTTTTTAATCTTTTCAATCGAACTATTTTATTTATTTGTAACTTTGTAGATAATGTCAAGAAAAAGAAAACAAATTATGTTAACAAAATTATGTCAAGAAAACAAACTTGAATTTCTGGAAAAAAAGAAAAAGAAAAAAAAACAGTATTCAATTAATACTCAATGACATTTTTTTTCTTCTTAATTGTGTGAAAAAAATTGAGAGAAAATTCTATGAAAAGCTGAGGTCTTGAATTCAAGCATCTTAAAGCACACAACTTGTGCGACATAGGTTTTTTCTTCTATTATTACCTCGCAACTTCGAAGACCAATTGAGTTCTAATTTTCATAGGTTTATTTTATGCATTATTTTGAGATACACCGAGTGAGAGGACTGGTCTTTGACAATTACCAATAGTGTCCAGCCGACGATTTCACAAAACTCTTCCTAACTTAGGGTTCATCTTATGACTCAGGACTGGTTCAGTTCCATATCCAAATAGGTAGGATGCATTGAACCCATCCTAAGTAAGAACGGGTTTTACTCGACCTAACTCGAGTTAGGATTAATCCTAGCGCTTTGGAAATCGGCTGCTGTGTCTTTAAGTTAGTGCACTATTTCCATAAACAATGGATTCAACTGGTAACTCTGCTGCCACCTAGTGTCATAAGGTTCACTAACATTTTGAAGAGCCGCATACTGTATGTACACACAAAACATTTGCTTTCACTAAATTGTAAAAGGAAAGAGTTTGAAAGTGAAATTAATAAAGAAAGTGTCTGGAAAAACAAAGAAGGCTCTTTTCTTGTTATTAATGTCTAGTTTGTACTTGAAGTAATCTAGTTTTCGAGAAAGAAGTAATTTTCCACCAATTTGATTTTGAGACCACAGATTTAGAATTTGAGGTCTCGAAATCAAGCATCTGAAAGCACACAACTTCGGGTGACAGGGGTGTTTGTTCTTTCATTATTATCTTACAACTTTGACGACCAACTGAGCTCAAAATTTTCACAGGTTTGTAATTTTATGCATGCTGAGATAAACCAAGTGCGAAGACTGGTCTTTGACAATTACCAATAGTGTCCAGTGTCTTTAAACCATTTCAGCTCCCTGGGGAGTATACAGCCTGTGCAGCATTAATATGCGCTACTCGGCTAAATCAATCACAAGAACCATCTCTGCTTTCACAGGTACCTATTTACCCCTGGGTGGAGAGAAGCAATTAACGTTAGGTGTCTTGTTCAAGGACATCTATGTAGTCAACAACAATTTAAGGCAAGTCTTCGTAAACGTCTAAGAACTTTAGGCGCTGAAGTTAAGACAGTAATCAAGTTAGCGTGGTAGGAGCTTGTCCTTCTCTGCAACTACTTAATTAAATACCTTAATTGTGCAAGTTGGTTGTCACTCATCAGTTAATTACATTACATTCAAGGGGAAACGTGTTGTACAGAAAGTCAAGTTTATCTTTGACAGAGAGCGCTCATCATGAATATTCATGACGTTGCAACTCCCAAAGTAATTAAAAGACCTTAATTGTACAATTTATTGGAATTAATTACATTACACATTGGGCAAACGTGTTGCACAGAAGGTCAAGTTTAGTTTGGTCTAGATATAGACTTGCAAGAGAATGCTCATGAATATTCATGACATTGTCTAATTTGAATCATGTCTAATTTGAATACTGAATCATGTGTTTAAGGAGAAGACTGTATCTTCTCCTGTAATCTGTGGGTGAAACTGCTCTATGGATCCACAGTGTGCATCATTCAACTATCACATCATAAGAGATAGTTGTGAGTTGAATAATGCCAGCAGAGCTCACAGCCCTGATGACTTTGTTGTGATTCAAGGGACTGCCTACTATGATGACAACTTGGACACTTTTTCATTTTCACTGCCCAGCACTACAAGATACAGCAGTTGTATGGAGTTGTATCAAGCTGGTTACCGCATCAATGGTGTGTACACAATCTTTCCACCAAGTCTGACTGATGGGTTACAGGTTTACTGTGATATGGAGACAGATGGAGGAGGCTGGATCGTGTTTCAGAGGAGACAAGATGGCTCAGTTGACTTTTACCGTAACTGGGCTGAATATCAATCTGGGTTTGGTGATCTACAGAATGAGTTCTGGTTGGGGAATTATATCCTGCGTGACCTTACTGGATCAGGACAATGGCAACTCAGAGTAGATATGGAAGATTGGAGGTCCAACACATCTTGGGCTTCTTATGGTGAGTTCAGTGTTACAGGTAACAAGTACACTCTCCATGTTGGTTCGTATGATGCTCAGAGTACAGCAGGTGATTCAATGACATATCATAATGGATACCCATTCACAACAAAGGACCAGGATGATGATTCACACTCAAGTAATTGTGCACAGGTTTATCGTGGCGGCTGGTGGTTTAACGCATGCTTATGGGCTCATCTTAATGGTAAATACTACCCACATGCAGATGTTAGTCTAGGACAGGGAATACAATGGCATCTATGGAAAAACCAATACTACTCCCTTAAGAAATGCAGCATGAAAATACGCCAAGTAACTTAACCTCACAGTCGAGTTGTAACACATTATAAAGCAAAAATTCACAAATACGTGTACTAAGTTTGGGCGGTTCTTCCGGTTACATGATTCTACCTGCTTCTAATTTGAGAACTGCGGGTCCACTCTTCTGTAGAACCGAAAACCCGAATTCCTTGGTTCCGATTTCAAAAGATCCAGTACATATTTAACCCAACTCTACGATGGAAACGACTCTATAAGAGAGTCTTGATGCTGTAAGCATTGATCGCAGAGACATTGCAAAGGCTTTAAAGGCAACATCAGGAGTATCATATATCATTTGTGGCCGGCTGTATGTACATCATTGCGTGAAATTGGCTGCAGAACTGTGGGGTATCGTTTCACCTAAAACCCACCCACTTTAACTGGATGCCACCCAACTAAGACAAAAGCACCCACAAAAATGGGTGAGAAAATGGTTTTAGCTTTCCACATCACAGACCTCATCAGAACGAATAGGTTGGATGGACTGATGGGATCGATGAACAGGAATCATCATGAAATTATTGGCCAACTATGAAACATTCAGATTGCAGAAAACGCAAACTGCAGTGGTTTGGTCACCTCAAACGATTGGGAACAAATCAGATCACTATAAGCACCCCTACAACTGGTCACGAACCCATGGGAAACTTAGCCAAGGTTGCCCTAGGACAACATGAAGGTTTTTTCATACCTCGGTGACAAACTGTGAAACTTAATTGGTCGAGAACCAATCACGCGACGTGCAACAAAACGCATGTAGCATGTCTGAACAGCGCAGCGGTAACATGAGTTTTGAACATTACCTTGATCGTTCCCACCATTGGTCGATTTCCAGCGTTTAGTACAATACATCTTCAACCATTTGAAGGCTGCACTTTATAAGGAAGAAAAAAGACGAAGAACAGCCACGGTCTAACTTCATATTGATAAAGACTTGCCAGAGAATACTCATGACATTGCCTAATATGATGATGTAATCAACGATAGCTTGGTAGGAGCATGCCTTCTCTGCAACTCCTTATCAATTAAAAACCTTAATTGTGCAATTTGGTTGTCAATCAACAACTAATTATATTACTTCAAGGAGGAAAAGTGTTGCACAAAAGTTCAAGTCTAATTTGGTCTAGATAAAGACTTGAGAATGCTCATGAATATTCATGACATTGCCTTCTATGATGATGTCATCAAGGTTTAAAAAAGTATGGTACATGTAAGAGCACGCCCTTCTCTGCAACTCCTTATCAATTAAAAACCTTAATTGTACAATTTGGTTGTCACTCAACAAGTAATTATATTACATAAAGGGGGAAACGTGTTGTACAGAAAGTCAAGTTTAGTTTGGTCTAGATAGACTTGCCGGAGAATGCTCATGAATATTCATGACATTGCCTAATATGATGGTGTAATCAAGGTTAGCTTGGAAGGAGCACGCCCTCTGCTAGGCCTCAACTAATTAAGACGTTATTAGTGCTATTTGGTTGTCACTCAACAATTAATTACATTACATTCAGGATAAACGTGTTGCACAGGAGGTCAAGTCCATTTTGGTCAAGAAATAGACTTGCCAGCGAACGCTAAAAAAAATATTCATGACATTGCCTGAAAGGACCAATCAAATGTTACAAAGTATTGTTGTTTACTAGTTACCATGGGTTACCCTTCAGTTACCATTAGTAACAGCACTGACGCACTACACTTCACTGTACCTTCAAAATAACCAAACTCCACTGATCCTCATCACTTCAGTAAAGAAACAACCGATAAAAGGACGTCAAAATACTGTAGGCAGAGAGTATAGGGTTGACTGAAATCCAAAATAACCAAACTTCACTGATCCTCATCATTTCAGTATTAAGAAACAACGGATGAAAGGACGTCAAGATACTACAGGCAGAGAGTCTTAAGGTTGACTGAAATCCAAAACAACCAAACTCCATTGATCCTCATCATTTCAGTAAAAGAAACAACGGATGAAAGGACGTCAAGATACTGCCGGCAGAGAGTATAGGGTTGACTGAAATCCAAAATAACCAAACTCCACTGATCCTCATCATTTCAGTAAAAGAAACAACGGATGAAAGGACATCAAGATACTGCAGGCACAGAGTATAAAGCTGACTGAAATCTAACTTTTGTAGTTTTCGTTCTTGAAGTACAGTTCACTTCAGGATTTGTTACGATTTAAATGCATTTAACAGTCTTAAACTACAGCTTCATCATGATAATTATCGTCGCATCCCTATTTCTGACTTTCATGGTACAATCCTGTCAGAGTGAGACTCTGCAAAAAGTTACTAAGGATTTCTACTTGGCTGAAAAACGAGCCTTACTGAATCATGTGTTTCAGTGGAAGACTGTATCTTCTCCTGTGATATGTGGGCGAGACTGCTCTATGGATCCACAGTGTGCATCATTCAACTATCACATCACAAGAGGTAGTTGTGAGTTGAATAATGCCAGCAGAGCTCACAGCCCTGATGACTTTGTTGAGTTTCAAGGGAGTGCCTACTATGACAACTTGGACACTATGTCATTTTCACTGCCCGGCACTAGTAGTTGTCTGGAGTTGTATCAAGCTGGTTACCGCAGCAATGGTTTATACGCCATCTTTCCACCAAGTTGGTCTGATGGGTTACAGGTTTACTGTGATATGGAGACAGATGGAGGAGGCTGGATCGTGTTCCAGAGGAGACAAGATGGCTCTGTTGACTTTTACCGTAACTGGACTGAATACCAATCCGGGTTTGGTGATCTGCAGAATGAGTTCTGGTTGGGGAATGACATCCTGCGTGACCTTACTGGGTCAGGTCAATGGCAACTCAGAGTAGGTATTGAAGATTGGGAGTCCAACACATCTTGGGCTTCTTATGGTGAGTTTGCTGTTACAGGTGACAACTACACTCTCCAGGTTGGTTCATATGATGCTCAGAGTCCAGCAGGTGATTCAATGGCAGTTCATAATGGCAAATCATTCTCAACGATGGATCACGATAATGATGCAAGGTCTGATTACAATTGTGCCGAGCGATATGAAGGTGCCTGGTGGTATAAGGCTTGCCTTAGAGCTCATCTGAACGGTAAATACTATCCACAGGGAGAGGAGACACATTCACAGGGAATACAATGGCGCAGCTGGAAAGGATATTTCTACTCCCTGAAGAAATGCAGCATGAAAATACGGCAAGTTTTGTAACTATCAACCCATTGACCAGGGACAGGGAATAAAATGGAATGGCTGGATTGGGGATTATTAGTCCCTCAAGAAATGCAGCATGAAAATATGGCAAGTAACTTAAACTCAAACTCTTACCAAAGGTTTTGGGGACATGAATTGATTGACTTGTTGAACTGGAAAGGTTATTTTCTTGGCTGTAAGAAATGCCCCGAGACTCTCCATATGAACAGAGATTAAGTACACATCAACGGTAGGATTTTTAATCACGTTTAACATCATCAATGTTTGTAAAAGGAAGAAAAAAAGGTTATCGAATAGTACAACAAAAACAAACTCCTATAAATTCAACATGAAAAGATAAACTAACAAAAAAAGATTTGTAATCACAAGGCTAAAAAAGTATCACAGGTAAGGAATGAGAAATTATAGAATGCTTGCTCTGTTTAAATCTACAGAACAAAGAGAGTTTTACGCAAGCTGTCATGAGGTTTTTAATCTTTTCATTTTAACTTTTTATTTATTTGTAACTCTGATGATGTCAAGAAAACAAACTTATCTATCTGTATAAATGAAATAATTATTCAGTATTAAGTTACTATTCAAGGACTTTTTTTCTTCATTGTTGTGTTAAATCACACGAAAACCAACATGATTCGCGCGCATACCGCCGGGCAAAACCTTTTTCTTTTGGCAGTCAGCTAGAAAGTATATGCAATCTTACCATGACTACATGTCTTTTTGCCCAGCGAAACATGATGTATACAGTGTTTTGTCAACAGAGGGCTGTTTGAATGTAAACATAGGTCACATCGTCTATAGATTGGACAAAATTGAGCTGCAAAATTAGCTTCCATTTAGCTCTTCAAACACCTCACAATTTGTCACATGGTTGAACATCAGAGAACATGCACAAAGCCGCTCTCTGACGTACTTCCAGAGTTCATCACAGAGTCTCTCAACCTCAACAAACCAGGGGCCAATTTCATAGAGCTGCTTAAGCAAATAATTTGCTTAAGCACGAAAATAGCTCGCTTGTTTTACACATGTTACTGGCCAAAATTGCACGGCATATACATTGCTTGTGACTGGTATTTAGCTGTTGTTAACTTAGAATAATAATAGAGCGGTAATCTGATTTTAATAAGCAAGTATTTTTTTGCTTAAGCACAATTTGTTGCTTAAGCAGCTCTATGAAATTGGGCCCAGCTGGCCGGAGTGGCCTCCGCTCCATCCAGAATCTAACAATCCCTCGCGCTTACAAAAGGGCAGGGTCCGGTCCTTCTCAGTTGCTGGTCCCCGATGTTGGATCTCCCCCTACCAATCACATTCGCAACATCAACTCATTGCAGACTTTCAAGTGTAAATTAAATCCGAATTTGTTCTCTTCTCGCCCATAAACTGGCTTTTTCGTAGCTTTATCTATACCAGCGCATTGTATCTCTGTAAAACGGCTTTATAAGTCTTAATTATTATTATTATATTATATATTATTATATTATGATGTAAGATTACGCAGCACCTAGTAAGCAGTGAAGTTTACTTTTTCCAAATAGCATCACGGGGTCTTGTGAAAGGAAAATGGTTAAATTCTTTAGAATGCAGATCATTTTAAGCGATGGCAGTTGGTTTTGCACTGCTTTACTTAGTCAATTTTTAAAGTTAACTTTAAAAAAAAAGAGAAAAAAAGAAGAAGACAAAAAAATGTGTTTAAACTTGAATATAATTACTGATTTCAAAGTAGTTTTAACTCATTTAGAAATGATTTTAGAAATCATTTTAACCCATTTTAGAAATGATTGTAAAAATTAAGATGTACATTGCAACTTTTTGCCATTTTAAGGCTAATTTGGGTTTCATTTTCGGTTTAATTTTCATGAATTTGAAGTTATACTTTTTAAATCTATACTAGTGGTTAGTTTGTGACATATGAAGCGCGTGCGCGCTGAAATAAAAGTGCAAACGACTCTAGTCGTTGTCTAAAGACCGTGTGTGAAATAGTAACTGGTCCTCTCTGCCTGCAGCACAATGTGACATGCCTAATTCCTATTGGTAACCAACGATGCGACCAACCTCGATCCAGCTTCAACTAGCCTCGACTAGACTGGTCCAACTATCGTTGACTATTGCGCGTTCGATTAGAGTTAGTCGAACTATGGTTAACTATAGTCATTGATCAAACTTGCTCATTATTTCCATGAAAGTTGGATTTACAGGGCTAATCTGCTGCCACCTTGTGTCACAAAGTCTCCAACTGTCTAGTAGTTTGAAGAATTTCATGTGTATTGACCCCTTGCACGAGCGTCACACGCGGCGACTGATGCCACGCTCACCATGTTGGTGGTCAATAGGTTTACGTGTAAACGCCGCGTCACCATAAGATGCGCACTTCACTGAATAACACACGTTGACATTGACCACCAAAATGGCGCATCCAAGATTATTCTGATGATGACGTCAGGTGAAATGGGTCAATACAATTTTTTTGCTTATACGAAATTGTAAAGGAAGGAGTATTTGAAGGTAAATATTAATAAAGAAAGAGTTTCAAAAGCAAAGATTTCTATATTATTAATTTTTTGTACTGTTCTTTGTTCCTACCCAGTCAGTTTTCCCCGAGGTTTATATTGATATCTGAAACAAAAAGTTGCATCCCCTTTAGGTGATCCCACCCCTGCCTGCCACTTCCCAGGTTGTGTCGTAATTTGGGTGTGGTCCCTGGCTACACAGCAGTTAACGGTTTTATGGCTTTTGACTGGATCTCCGAACAAAGATATTGACAAAATGGCTTAAAATCTTTGAGAACTTTCCACTCTATGACCCTACTAGCTATTAAAGGCTGTGGACACCATTGGTAATTGCCACAGACTAGTCTTCACAGTTGGTGTATTTCAACATATGCATAAAATAACAAACCTGTGAAAATTTGAGCTCAATCAGTCGTTGAAGTTGCGAGATAACTATGAAAGAAAAAACACCCTTGTCACACAAAGTTGTGTGCTTTTAGATGCTTGATTTCAAGAACTCAAATTCTAAACCTGAGGTCTCGAAATCAAATTCGTGGACAATTACTTCTTTCTTGAAAACTACGTCACTTCAGAGGGAGCCGTTTCTCACAATGTTTTATACTATCAACCTCTCCCCATTACTCTTTACCAAGTGAGGTGTTATGATAATAAATATTTTGAGTAATTACCAATAGTGTCCACTGCCTTTAAGCTGGTTATTCATCAATGGTTTATGTACCATCTTTCCTACAAGTCTTACTAATGGGTTACAGGTTTACTGTGATATGGAGACAGATGGAGGAGGCTGGACCAAGTTCCAGAGGAGACAAGACAGCTCTAAATTTTGGAGAACTTTCCACTCTATGACCCTACTAGCTATTAAGCTGGTTACCGCATCAATGGTTTATACACCATCTTTCCTACAAGTCTGACTGACGGGTTACAGGTTTATTGTGATATGGAGACAGATGGAGGAGGCTGGATCGTGTTCCAGAGGAGACAAGATGGCTCTAAATTTTGGAGAACTTTCCATTCTATGACCCTACTAGCTATTAAGCTGGTTACCGCATCAATGGTTTATACACCATCTTTCCTACACGGACTAATGGGTTACAGGTTTACTGTGATATGGAGACAGATGGAGGAGGCTGGATCGTGTTCCAGAGGAGACAAGATGGCTCTAAATTTTGGAGAACTTTCCACTCTATGACCCTACTACATGTAGCTATTAAGCTGGTTATTCATCAATGGTTTATACACAATCTTCCCATCAAGTCTGACTGATGGGTTACAGGTTTACTGTGATATGGAGACAGATGGAGGAGGCTGGATCAATTCTCAGGAGACAAAATGGCTCTAATTTTTGTACAGTTGGGGTGACTGATCTATTTCTGTCGCGGCCACTAGGATATGGAACAATCTTCCTTACATACAGCATCAGACAATCACCTACAATACAGACTCTTAACACCTCACTCAAATCTCACCTGGGCCCAATTTCATAGAGCTGCTAAGCACAAAAATTAGCTTAGCATGAAATTTCTTCCTTGATGAAAACATGGTTACCAACCAAACTTCCCTGTAATTTTCAGGATAAGCAAACAACCGCTGAATACCAGTATCAAGCAATTGCAACAAATGGAAATTTGGTTGGTAAACCTCTTTTTATCAAGGAAGAAATTTCATGCTTAGCAAAATTTTGTGCTTAGCATCTCTATGAAATTGGGCCCTGTTTACAAGAGGTCACTGTATGGCGCCATAAGCAATGAACGTTTCAATACAGCGTCATATATAAATGTTACGATTGATTGAACAGATAAATATTTGGTTTGCGGTAACGCCATGTGTGTATCTACTTGCATTAGAGTTTGTTCTTTAGAGAACTGTCTTGCAATATATTCTACTCCACAATATTGTGGAGTTAGATTTACAGATTGTTCGGGAAGACTTCTCAATTCTGAAAAGAGCTGTCCTGCTTTTTAAATACTACCCAGGCAGAAGGTATAGAAATTTGGCGGGGACTACTACTTTAGCTTATAGGATCGTATTTTAACTGCACTACCAGGGAGTGAGTTTTGAAATTGGTACCCAATGTCTCAATGATTGAATGGAATTTTTAAAATTTAAAAATGAAACGAATTTAGACTTACTTCTTGCCGTGACCATCTTGCCCTCGTCAACCTTCTTGCAGTTGAGTCTCATCGCGCTGTCCTTGCCGAAGCCCAGAGGGACCCACCCCTTGCAGGGGAAGGTGAACCTGGAGAGAAGAAGCGAACAACAGATTTCAGTACAAGAATGAGGTGAGGTTTCCGGTAACACCATAATTTGAGTAGCGGTGGTTCTAAAAAGAACCAGTGGTTTAAGGCACATGGACACTATTGGTAATTACTCAATATGATTATTAGCATTAAACCTGACTTGTTAACGAGTAATGGGGAGAGGTTGATAGTACAAAACATTGTGAGAAACGGCTCCCTATGAATTGACGTAGTTTTCGAGAAAGAAGTAATTTTCAATGAATTTGATTTTGAGATCTGAAAGCACAAAACTTTGTGTGACGAAGGTGTTTTTTCTTTCATTATTCTCTCGCAACTTGGACGACCAATTGAGCTCAAATTTTCACAGGTTCGTTATTTTATGCGTATGTTGAGATACACCAAGTGAGAAGATTGGTCTTTGACAATTACCAATAGTGTCAAGTGTCTACTCAACTAAACTCATATTGATTGGAAAAATTGAGTTGTCGACCACTGATTCTTTTCAGAACTGACACTACTCACTCAAAAAATATTACAAATTAAACATGGTGCTACCGCAAACCCCACCAAGTCATACTCCCAGTATTTTAAATCCTACATGTAAGTACAAGAATTGTTCATCAATTTATTGTCAACGAACCTTAAAAATATTTTTTTTAAAATAAAATACTGATTTAATTACCAAGTGATAGGCCTAAAGGAATAAACTGCTCCAAAAGATGAAAGCAATAATTGGACAGGAACAAAAAAATAAATAAATAAATAAATAATAACAATAACAATAACAATAACAATAACAATAACAATAACAATAACAATAACAATAACAATAACAATAACAATAACAATAACAATAACAATAACAATAAAACAATAACAATAACAATAACAATAACAATAACAATAACAATAACAATAACAATAACAATAACAATAACAATAACAATAACAATAACAATAACAATAACAATAACAATAACAATAACAATAACAATAACAATAACAATAACAATAACAATAACAATAACAATAACAATAACAATAACAATAACAATAACAATAACAATAACAATAACAATAACAATAACAATAACAATAACAATAACAATAACAATAACAATAACAATAACAACAATAATAATAATAATAATAATAATAATAATAATAATAATAATAATAGGGGAAAAAAAGAAAAGCAATAAAAAGTAGAGTTTAAAAAATTGTACTTTAGTACAAGAATTGTTCTTTAATATACTGTAGGTCAACAAATCTTAGAAATAATTTTTAAAAATTAAATACTGATTTAGTTACAGTTGATAGGCCTAAAAGGTTAAACTACTCTAAAAAATAATAGTAATAATTGGACAGGAAAAACAAAATAACCATAATAGGGGAAAGCAATAAGAAAAGCAATCAAAAGTAGAGTTTCAAATTTCCTAAACAACAACCAAAATGGCGGTATAATAATAATAATCATGTTAATAATAGGCATAAATAACACACCATCTACATGTACCTTGTGTACAAGGTTCATGACACAAAATTCAACAAGCAACAATACAGAAATATATAATACAAAGAAAGAATTCATAAAGTGAACAAATCAATACACGTAATGACATTATCATATGAATTTAAGCAAGTTCTTGACAAGATACTTAAGAACTGCAGTTTTTTCATACACAATCAACCTCTACCCTCGCAGGTACCCATTTATACCCCTGGGTGAAGAGAAGCAATTATAGTAAAGTATCTTGCTCACGGACACAAGTGTCACGACCGTGATTCGAACCCACACTCTGATGACTTAGCCACCAGAACTTGAATTTGATGCTCTAAACCACTCGGCCATGACACCAAACACACAAACAATATAAAGTAAGAAGTACTAAGTACAAAATATGGAATAAGGTTAGGTATACAAACAAAGAAAAACGACAATAACAAATTATTTGTAAATGAACGGGCCACAGAATAAAACACAGTATCACATAGTACATGTACATGTACATATAGGAAATATGTGACAGTAGCTGAACATTTTCAGCTACAAGCAATATAAAAACAAGAATGTCTGGAAAAGAACAATCCATATAATAAAACACAGTATTTCAAGTAGGCCCTATAATAGCAAATGTAAAATATATCACAGTAGCTGAAAGATTTTAGCTACAAATAATATATAAGCAAGAAGTACTTCATACAAAATATGGAATGAATTTGGGAACACAAGCAAAGAAAAACGACAACAGCAAAACATTTGAAAATGAACAAGCCACAGAATAAAACACACTATTCACAGTAGGCCCTATAATAGCAAATGCAGAATATACGATAAAAGCTAAAAACTTTCATCCAAAGAACAAGCTGGGACATTACAGAGAGAGAGAAATACCGAAATAAGAAAGTTACCGAAATAAGAAAGTTACCGAAATAAGAAAGTTGTGTCTGACCCAATAACAATTCAATGAATAAAAGCATCTTAAATAGTACAAAACATAACTGGACGGAATCTTGATGCACTTGGTACAACAAAAAAAAAATGACCAAAGAATGAGAGAATGCAATTTGAGATAGATGGGTGTTGAGGTTGGATTTGAAAAAAATGAAATTCAAGCTACGATGTAAAAAAGTCTTGGGTTCTTTAGTCCTAAGTGTGGTGGTCAGGAAGATTTAAAAAGAGGAGCGAAAGGCAAAAGGCCCGAGTAAGACTTAGGGCGCTCTTGCAGTTATTACACTTACTTTGATCCTGTTGACGTATCCATGACAATGACCTCATGGCAGTGCCAGTCGACCTCTCGCCCCGATCCCTTGGGTTTGGGACCGTCGCTCCGCTCCCTGTGTCCCAGCAGAATACTGTCGATCTGTCCGACGTTGCGAGTTGTAAACTTGAAAGTGTCTGTATCGCCCCTGTGGACAAAATATCAGTTGTCAACAAAATTACAAAACAGGAGTGGCAAGATTAGGCACTTAAAGACAGTGGACACTATTGGTAATTATCAAAGACCAGTCTTCTCACTTGGTGTATCTCAACATATACATAAAACAACAAACCTGTGAAAATTTGAGCTCAATTGGTCGTCGAAGTTGCGAGATAATAATGAAAGAAAAAACAACCTCGTCACACGAAGTTGTGTGCTCTCAGATGCAACTTGATTTCGAGACCTCATCTAATACCGAGGTCAAATTCGTGGAAAATTACTTCTTTCTCGAAAAACTATGTTACTTCAGAGGGAGCCGTTTCTCAGTGTTTTATACCATCAACCTCTCCCCATTACTCGTTACCAGGTAAGGTTTGGTGCTAATAAATATTTTGAGTAATTATCAATAGTGTCCACTGCCTTTAAAGGCATTAAACACATTTGGTAATTGTCAAAGACCAGTCTTCTCACTTGGTGCATCTAAGCATAAAAAACAAGTGGATCTTTGGACTTCTAGCACAACCAGTCGCTCCTAGCTGTTTCAGACGTTGAACTTTTCATGTACTTAATTTAGAATTTGGTGTGCGCAACTCTGGAACGCCTGTCTCAAACGGATGTAATTCAACCTTACACGAGATATTAAGACTACTCTAATAACTCATTGTGAAATCCACCCTAGACATTTGTGACCCGCTCTGTGAAAATGAGTCAGATGTAGGCAATTTCAAGAATTGAGTTATATGCATGGCTGGAAAGAACACATCAGCAGCAGTAATTTGGTATGTGTCTAAGCTTTGGGGTGTATCGCGTTGCTGAGTTACTCCCGTTTGAAATTAGCCACTACACCATTTTTGTGAAAAACGAAGTACAAGTAAAATGATATTTTAAACTACCATTGTGTGCAAAAGGATACGAATTAGACATAAGTATGATCACAACAATTGTTGTATTCATAGCTTTATTGCCTAAAAGTAAGAGTTCTAAAGGTTAACCATGCAACTAAAGATCTTTAAAAGAAAAAAAGAAAACGATTTTTTTTTCCTTTTCTTTTTTCACATTTTCCACATTAAACTGTCCATAACTTAATATTGCATTGGGCGACATCTGACTCATTTTCACAGAGTGGGTCACATTTGGTTATAAATCTTACTTTCTGAGGATTTTCTTCTTGACGCTGTTCTCCATGACGAACTCCTTGGAGCTGCGAAGGTCGCCCTCTAAGGAGAGCCAGGCATTCTGGGTCGTACCCGCATCTCGTTTATCGGTCGTCGTGACGGAGATCTCGTAAGCTGCAATGGAAACACAAGCACATTGGTTTAAAGACAGTGGACACTATTGGTAATTGTCAAAGACTAGTCTTCTCACTTGGTGTATCTCAACATATGCATAAAATAACAAAACTGTGAAAATTTCAGCTCAATTGGTCGTCGAAGTTGCGAGATATGAATGAAATAAAAAACATGCATGCTTGATTTCGAGACCCCAAGTTCTAAACTTGACGTCTCGAAATCAAATTTGTGGAAAATTACCCCTTTCTCGAAAACTACATGTATGGCGCTTCAGAGGGAGCCGTTCCCATCAACCTCTCCCCATTACTCGTCACCAATAAAGGTTTTGTGCTAATAATTATTTTGAGTAATTACCAATAGTGTCCACTGCCTTTAAACGGATTTGAGGGTACTAAAAAGTAAAAATAATTCTGACACCATCTTGGCTAGGTTTCCAAACAGACTTTACAGTGTAGCGAGGCTGGGTTCATTGATACTTACTAATCTTCTCTTTATCGTCTCTAGGCGTGTTGAGAGAGTCACATGTCAGCTCTCTCATTATCTGCTTGTCGTCCTCGTCTCTGGCCAGCCAGCGGTTGCAGTGGAACATAAACGTCTTGTTCGCCGTCTCGTCAATGATCTCAAGGTACTCTAGATGCCAGCCCGCTTTCAGTCCTGAAATTATGATGATATTAAAGGAATGTTACAGAATTGGTAAGAAACAAAAATCGTGAAGATTACAACCCAATTTTTAATTTCTTCAATTTCATTTTTTGTGTGAAAATGTACATCAGTGCTGTCGTATATGTATTACCCATATTATATATGTTATCCTGAGAGGGCATTATCAGGCAAGAAATATTATTAACTTTGGGATGAACCAAGGCGACACCAATCAGCAAGATACATTTTAGTTTGATGAGAAAGACTTACTAACTTTTCTGTGCAGAATTTCTAAAAACCTTAAAGGGTGGCTGCAATGCTTTTTTTATTAATTAAAACGATTAAACAGGACTTTTTAAACCTAACATATTTTTTTATTATTTTTTATTAAATGTGCAAGTATTTTAAAAAACGGATTTAAAGAGATTAGGTGAACCTGCCCCGCCCCTAAAAGGGAGCCTTCATTTGCATAAACGTGACGTCATGTCGGTAACCCGAGATGTACGTCCGTGCGCATAGTACATGTACACACGTGTGCAGTGTGGCCTGGTACCTAGGCTTGTGTAGTTAGGGACCAGACTTTTTTTTGACGATGATTTTGTTTGTATTCCCGACATGACGTCGATGGTAGGGGGGGGGGGGGCGGTTACAATCCACAAAACTTATTCGCTAAGTACACAAGTTAGATATATCGGGAATAAAGAAAACACATTTTTTGATGTTCAAAACATATTTCAGAAGTAAATGACAGCAAAATTAACTGTTTTATTTGAATTCACTGCAGCATCCCTTTCAAAAAAGCTTGGCTAGGTTCAAAACGCAAACAAAAAGCAAGCACTGAAAAAGTTGAAGCACCTTTGTTTCAAAGATGTTAAATATGCATCGGGGATAAAGAATATAAACTTTGGTTTTACCCATATACACCGATGTGTGTAAGCACTGTATACTCAGTACTTTCCTGAGCTCTGTGGAAAAGAAACACAGGCATTGTATTACTTGGGTGGGGTTTGAACCCACAACCTTTTTTTAAAGCAGATACCAACTAGACCATCGAGATTGCCCAGTACCTTTGTTGTCGTGCCAAATCCTTGCCTTGGTCAGCTGTCCGAGACTCAGGAGCGAGTAGGTGAAGATGTCCGTCTGATTCCTCTCAAACTTGTCGCGGTGCGTCTGCGATTCTTTCAGCTTGAGCTCTTCCGAGCTGCCGTTCTCGCCAAAGATGACAAGCGAGACGTTTGCGTCAGTCCCGCTTCCGCGGATGTCGCTGGTTTTCACCGTCACCTTGTAGTTGGTGTCTAATGAGAGAAAATAGACACATATATAATAATTTTGAACCTTTTTTTTGGGGGGGGGGAGCCAAGTTTACAGAGGCAAACTCAGGCTGGCTTTTAATGGGTGATTCACGTAATGACCATCTTACTTTGGATCTGCGCTTTTCCTTTGACGAAGGCCGGCAGTTCTCGGATGATCTTCTTGTCACTCTGTGTCTTGGACAGCCACTCACCACACTTGAAGACAGTCAGGTCTCCCGTCTCCATGTTCCTCATATGGACCTGTTGGATAAAGAAAAGGTCAACTGCTCAAGAACCACTGACATGATTGTCAACGAAAGGTAATGTCACACAATTTCTCGTGGTGCTTGAAGATTGTTAACGCGGTCAATTTATTTCATTTCTTGAGTCAACTGAGCTCCCTGGGGAGTACACAGCCTGGGGTGGATTTCACAAAGAGTTAGGACTAGTCTTATCTTGAGTTAGGACTAGTCTTATCTTGAGTTAGGAAGAGTTACTCGTCCTAACTTAGGACTAGCTGTACGTTTTTGATATCTCTTAGGACTAGTACTAAGTTAGGACTAGTCCTAACTCTTTGTGAAATCGACCCCAGTGCTGCCAAGTATTTAGCGCACTAAGCTAAATCCATCGCAAGAACCATGTCTGCTCTTTCAAGTACCAATGAATCTAGTGGGGAATCTAGTTTACTGTAGGATGATGAAATCATAAACGCAAGATGGAATGCGCCGTATTTTTGGCTGCGTGAGGGCGCGCTCAAGAGTATGTTTATCATTTCCGGGGGTATACGCGATTTGTCCTGCACAGTTTCAATAGGCGTTCTGTCACTTTTGTTGCGCCGTAGTTTCTAGTTGCTTTTAGAGGTGGGTTGTATCAACTCCTTTAAAGGTCTTATCTACCGGCCAGGCTTCGGACCGATGTTACCCAAGACTACATCCGTATGGACTGTAAAAGGGGTAACCCTGTTTCAGCCTACGGAAAAAATAATTGTAGCCCACACCTTGAGTTGGCCTTCAGGCCTTAATAATAATATAATACAATAGTATCGAAGTCTTATATAGCGCACGCATCTACCAAACAAGGTACTCAAGGCGCTGAGATACAAACTTTCAGAAAGATAGGTTATTGCAGTGATGAATGTTGAGACCCAATTAGTTAGCACCTTATAAGGGATTACAAGGTGCTACAGCGCATACAGCAGCCACAGCCAGGAACACCGGTGCTAAGCCATTCTCTTTTAAATAAGTGCACTGGGTTCTTTTACATGCGCTACACAACACATGGGACCAACGGCTTTACGTTCCATCCGGAAGGATCAATGGTTAAGTGTCTTGCTTAAGGACACAAGTGTCGCGGCTGGGGATTCGAACCCACACTATGCTGATCAGAAACACCAGAGTTTGAATTTGGTGCTCTTAACCGCTCGACCGCGACACTTACAAACATGTCAGACATTTTGTCAGATTGCCATCATGTCAACCCTCTAATCCTCACCTTATCCAGGTACCAGTCTGGGCGGCTGCCTTTGCCGCTGTGGCCGATTCGGATCTTCTTGAGGGGAGCAATATCATCAAGCTCCATCTGTGTACAAGAAAAATAAATAAGAGGCACAGTCAGTTTCTTTGTTTGAAAATCAGAGAGATAGATTGTGCGAATGTAAAAATTCCTTTAAAGGCAGTGGACACTATTGGTAATTACTCAAAATAATTATTAGCATAAAACCTTTCTTGGTAACGAGTAATGGGGAGAGGTTGATAGTATAAAACATTGTGAGAAACGGCTCCCTCTGAAGTGTCATAGTTTTCGATAAAGAAGTAATTTTCAATGAATTTGATTTCGAGACCTCAGATTTAGAACTTGAGGTCTCGAAATCAACCATCTAAACGCACACAACTTCGTGTGACAAGGGTGTTTTTTTCTTTCATTATTATCTCGCAAGTTGGATGACCGATTGAGCTTAAATTTTCACAGGTTTGTTATTTTATGCATATGTTGAGATACACCAACTGTAAAGGCTAGGCTTTGACAATTACCAAAAGTGTCTACCGCCTTTAAACTTACACAGTTTGAAGATTAGGATAGTAGAAAGCTTCCCTTGGAATTTTACTTACTGAGGTGCTGTAGTTTTTGAGAAATTAGTAAAATAAATAATTTTCGTCTCAGTTTTAACATGTACGTATTAACTAGTTATGCTATGGTTTTGGTATAATATCATAACTGGATAATGGGATTTTTCATGCTAAAATGATTTTCGTCTTCCTGAGACGACAATTATTATGTGACTTGTTTTACTCATTTCTAAAAAAACTACACAACCTCAGTTATTAATATTTGAAGGGAAGCTTTCCACTATCATATCTTCAAACCCTGTAAGTTTAATGTAAATCTGTGGACATTTTGAAAAAGTACCCGAATCCTTTAAAAATTGCTTGTGGGTCTTTGTTTTCTTTATTCAAGACCGGAATCTTCCAGATGTTACAGTTCAGGTCGTTAGATAGCTAGATTTTCAACAGCACCCAGGGCCCAATTTCATAAAGCCTTTAAGCACAAAAATTTGCTTAGCATGAAATTTCTTTCTTGATAAAAACAAGATAACCAACCAAATTTTAATTTGTTGCGTATTGCTTGTTACCGGCATTCGGCTGTTGTCTGCTTATCCTGAAAATCATGTTGGAATTTGGTTGGTAAACCTGTTTTTATTAAGGAAGAAATTTCATGCTAAGCAAATTTTTGTGTTTAAATGCTTTATGAAATTGGGCTCTGCTGCATACGCTCAACTGTACACATTGGTACAAAAAACACATACAAAAATGGCCACGTTTTGTTTGCATCTTGAATACATTTTTTCTGGGGTATAAAAGTAAACAATATGTTGGTTGCTTAAAGTCACCTGGAAGTGGTATTTTTTCAAAATAAAGCTTTTGTCACTAATATATGTGTTTTGATGAGTTGAATGTTAACAAACAGTTAACTAAGGTTTTAAAAAAATCAGTTCTTATGTTATTTACAAATTTAAGAGTAGACCCCGACCCGAGAGGGCGCCGTTTGTGACGTAAATCAAGGCAGACTTTGCCTGTAATGCGTAGAGTAAACACAATTGCAAAGTACATGTACGGACCAAGTCGTGAGTTTGTACGTTTCAAAAAAGATTTTTTTTTTTTTTTTCCGGCAATGCCGACCAGGTGTATTGCTGCTGAATGCAGAAAAACACTTTTTGAAATGTACCAACTTACGACTTGGACGTACATGTACTTTGCACGTGTGTTTACTATACGCATTGCAGGCAAAGTCTGCCTCGATTGACGTCACAAAAGGGGTAGGCGGAGTCAGCCCCCAAACAACTTTATATATTTTTTAAACATATAAATCGTGACAAACAATTACTAAAAAAATTGTTTTATTGTTCGTAAGCATATACCTGTACTCTTACGTTTGAAAGAAAAAAATTTATATTTCCAGGTGACTTTAAAGACACTGTACACTACTGGTAATTGTCAAAGACCAGTCTTCTCACTTGGTGTATCTCAACATATATATAGAATAACAAACCTGTGAAAATTTGAGCTCAATCGGTCGTCGAGTTTGTGAGATAATAATGAAAGAAGAAAAAACCTTGTCACACGAAGTTGTGTGCTCAAATTCTAAACTTGAGGTCTCGAAATCAAATTCGTGAAAAAATTACTCCTTTCTCAAAAACTACGTCACTTCAGAAGGAGCTGTTTTATCAACCTCACCCCATTACTCGTAATCAAGAAAGGTTTTATGATGATAATTATTTTGAGTGATTACCAATAGTGTCCACTGCCTTTAATGGGAAAAGTTCGGGGAAAAAAGAGAAGATGGCCACACTAACAAAAATCTTTGTTTCCTACCTTAATGAGGTCCTCTTTTCCTCTCTCAAAACGTTCTTCTTTTTTATCCAGGATCATATCCGGTGTGTAGCCGTTCGTTCCGAATACGCTTAGCGTGATTGCAGCGTCAGTTCCAGCATTCTGAACATCACCGGTGAAGACTGTCACCTCATACGGAATTTCTGTTCAAAAAATAAATAAAACTGTGAATTTGGAATAGGGGCCCAGTTTCAAAGAGCTCAAAAGAAGCTAGAAGAATAAATTATGCTTACCAGACTAATGATGGTTAGCAGAATAAATTGTGTGTACCAGAGTTACCTGCCAAAAGTCTGATCATGTCATATGTATCATCTGTGATTGTTATACTGCGGTAACAAACTGTGAAGTTTGATTGGTCAAGAACCAATCATGTGACGCGCAACAAAAACGCATGTTACATGGCTCGACGGGCCGGGTAACATGAAAAGTGATGTACACCGGTGTACATCACCTTGATCGTTCCCAGCGTTGGTCGATTTCCAGCGCGGTTTTCGAAACAACCGCGGGTTCAAGGGAATTGTTTCTTGTTCATCTGCTTATTAAACAATGAATAAACCGTCGTAATAATGTTTGACAATGACAACATAACTTCAAGAAGAGGAATAACAATTAAACTAGAGCTAAATTGCATTTGTGCACAAATGCAGAGCTGTTTCGTCAATAAAATTTTCAAGTTTCTCAACTGAGTTTTAAATATGTTGGGTATTCAAAGGAAATTGCCCAATGTGGCATAAATAAAAAAATTATTTGGATTATACCATGTTCAGATAGCAATTTATGTGTTAAAGGTGCAAAAATTGAACAAATCATAAAAAATCACGTGATGACGTCATCATGACGTCATTTCAAAATTCACAAGAACTTACCAATATCTAACAACCTACTAAGTTTCAACATGATCGCATTATTACTTCAAGAGTTATATTAGTTCAAATAGTGCACCTTTAAGACCGCGTCACGTGACCCCCCAAGACGCCATTGGTCTGAAACTTCACAAATATGATGCCCGCCCAACAGTAAACGTGTGTGTAAAATTTAAAGCGATTACAAAAAACTTCACCACAGACATCTTCAAAAAGTCCATTTTGACGAGTTTTCAACCTGCCGCTAGAGGGCGCTGTTGCATTTTTTGACGTCATTGGTATTTTTTTGAACTGCCCACTCTTGCCAGGCACTAACATCGTTAAAAGCAACTTCATATCTTTTGCCAATTTTGAATTAGAGGGCCACTTCCGGTTTCGTCCGGAAGTAGAGGTCATGTGAGGTCACGCACACGAAACAAAATAAAGACCTAATTTATCCCTCCCCAATCCCGCAAACAGAAACCTACGGTCTCTTGTGGCTGATTTGATAGAGATTTTCAAACATTTAACATAAAACACCTTTAAGATGACGTCACGTGACCGCTGATGACGTCATCATGACATCCTTGCTTTAGGATCATTATTACACCATAACCTTCAATCCCTGAAAGTTTCATTGCAATTGCTTTTTGGGAACTATGCAAAAAATTGCGAGCACTGAATCAGACAAATAAAAAAAAAAAAACAATAATAAAAAAAACTTTTACAAAAACAAGAGCTGTTTCGCTGCGCTTCGCTACGAAACAGCTAACAAAGGTATAACAAAACAATTGTTGCATGCTTTTTGCATCTTGTATATATTGTATTCCAATTGTTGAAAGATTTTGGAATTTGTGGGGTTTTGGAAAGGATGTTAATATTTAAGTGTTGGGGTGGGGGGTCAGAAAAATCTTAAACAACATTTTGCTTTACACTATTCAAATACATCTTTATCATGCCGTTTCCTACCCATGCTAAGGTTTAACAATAAAAGAGAGGTTGCAAAAACAGTCTGGTTCCCTTGAATATCTACACAACGGTTGCCAAGTGGCCCACAGGGAACCAAACAAACAGTCTAAAGTGCACATGATATCAAGAGAATGTTCGCTATTGTGGCAATACTATAAACAATCTGCAACACACATAGATGCACCAGGTGTGGCTTATGCACAGTGAGTTCGATAAAGTCTGCTACTATCAATCATGCTGGCAGTCTTGGTTTGGGGTTGGTCGATTGGTGCCAGGGGGTGGGGTGGGTTGGAAGTAAAAAGGGGGGGGGAAGAGGGGATCTTGGGTGGAGAAACAAAGAAGGTACGGTAACAGAAAGGATGATGTAAAGATCAGAGTGAGAAAGTTTGAAACAAAGAGCAGAAGCAAAAAGACGTGTCTCGGAGACCCAGAAGGTTGGTTGGAACATAGACAACAAAGTTAATAAGAAATGGGAGAGAAGGGATAGCTTAATTCTGGGGGTTGGAAGCAAAGAGAAAGGGAAGAGGGGGAAAGAGGGTGACGAGGAGAAACAAAGAACGAAGGATGAGAGGAACAGACAAGGATTATGTATAGATCAGAATACAGTAGGAACAAAGAGCAGAAGTAGAAAGACGTTAGGGTGGGGGTATTGGAGACCCAAAAGGTTTGTGGGAACGAAGAAGATTAACTTAACAAGAAATGGGAGTGAACAGAGGGGTGAGGAAGGCTGAGCCTAACTCTGGGGGGTTGGAAGCATCTCACATCTTAGATTTCAGATACAAATTTCTCAAATATGATTTTTTTTCTCAGAACAGAGGGGTTGGAAGCATCTCACATCTTAGATTTCAGATACAAATTTCTCAAATATGATTTTTTTTCTCAGAACAGAGGGGTTGGAAGCATCTCACATCTTAGATTTCAGATACAAATTTCTCAAATATGATTTTTTTTCTCAGAACAGAGGGGTTGGAAGCATCTCACATCTTAGATTTCAGATACAAATTTCTCAAATATGATTTTTTTTCTCAGAACAGAGGGGTTGGAAGCATCTCACATCTTAGATTTCAGATACAAATTTCTCAAATATGATTTTTTTTCTCAGAACAGAGGGGTTGGAAGCATCTCACATCTTAGATTTCAGATACAAATTTCTCAAATATGATTTTTTTTCTCAGAGGGAAATATTTCACAGAGAAAATGGTTCTAGTATGAACTTCATAATCAGTAAGCTTTCAGACTTGAATTAAAAACTGATGTTTTTAATCATTAGAGAAACTGTATTAATACCTTTTTAAGGGAAGGTACACGATTGGTAATTACTCAAAACAAATATTAACTTAAAAACTGACTTGGTAACGAGCATTGGAAAGCTGTTGATATTATAAAAACATTGTGGAAAACGACTCCCTCTGAAGTAGCATAGATTTTGAGAAAGAGGTAATTTCTCACTAAAATAATAAAATACATGTACTTCTAGCTAGAAGTCTTTTATTCCTATCTGAAAGCACACAAATTCGTCCAACAAGGGTGTTTTTTTCTCTCATAATTTTCTCACAACTTCGATGACCAATTGAGCTAAAATTTTTACAAGCTTGTTATTTTATGCTTATGTTGGGGAAACACCAAGTGAGAAGACTGGTCTTTGACAATTACCAAACGTGTACCTTCCCTTTAAAAGATATGAGAGTGAAGTGGTAGGGAAGGTTCAGTCTAACTTGGGGGAAAGGATAAAACAAAAGGAAACACACGAACTGATGTAAAAGAGTAAGTTAGTTGAAACACAAAGGTACTCTGAAAGATTTCGGAAAGAACAGGTGTGGGTGGGAAAAGGGATGAAAACAACACGGTTGGGTAAAATAACACACATCCCTTGACATTCCGTGGCCAGTGTGAAAGCAGGCAAGATCACTCACTTCGGTTCCTGAAATGGAGGCTGCTTATTAGAGCAGCTATAGTTGGGCTGTCCGCCGTGAAAAAGAAGCGTTCTGATGTAAAAACAACATCAGCACAAGAGAAAGGATGAAAGGTTGAGAAAATACAGAGAGATAGCAGAGCAAGATGGAAATAATCGGCAGATCCAAAGTGACCTTCACGGCAGTGGACACTATTGGTCATTACTCAAAATAATTATTATCATAAAACCTTTCCTGGTAACGAGTAATGGGGAGAGGTTGATAGTAAAAAACATTGTGATAAACGGCTCCCTCTGAAGTATTATAGTTTTCGAGAATTAAGCAATTTTCCACGAATTTGATTTCGAGACCTCAGATTTAGAATTTGAGGTCTCAAAATCAAACATCGGAAAGCGCACAACTTTGTGTGACAAGGGTGTTTTCTTCTTTCATTATTATCTCGCAACTTTGATGACCGATTAAGCTCAAATTTTCACAGATTAGTTATTTTATGCATATGTTGAGATACACCAACTGTGAAGGCTAGTCTTTGACAATTACCAATAGTGTCCACTGCCTTTAAGCAATTTTCCTCGAATTTGGTTTCGAGACCTCAGATTTAGAATTTGAGGTCTCAAAATCAAACATCGGAAAGCGCACAACTTTATGTGACAAGGGTGTTTTTGTTTTTTCATTATTATCTCGCAACTTCGACGACCAATTGAGCTCAAATTTTCACAGGTTTGTTATTTATGGATATTTTGTGATAGACTTAGTCTTTGCCAGTTACCAATGGTGTCCAGTGTCTTTAACTAATAGCTGCAGGCAATGTACATGTACAGGCCTGATCATTCAGGGAAGCAATAGCATCAATTGCCTCCATGCCCTGGTCTTTGCCTTGGTGCCCTTTGAAAAAAGTACTCATTTACAGTTCACTCATTAGGGTGCCCTTTTAGTTAAGATAAAAAAAAAAGCATGATGCCCTTACAAAAACGAAAACTGCCTCGCCCTTTTAATAAAAAAGTATCATGAGCCTTTTCTTAACCTTTTTCTAACGGCAGCAGCCTGTTTACATTTTGTGAGTGATTTTTAAAAAGATTTTTGGGGTTGCACAAAGAATTGACTAGAGTGGGACTTGAACCAACGACATCCGGATTAACGTGCCGGCAAACTACCAACTGAGATATCTAGCCCTATGTTGGTGGCGTCCCTATTTTGTCAATATCTTTGTTCGGGGCGCCAGTCAGAGGCCATACAACCGTTTAAATTGATTTTTAAAAAGTCAGATGTTTGGGTGTGCAGTCGAAGTTATGGTTAATTAAGGAGTGGGGCTTATAACGGATGAATCCATTTCCTTCAGGGGGTGTTATAAAAACCGACACAGTTGAAGATGAAGGGTTCGAGGAGAAAAGCAACGTTAGTTGTTACATTAACATACAACATGGGAGCTCGGGATTTGAATACAAAAGTGGTTAAACCAGCTAAAAGCAGTAAGCACACAAGACTTTATGAGTGTGTTTGTGCAAAAACATTGTATCTCGCTGTTTCAGTGCAAAAATGTTGTATCTGTGGAAGTGTCGTGGCCGAGCAGTTAAGAGCACCTAATTCAAACTCTGATCAGCAGAGTGTGGGTTCGAATCCCGAACCGTGACACTTGTGTCCTTAAGCAGGACACTTAACCATTGCTCCTTCCTTGGGATGGGACATAAAGCCATTGGTCCCATGTGTTGTGTAACGCATGTAAAAGAACCCAGTGCACTTATCGAAAAGAGAAGGGGTTCGCCCCGGTGTTCCTGGCTGTGGCTGCTGTATGCGCCGTAGCACCTTGTAAACCCTTATACGGTGCAACATAATTGGGTCTCAGAATTCATCACCGCAAAAACCTATCTTTCTGTAAGTTTGTTTCTACTCAGCACCTTGAGTACCTTGTTTGGTAGATACATGCGCTATATATAAGACTTCGATATTATTATCTCCTAAAATAGCATTTATTCTATGCACAAGTTTGAAATTGCTTAAAACAGTCCAGCTGTACGTATACAAAACAAGTATAGGCCGGGATACAATGCTTTTGCACGCAATTTTTGTGTGAGATATGACATTTTTACATGGTGCGTTTAGGCAGCCAGCCGCATCGACCAACATAGCACAAAAGGGGCGAAAACCGGAGGGCGGGAGATAAAAATCCTTGTGGCATCTAAGAGAACCAATGCACAACTCTACTCGCATATGGCATTAGCTGGGTATTGAACCAGGGCCGCATTGGTGAAAGGTGCTAGCCACCCATGCCACCAGGGCCCCATTTCATGGCTCTGCTTACCGTAGCCTAAGAATCGGCGCTTGCAGAAGCAGGGAATTCTGGGCTTACGTCAAGCGATTTCAAGGGTTAGCAGGGAATTTAGCAGAAATACTTGGTGCGCGCATTAGGCGCGGAATGAGTTGCATGCTGGTCTAGCCAGTGATTTACTTTGATCGGTAGCTAGACCAGCATGCACCTCACTTAACAGTACATGAGTGCGCTTGCGCTATGGGTATTTGCGAAAAGTTCTATGTTACTAGGCATTCATCGCTTAGACAACTAGCGCAGAAGTTCGGCGCTTTTAAGTAATTGGTGAATGATGAACAAAAGCACAGAATTCGGTGGTAAGCAGAGCAATGAAGTTGGGCCATTGTAAGCAGCTTCAATGGTCCGACGCTAAGCATCAAAGTTGAGGGTACTAGCCAGTGACAGTTGCTAAGCAGGGTCATTGGGCCAACGCTAAGCATCAAAGCTTACAAACCAACATGTACTTACTTGGTTTATAGGTTGCGCTCTGAGCGTCATCAATAACTAGAACTCTTGAGATGTGACCGTCGTCTTTGTCCTTAGACAGCCACCTCTTGCAGGGGAAGGAGTAGTGTTTGCCGAGGGTCGGCATGTCCACCTCGACGTCCTCCAGGAACCAACCCTCTTGAGGTGTGACACCGTCGTGGCCAACCTGGAATATAGTGTACATTATTAAACCTTTTCTTTTTTTACCAACCCCTGCTCTACACAATCATTTATTTATTTTTTGCTCAATTTGGTAGTCCACTCGTTTGTCTGTCTTTCTGTCCTGAATGTCATCTCTCCTCAAGCTCTGCATTTCAGGATTTGCCCCCATATCACTTCCTCTTTAAGTTCTGGTTTATTATATAGCCATTTTGTCTGCCTCTTTTGATAGTTTACTCAATATAATTGTCTATTTCCTGCATGCACTTTTGTATTTTTGTCTTTCTGTGATATGGAAATAAACGTGCATGAATGAATGAATGAATGAATGAATAATGATAATAATAATATTAACTATTTGTTATATGGCTCATTTTACAATAACGCATCAATGCACTTAAAGCTATACTTTTTGGTAAGGCACTGGGTTCTTTATACAAGCATTACACAACACATGGGACAAACGGCTTTACATCCCATCCGAAGGACGCAGGACACAACGGCTATAGATTTGTAGTATATTTTTGTTGATGTTGGAATTGAAGGCCTTCAGGCTACAGTTTTTCATCGTGAGTAATCATGTATGGTGAGTAACAATATTGTGAGTAACCATGTATGGTGAGTAACTATGGATGTACATGTATGGTGAGTAACCACTGATGAAGATGAAGATATTGGCTTCGGTGCCCATATCGGGCTCCTTGCCGGTGGTTACTCTGATAGTGTAAGGGATTGCTGCAGAAGGGAAAGAATAGTAAACAGGTTAACAGGGTTCAGTAACCATTTATAATGAGTAACCACTGATGAAGATGAAGATATTGGCTTAGGTGCCCATATCGGGCTCCTTGCCGGTGGTCACTCTGATTGTGTAAGGGATTGCTGCAGAAGGAGTGAACATAAAAATATAGAAAAATTTAAGGAATGAATGATTTAAGGGCCCATGTGACCAGGGATGATAATGTTGAAGCGCCATGAGCGTAACAGCGTGACAGACCTGAGCGCTATATAAGAAGCCATTATCATTATTATTATTACTTTTACTCTGCTGATCAAACACACTAGAGCTTGAGTGCTCTTATCTGCTCAGCCACGTCACCTACCTCAATCTTCTTGATCTCGGTCACATCCGGGGCTTCCAGGGAGAACGTCTCGATGGAGCTTGGCTCAAGTCGGGTCTTGTTCACCATCTTCAGCGGTAGCTTCCCTGTGGTGTGCTTCTTCTTAGGGCCGCTGATGATGATGAAGATATTGGCTTCGGTGCCCATATCGGGCTCCTTGCCGGTGGTTACTCTGATAGTGTAAGGGATTGCTGCAGAAGGGAAAGAATAGTAAACAGCTTAACAGTAATAACTAGTTCTTATATAGCACATTTCACATTAATTACATCTCAATGCGCTTTACATTAGTGCCCTGGTCATTGGGTTAATAACATTCCTGTCATCTTTCTCAGCTCCCTGGGAGTATGGGCAGCTGTGGCGCTAGTGGCCTTTTCATAAACAATATCAACCTCTACCCTCGCAGGTACCCATTTATACCCCCGGGTTAACATACAACAACCATCAGTGAGAGTCAATACTGACAAAGAAAATCAGAAAGTGGGATCCAGATCTTAGTAAGCTTGGGCGATATCGATTTATTTTATTCACGATATATCGCCGACAATATATCGCGATATTCGATATAATCGCGATTAATGAAATTTGACATCATCAGTCTTAAAACTCCAAGAGACAGTCCTAGTATAAGAGAGGTGTTCTAATGACCTATTCTTCTGGTTTTACTCCAAACCTATGGGGTATCAGCTAGCAAATACATCGCGATATTTAATCGATATATCGCAATTATCGCGATTATCGCGATATATCGCGATATATCGATTAAAACCAAATTCATCCGATATCGAAATCGTGTCCAAATTAATATCGCGATATTCGATAATATCGTGATATCGCCCAAGCTTAGATCTTGGATCAAAACCCACCTAAGTAGCCGGGGTAGAGTTCTGCCAAGATCTAAAGTGACCCATTAGTAAACTGAGAACTAGTTTGAAACTCACGCAAGTACCCAGTACCAAGTACCGCAGAGTACTATAAAGCAACACAGAAGTACTTGAGTACAAGTTTAAAAATCATGTAGATTTTCCCCCATAGGACTCGAAAAGTACATAACAGGAATTATGTATTAAGCTGATTATGAGAACGATTCCTAAATACTCACTTGGGCCATCAAATTCTGGCATTTCTAGTAGAAATTTTCTCCTGGTTAGTGGTTTGGGACTGTCTGATCGGACGGACTTGAGAGAAAGTACTTGACTACAATAACAGGGACTAAGCTGATTATAAGTCCTAAATACTCACTTGGGCCTTCAAATTCTGGCAGTTTTAGTACTTGACTACAACAATAAGAACTAAGCTGATTATAAGTCCTTAATACTCACTTGGGCCTTCAAATTCTGGCATTTCTAGTAGGGATTTCCTCCTGGTTAGTGGTCCAGGGCTGTCCGATCGGACGGACTTGAGAGAGCCGGACGATTTGCTCCGGTGAAGGGTGCTGGTGCTGGACATGTCTCCTTCATAACCCTGCAAATGAATTATCAAATAAAATTTGGTCAGACAATGCGCTAGAATTGCACAGGTCGTAGGTTCGAATCCCACCTGGAGTAATATGCCTGTAATTTGTTGTCACAGAGCTAGGGAAAGTACTGAGTATAATAGTGCTAACACAATATAGGTAAGACCAAAATAAATATTCTTTATTCGGCTGCAATGTTCCATCTATCAAAATTAAATTTGTTTGGGAGTTTTAAATTTAGAGAAGATTTGGGTGAGTTTAGGAGTAAGAAGCAAGATGGTGGATAGATGAGGGTGATAGATTTTTCAAAGAATTGCGCGGTGTGTAAGAATATTGCAAGAACCATGCAAGAATATTGTCATGGAAGAAGCAGTGGAGGGTGTAGTCTTAATGTTGTCGCAGTCTAAATATGATTGGAAAGATGGGATGTTGGTGGGCAGTTCAATAGACTCATGTTACATGTACATCCGTGTTACTTGCATTGCATTTTAGGTTCTCAGAGAACTTCCATTATAACCATGGTTCCTTACAATACATCATAGGCTATTCATAGATTGTCCATTGTTACATGACACATCCATGGTGACTCATGTTACACCTAGGTTTTTGCATATTACATCAAATGCTACTCACATTACATTCATGTTACTCACATTACAACTAGTTCACTCAAAGAACATCCACGATTACATGTCGAATTCATGGTGACTCAAAATACACCCATGCTATTACAACCAAATTTACTCACATTAATCAACATTACATCCACGTTACCTGATTACTCACATCACAACCATGGTTCCATGATACATGTGTGGCTACTCATGTTACTCACACATTCAGTTATAGGAGTACAAAGCGTAAGATGAGTATTCCCATGTGTGTAATGTGATAAACCATGACTGCAATGTGAGTAACCATGGGTGTAATGAGGATGTATCGTGAGTAACCATGTTACATGAGTAAACATGGATGTATTGGATGAGTAACCATGGGTGTAATGTGAGTAACCATGGATGATTCATGAGTAACCATTAATGTATCGTGAGTGACCATGGACGTATCATAAGTGACAATGAATGTACACGTATTGTTATTAAAGCCATTATACACTTTCGGTAAACAGTATTATCCAAGGCCCACACTTCGTGTATCACAACTTATATATAAAATAACAAACCTGTAAAAATTTAGGCTCAATCGGTCATCGGAGTCGGGAGAAAATAGCGGGAAAACCCTACCTTGTTTTCACACGTTTCGCCGTGTCATGACATGTGTTTACTATAAATCCGTAATTCTCGTAGTCGAGAATTGATAATTGTTTTAATGTTTTCTCAAAAAGTAAAGCATTTCATGGAATAATATTTCAAGAGAAGTCTTTTACCATTACCTTCTCTAAACCCTGTAAGTTATTTGTAAATCTGTGAACTTTTTTCTTTTTTTTCTGTTCCGAAAGTGTATAATGGCTTTAATGGATGCATTGTGAATGCGAATAGCCATGAGTGTGTTGTGAGTAACCACAGAAATGCACTGATAATGACCCTACCTGATGATGTTGATGGGAAAGATGAAAATGTTGACAATGGAGGATGGTGTTATGGTCAGGATAAAACAATATGAACAATTAAAAGGGGATACAAAGTGTTCCTGGGGCAGTACATCATTGGCTTGGAAAAGAGTACACTCACTAAAATCCCCTTGTTGTTACGATGCAAATTATAAAGGAATGGTGCATCATTGACTTGTGGGAGAACACATTCATTTCAATCCTCTAATTATTAGCAAAAAGGGATGGTACATCATTGGTAAGGGATGGCTCATCATTGGTTCTTGGAAGAGTACATGTACATTCATTTCAATCCTCTAATTGTTAGCAAAAAGGGATGGTACATCATTGGTAAGGGATGGCTCATCATTGGTTCTTGGAAGAGTACATGTACATTCATTTCAATCCTCTAATTATTAGCAAAAAGGGATGGTACATCATTGGTAAGGGATGGCTCATCATTGGTTCTTGGAAGAGTACATGTACATTCAATTCAATCCTCTAATTGTTAGCAAAAAGGGATGGTACATGTACATCATTGGTAAGGGATGGCTCATCATTGGTTCTTGGAAGAGTAAATGTACATTCAATTCAATCCTCTAATTGTTAACAAAAAGGGATGGTACATCATTGGTAAGGGATGGCTCATCATTGGTTCTTGGAAGAGTACATGTACATTCATTTCAATCCTCTAATTGTTAGCAAAAAGGGATGGTACATCATTGGTAAGGGATGGCTGATCATTGGTTCTTGAAAGAGTACATGTACATTCATTTCAATCCTCTAATTGTTAGCAAAAAGGGATGGTACATCATTGGTAAGGGATGGCTCATCATTAGTTCTTGGAAGAGTACATGTACATTCATTTCAATCCTCTAATTGTTAGCAAAAAGGGATGGTACATCATTGGTAAGGGATGGCTCATCATTGGTTCTTGGAAGAGTACATGTACATTCATTTCAATCCTCTAATTGTTAACAAAAAGGGATGGTACATCATTGGTAAGGGATGGCTCATCATTGGTTCTTGGAAGAGTACATGTACATTCATTTCAATCCTCTAATTGTTAGCAAAAAGGGATGGTACATCATTGGTAAGGGATGGCTCATCATTGGTTCTTGGAAGAGTACATGTACATTCATTTCAATCCTCTAATTGTTTATAGCAAAAAGGGATGGTACATCACTGGTAAGGGATGGCTCATCATTGGTTCTTGGAAGAGTACATGTACATTCATTTCAATCCTCTAATTGTTAGCAAAAAGGGATGGTACATCATTGGTAAGGGATGGCTGATCATTGGTTCTTGGAAGAGTACATGTACATTCATTTCAATCCTCTAATTGTTAGCAAAAAGGGATGGTACATCATTGGTAAGGGATGGCTGATCATTGGTTCTTGGAAGAGTACATGTACATTCATTTCAATCCTCTAATTGTTAGCAAAAAGGGATGGTACATCATTGGTAAGGGATGGCTGATCATTGGTTCTTGGAAGAGTACATGTACATTCATTTCAATCCTCTAATTGTTAGCAAAAGGGGATGGTACATCATTGGTAAGGGATGGCTGATCATTGGTTCTTGGAAGAGTGTATTCATTTCAATCCTCTAATTGTTAGCAAAAAGGGATGGTACATCATTGGTAAGGGATGGCTGATCATTGGTTCTTGGAAGAGTACATGTACATTCATTTCAATCCTCTAATTGTTAGCAAAAAGGGATGGTACATCATTGGTAAGGGATGGCTGATCATTGGTTCTTGGAAGAGTGTATTCATTTCAATCCTCTAATTGTTAGCAAAAAGGGATGGTACATCATTGGTAAGGGATGGCTCATCATTGGTAAGGGATGGCTCATCATTGGTAAGGGATGGCTCATCATTGGTTCTTGTAAGGGTACATTCATTTAAATCCTCTAGTTTTTCAAAAAACATAAAGGCATGGTAAATTATAGGTTTTGGGAAGAGTGCATTCATTCCTATTCTCTAGTTTTCAAGAAACAAATTATAAGGGGATACATGTAGTATAATGTATATCAGTGGTTTGTGGAAGAGTACATGTACATTCATTTAGCATGGGGTGGTAAAGCATTGGTTTTTGGAAGGGTACATTCATTCCAATCCTGTTGTTTTTAAGAATCGTATCAATCATTTTAAAGGGAGGGTACATCCGTGGTTTCTGGACACAAAACAAATTGTTGATCGTCCTTTTTTTTTTGCGGATGGGGGAGGGAGGGAGTTTTTTTTTGTTTTTTTTAAGTTTTGTTGACATGCCAAATATGAAATCAAGAATAAAGAAATCATCACAATCACTATAAAACAGAGGGTTTGTGTGTTTTTGATGTTTTCAATAGTTTTGTCAAACAAATTTAACTCCTAGATGACATTTTCTGTGTGATGAGGTTTTTCTGTAAACTTTCTCAAACAACTAAGCACAGTGTACCCCAAGTAAATATTTTAAGAATTGTTCTTGCTTTGCCAACATAAATAAAAACCTTCTTTAAACATCTTTTCAAACCTGTACATTTGGAAAATATCAGCTGAAAAATCTGGGCAGTCAAAGTAAAAAGAGATATCCAGAAATGGGAAGGGGAAGAAAAAAATAGAATAAAAATAAATAAATGGGGTTGGGGGGTTTTGAACGGTCGGGCGGGGCAATCAACAATTTACTTTTTTTATGTGGCCTAACAGTACTTTTTATAACGAGGGTTGACTTTTATTAGAAGGATGTAAATGAATGACAAATAGATACATTGAAAAAGAGGAAGTACATGTACCATCAATGGCGGAAATGATCGAGGCAGCGTAAGAAGAAGGAAAACAGAGGCATAAAAAGCAGAAAAGAAGAAATTATCAGATGCAGTGACTACAAACAATCAGTTGAGAGCAACAGGTCAGTGCAAAAAGTATCGTAACTAGATTTTGGTATAAAAATTGTGGTTAGAGAGACTCTAGTGCAAAGACGTTACATCGTGATACTCTAGTGCAAAGACGTTACACCGCGATACTGTTAAAATATTGAAACTCGCACAATGGGAGACTTTCAGGAGGCTTGGTGGCAGCAGACTTACCAGGTGAAATCCATTGTTCTCGATAATATGCGCATGCTCAGAACTACGTATATTGTAATCAATGGAAATTTACCTGGTAAGTCTGCTGCCACCTAGTGCCTCAAAGTCTCCCATTGAGTGTGTAAAGCATCATTACTCAAATTTTGTTACACATTGTATAAAGAGAAACTTAGTGCAAAAACATCCAAACTCAATACTGTTAAAACATTGCAACCCCACAACAAAGGAAACATGTATAAATATTTATCTTCCAGCACGCGCTATTCCACCAATCAGATGCTCAAACTGGAGGGTGGTATAAAAACCTATACTACTTCCTCTTTTTTTATTGCACAGTGTGTATTGCGAGTGTCACCAGCCTAAAAGTTTGACCGCTGCTCTACAAGAAATTTTATAGTGATACAGATCGTCTGCTGCAACCAATCATTCTCAAAGCCGGCATCTTTTACTTAAACTGTACTTTCCAGACATAATCGCAGTGACACACGAACCCTAATCCTAACCCTAAACACCCACCTTAGCACACAGTGTCCTCTCCAGTTTACAATCATCTTTGTTCTTTCCGAACCTTTACCCCAACCTTAACCTTAACCCTTACCCCACTGGACACTATTGGTAATTGTCAGAATCCACTCTTCTCACTTGGTGTATCTCAACATATGCATAAAATAACAAACCTTTGAGCTCGATTGGTCGTTGGAGTTGCGAGATAACTATGAAAGAACACCCTTGTCACACGAAGTTGTGTGCTATCAGATGCTTGATTTGAAGACCTCAAATTCTAAACTTGAGGTCTCGAAATCAAAATTGTGGAAAATTACTTCTTTCCTCAAAAACTAAATCACTTCAGAGGGAGCCGTTTATCACAATTTGTTATACTATCAACCTCTCCCCATTACTCATTACCAAGAAAGGTTTTATGCTGATAATTATTTTGAGTAATTACCAATAGTGTCCACTGCCTTTAACCTTAACCCTAACCCTTACTCTAACTCTAACTCCTAAACACCCACCTTAGCATACAGTGTCCTCTCCAGTTTACCATCATCTTTGTTCTTTCCGAACCCTTACCCCATAATTGACCCTTACCCCAACCTTAACCCTAACCCTTACCCTAACTCCTAAACACCCACCTTAGCATACAGTGTCCTCTCCAGTTTACCATCATCTTTGTTCTTTCCGAGCCACCTCTCACAGTGAAAGACGTACTTCTCACCGTCGTCTTCGATCACCTCAACCCTGTCAAGGAACCATGCAGCCGAGAAGCCAGTGTTGTCATGGTGGATCTTCAGCTTGAATGGCTTGCCGAGGTCTGCCGCCTCGATGGTGAATTTGTCACACTGAGGTTGTTGAAAAAGAGTAGATATGACATACTCATAATAATTATTAAAACTGATCTCATCTCAACTCCTTAGGAGTTTAATTGTTTGTTATTGTTAAGTATCCTGGGCACAATGTCATAAAGCCTGTAAGCATAAAAACTTGCTAAGCACAGAAAAATCTTGCTAAAAGCCATTGGACCCTTTCGGTTCAGAAAAAAAAAAAAAAGTTCACAGATTTACAAATAACTTACAGGGTTTACAGAAGGCAATGGTGAAAGACTTCTCTTGAAATATTAGTCCATGAAATGCTTTACTTTTTGAGAAAACAGTAAAACAATATAAATTCTCGTTAACGAGAATTATGGATTTATTTTAAACACATGTCACGACACGGCGAAACGCGCGGAAACAAGGGTGGGTTTTTCCGTTGTTTTCTCCCGACTCCGATGACCGATTGAGCCTAAATTTTCACAGGTTTGTTATTTGATATAGAAGTTGTGGTACACAAAGTGTGGGCCTTGGACAACACTTGTTACCGAAAGGGTCCAATGGCTTTAACATAAACTGGTTACCATAAACTTTACATTGTTGCAACTGGTGCCCAATAATTTTATGCTGGGTAGTATTTTCTGCTAAACGGCTTTATGAAATTGGTCAACAACACAAGATCTTAAAGATATTTATCTGATTTTCCCAGAATATTTGTTTGAAGAGGGCCTTTGAGTAAAAATTCTTCACTCAGTCAAAAGGATTTTACAGTATCATGGCACGGCCAAAGTGGTACACCAAAGTGGTGTCCCCATGTAATGAGACAGGGAGGCCTACCCGGTGCAGTTTACAGATGGTCTGCCTATGGGTACAAGTCATGGCAGAGGTCGCCCTAAGTTGCGCTGGGGTCGATTTCACAAAGAGTTAGGACCAGTCCTAACTTAGGAGATATGCAAATTGCATGGATAGTCCTAAGTTAGGACGAGTAACTGGTCCTAACTCGAGATAAGACTAGTCCTAACTCTTTGTGAAATCCACCCCTGGATAGACAACGACACAAAGTGGAGTGGTAGAAGCGTAGGAGAGCTGAGAAGAGCAGCGATTGAAAGAGTCGACCAGGTCAAGGTTGTAGCTAGGGCAAATTGGATGCCGGCTAATTTTGTCGAGAGCATAGTCAAGAGGGTGGGTGTACATGTAGGGGCAGCGTAGCGCCTCACAACCCGGTGGGATCAACAGGGGCAGCATCTTTGGAAGCTCAAGATTTTTAGGTTTTGTTAAGCTTTGATGGGTTCCCCAGGCTCTCTCTTGCCTATTTGTGCCTTGACATAGCCATTGTCAAAGGAAAAAACATGTCCAGGGAGCCATAGAAAATAAATACTTATTAAGTTTTAAAGTAAAATGTTAGGGTAAAATAAATAAAATTAATATTCTGTTTACGATTTAAATCCCATCTCAAAATAGGGTAGGTAGACTACTAGGCAGAATTTTTGAGTGTTGAATTTATCAATTGAAAAGCTTGCAGTTGCATATATTCATCAGAAGGCAATGCAGAGTGGAGAGACAAGTTCGGAAACACAGGATGACGGGACGCATGTCCGATCACTGCTGCAAAATCTAGACTATTCCATTTCAAAAAGGAGCACATTAGTAAAATAGAAAAGCCATGTTTCACTGAGTTGTATTCATTGACAATTTCTCAACGAAGTGCATTCAATAAACTCAAAAATTGATTCTTGTCTTTTCATTTTTTTTCCAACAAGTATTAATAGACAGGAAAATCATCTAAATAAAATTCTAAATAAAAATTTAATGCAACTTCAACGACTCCACCAACATGGTCCGCCCATCAGAATAACTTTGTTTTCAACCGCCCGCAGGGCGAGTCAACCAAAATTCTTGATCGCCCGCAGGTTTTTTTCACTAGCCTGCTGCATGTATGGTACAAAAAAAAATTGAAACAAAAAAAAAATATTTAAAAAAACACGGAAGTGAAGTCCCTAAAATTGGACGACTTTATCTCTTAATTTATGCCCTAAATTATCAACAACCATTTGAATGAACTTGTTGTTTGAGAATTGTTTGTTTTGAACATGTTCTGATCTCCGTTTGCAACAAAATCTTCGTGAATCAACGATCGGTCAACAACACACATTGAGAAATAATTCAATGAACTTTGGCCCGCAACGCCCTCTGTTGGCAGAAGTTGTCCATGTTACTAGAACTCCTCCAAGGCTGTGCATTGTGCATACAGTCTGCAGGCGTGATGCACAACGTTCGCCAATTCTTTACTCCATTCGTGAGCGTGTGTTGTGAAGAAGGCTAGCCAAGAAGATCATGAATATGGATTTATTAAAAGCCATCAATGGCCAATTACAGCGTGCGGAATCTTGGTTAAGATGGACTTCGGACTGTGTGTGTTATGTGCTGTGCACGCTGCATGAACCAGTGGGCGACCGTGTGAGTATTACCATGTGGTTTTGTGCATCATGGATACTATACGCACGCCGGAGATTGTGCGTGCTTTTTTTAGTACTCCATGAACTCGCAGCATTCAAGCGGCTTATTTTTAAGCAACAATCACGGAGAACATCACGGTTTTGGAGAGAAAATTGTTTTGATTGTTTTTACAGAAATAAAATACACACCTAATTAGGAGTTTTACAGGATTGTTTTCTTTATTTTTCACTTATTTCAATGGCATTTAAAACAGTTTTACCTAAATTTATGCCGGTCGGAGTTTGATATTTTTTGTTGGATCCCGGTCGGCAAAAGCTGGGGCTGGTGATTACCGACCGGCTCCGACCGTGGTAGCTACAACCTTGGACCAGGTGATGGCAGCGACTCCAGGAGTGCGCCCACATTACAATTTGAGGATAAGGCGACACAGACGCAAGTCTTTGCCGAAACGTGATGATGATGATCACGGCCAAGCAGTTAGGAGCATTGGACTCTGGTGTTTCTGATCAGCAATTGTGTTTCTGATCAGCAGAGTATGGTTTCGAGTCTCAGGCGTGGCACTTGTGTCTTTGAGCAAGATACTTTACCATTGTTTAATTTTATAATTGTTTTGTCCTTCCAATGGGACATTAGGCTGTAAGTTCCATAAACCAGCACTGATAGTGCACGTTACAGAACCCAGAACACTTACCATGTAAGAGTAGGAATTAACCTTTTTTTTGTGGGGGGGGGGGAGGGGGCAGCACCCTTGTTTAACGGGTATCCTACAGCTTGCAAGATATCCTTGGTTTCGTTACCGAAAATATTACGAATAATTCTCTACTCACATGGCCTCGTTCAAACTTGTCCGTGTAGGTCTCCGAGTTGCGAAGTTGTCTCTCCCCACTGTCGCTCGTCTCCCCAAAGAGAGTGCAGAACACGTTGGCATCAGTCCCCGCCCTGAAGACGTCCCCGGTGTAGATGTTGATCGCATATTTCTTGACTGTGGACAGGAAGTATATTTTGAATCAAGTCAAAGGCAGTGGCCACTATTGGTAATTACTCAAAATAATTGTTTGGTTAAAAACTTACTTGGTAACGAGCAATGGAGAGCTGTTGATGTAGTATAAATCATTGTGAGCAGCGACTCCCTCTGAAGTAACGTAGATTTTGAGAAAGAGGTTGTTTCTCAATCAAATAAGTATTTTAAAATTAATTCAGGCCTGAAGCCTTTTATTAGGCATCTGAAAGTACACATATTTGTGTAACTTACAAAGTTCAATGAACACACTTTGTCTCTATACAGCATACAGCATACAATGACCACTCAATTAAAAGACTGTTAATCCTTTTCAACATCCGAGTAATATGCCTGTGATATTTTTTCACAGGACTCGGGAAAGTACTGAGTATACAGTGCTAGCACACATCGGTGTATGGGTAAAAACCAAAAATAATAAATACCACAGACAGTTTCTCTACTCCTATTGGTGGAGAGCTAGTCACGTGGGGGTGTTCAAACCTTTGATAATGACCAGCTAGAGCCATTTATGACAAGCTGGCTTTCGCGTGTCGGACGCGCAAGATTATCACGCGGAACGCAATTCATAGCTATAGTAACAGCGCGCAATCTAAGAGCGCGCGCGCGTACACACAACCCAGGTGCATCAAAGAGATTCTTCACAAAGTTTGTGAAAAAAATATTTCTAACCTCGAATTTTCAAATGTTAAAGTGTCTATAATTGTATTTTCTAACGTTTTTTTAACAAAAGGGCCCTGGAGATTTTGTTTGTACTTACCAGTCAGCGTGTCTTGTTTCACCTCTTTCTTCTTCATGCTGCCGTCTTTCCGGACTTTCTCTTCGGTAATCTGCGCCGGGACAAGCTCTCGTACGATCTCCCCATCCTCCTCCTTCCGTGAGAACCAACGATTGCAGGGAAAGACGTACGTCCTGGAACCCTTCATTTAAAAAAAAAAAAAAAAAGATCAGTGATCAATTCTCGAAAAGATAATAATATCAAGTAATAAACCTCAAGGGAAAACTGACTGGGTAAATTTTAAAATAATTTATGGTAAACTAGAGCGGACTTGAACTAACTGAGCTACTTACTCCTATGATGGCAGTTTCCCTATTGTGTCAATATTTTTGGTCGAGTGCCTGTCAGGAGCCAATATAAATTTTAACCCTGGATTTGTCGCAACGAGTACACGAGGGCATGATGGTACCCCCTACTCCGCGTCTTCATTGTTTGCAAGGAATCTCAGGAATTTGTTTGAAGATTTTAGGGGGGGGGGGGGGTCGGGTTCCTGCGAGAGGACATTAGTGTGTTAAAGAATGGGAACAGTGGGTGGATACCTAGGGCCCCTTAATCAGCTCTTGGGCTGCGATGTTTGAATTTTTAACCAACCAATACTAACAATAGTAATAATGTTATCGCACATCGTATAGGTGAGTATTTGTGCTCTAGGTTCGTTTCGTTTCCAGAGCACTTTGATAAGATTTCTAGATGTACCTTTGTGTTTTCCAGCAGGCGTCTCACTTCCACCTTGTTTAGATGCCAAGCTGCACCGAAACCAGAGTTGTCATGACCGACCCGGAGTTTCTCGATAGTTTCACCAACATCTTCAAGCTGCAAATACAAGACAACATTAAAGAAATTATAGAGAATTGGTATGGATAAAAAACAGTCTGTTTTAGTATGAAAGCTTACTGAGTATGAAGTTCATACACGAACCATTTTTTTCCTTTGAAATATTTCCCTCCGAAAATGCTGAAATGAAGTAAGTTTTTAAAGAAAAATATTCTGAAAACCTAACAAAAAAAACTTACAAAACACACACCTGATTTTGGTCCTTACATCCAAAATTAAGGACACTGTGCCTTGTGCTTGCATGCTGAAAATTTTGCAGTTTTTCCTGACTCAACATAATAAGCCAAAATTTTCACAGGTTTGTTGTTTAATGCATATATGATTTCTCACGCAACTTTGTAAACTAGCAAGTGACACAATAATTTTTTTTACTCAAAATAAGTGTGTACCATGTTAGTTATGTGCTCATTTATATTTTCAACCATACCAAGGTTGTGCACTCACAGACAATGAGCACAAGTTTTCTCGTATATCTTATTTTCTCGTAAAAATCCGTACCTCAACGACAAATTTATCGGTTTGATTCCTCTCGAACGATTCCTTGCGTTGTTTCTTGTTGTCGCACAGACTCTTCTGACTCGTTACGATGTCCTGGCCGTACAGCGTGACAAAGACATCAGCGTCCGTTCCAGCACCGGAGACGTCACTGGTGTACACCGTAAACTCATAAGGCACATCTGCGATCAATTTTGAAAACAATAATACACAAATACTGAATGCATAATGAGTTGTGATTGGGTGAGGTTTGCAGTAACACTATGTGAACATCTCTTTTGGGTAGCTTTGATTCTGAAAAGAACCGGTGGTTCGACAACTCAACTTTTCGATCAGTATAATAATAATAATAATAATAATAATAATAATAATAATAATAATAATAACAAGATATACTTATATAGCGCAATCCAGTACTGCAAGTACTCTCAATGCGCTTTACAAAACAAATTAACAAATTTATACAAGAGAAAGCAACACATAAACTAAACAGTATAAGATTACAAAAAAAAGATTGAGTGAACAGGTGGGTTTTGAGATGTGATTTGAAGAGGTCCGGGTTTGTCTGGGAACGGAGAGTAGCAGGAAGAGAGTTCCAAAGGGTGGGTGCGCTGAAAGCAAAGGCTCTTTTACCGTACGTTTTTGTTCTGTATGGGGGAACTTGAAGGAGAAGCTGTGAAGAGGATCTGAATGACCTTGTTGGGGTGTATAGCTATCAGTTCGGGAATGTAATGAGGGGATAGACCATGATCAGCATTGAATGTGGTGAGCAGGACTTTGTACTGTATGCGAGCATTAACAGGAAACCAGTGGAGTTCTTGTAGAATGGGGGTGATGTGGTTGTGCTTCTTTGATCAGTATGCTCTGATCGTCTTCAGGAGAATGCTGGACTCTGCATTGTTGTGGACAATAATCTGAAATCTGGAGTATTCCATTTTTGTACAAAGCAAACCAAACAGGAATTGCACCCTGACAAAGTTCACTTTGGGTGCGTACATTTAGCTTCCCTGGGTCGACCCCAGTCTTCCCCCGGTGCATTCGATTAGCTCTGACGTCATTCCAGGGGCTCACCCAGGTCAGCCCCCAGTGCCCTGCTTGTGGAGTGGGTCACTTGGGGGCTGGCCTAAGGTGCATGACGTCATTACGAGATCGGTGAGTGATCGTTCATTTAGCTCTTGTCAGGGGCTCACCCGAGTGACCACCATGGGGTAGACCCAGGGATGCTAATCGATCGCACCCAATAATTGCTTCCCTTTACCCTGGAGTACATGGGTACACGCCGAGCTGCGAACTCTCTATGATTATGAAAAAAGTTTCCTGATAATAAACTAATCTTTCCATGTACTGATGAACAGTTTAGATAATATTCCAGATTATGGAAACTATGATTTGGAGCAAGTATTCCAGTGCCCTTAGTCCCTCTCTGAACAGAAATCTCCCTGATTGCAAATGTCGGCAGCTCTGGAACCGGTTTTAGAGACCAACACAACAATTTATGTGTCAGTTCGGTTGGGAAACCTTCCAAGCAAAGCCAAGCAGGTTCTAGAAATAAAAAAACAAAACCACCTCAAAATGGACGGGATGAGGAAGAATAAAAATGTAGTACTTACGTTTCTGGTACTCTTCCGTCCGGGTCTCCACTGGGTGCAAGATCCGCTCAATCTGCCCGTCGTCTTCACCTTTGTCGAGCCAGCGACCGCAGGGGAAGAACCACTTTTTGCCGAGGGAGGGAGCGTCAATCTCAACCTTGTCCAACTTCCAGCCGGCGAAGCCTCCCTTGTTGTCGTGACCGATTCTTTTCAAAAACAGAAAAAGAAATATAGTTGTAGTTCAAACTTAGTGTATTAAAGGGTCTATGTAACTTTTGTAGGACAAAAAACACAATGTCCACAGATTTACACTAAACTTACACAGTTTGAAGATAATGATAGTAGAAAGCTTCCCTGAAAATATTACAGGCTGAGGTGCTGTAGTTTTTGGGAAATGAGTAAAACAATGTCATGAAAATAATTTTCGTCTCATGAGACGAAAATTATTTTAATCATTTACAAACGTATTTTCATGACATTGTTTTACTCATTTCTCAAAAACTACAGCACCTCAGGAAGTAATATTTGAAGGGAAGCTTTCCACTATCATTATCTTCAAACCCTGTAAGTTTAATGTAGATCTATGGACATTTTGAAAAAGTACCCAAATCCTTTAACCAGGCTTACAAGCCTGGATTTTCATCACACAGAGGGCAGTGCCACTATTATTGTGCAAAGCGTAATGTACTTCCACTAGGAAACCTTTGTGGCGTGTCATGGCCGAGCGGTTAAGAGCACCGGATTCAATCTCTAGTGTTTGATCAGAAGAGTGTGGGTTCGAGTCCCGGTGGTGACACTTGCTACGTAAAATTGGGAAGGTAGTGCTTTCTGCTCTACCAGTCTACCAGCCAGGCTTCGGATTGATGATACCCAAGCCTACATCCATAAGGACTGTAAAGGGGGTAACCCTGTTTCAGCACTAGGAAGAGGTGGCAACGGCCTCTGGAATAAAATAATTGTAGCCCACACCTTCAAGTGGCCTTATGAGAAGGAATCAAGGTCAAGACCTGGGCAACACCGTGAGTCCAGGCATGGGCTTGACATCTTTCATTTCGTCGCATCAGTGCAAAACCTTTGTATCTCATTTTTGGCAAAAATGTATATCGTGCACAAAAATGCTCTGTGCAAAAATGTTTCATCTCTGCACGTATTTGTTCTGTGTGAACATCAAAGCTATTTTAAAGGCAGTGGACACTATTGGTAATTACTCAAAATAATTGTTAGCATAAAACCTTTCTTGGTGACGAGTAATGGGGAGAGGTTGATGGTATAAAACATTGTGAGAAACGGCTACCTCTGAAGTGCCATAGTTTTCGAGAAAGAAGTAATTTTCCATGAGGTTGATTTCGAGACCTCAGATTTAGAATTTGAGGTCTCGAAATCAAGCATCTGAACGCGTTTTTTCTTTCATTATTATCTCGCAACTGCGACGACCGATTGAGCTTAAATTTTCACAGGTTTGTAATTTTATGCATATGTTGAGATTCAGCAAGTGAGAAGACTGGTCTTTGACAATTACCAATAGTGTCCAGTGTCTTTAAGTAAGATTTAAAGTTTCAACATTTCAAACTGATTTGTAACAACGCTTTGCTCTGACACAACAATTTGATCCACATAAAAAAATTTAAAACATATTTACTTGATTTTTTGTATTTCTCCGATGTCAACCGCTTCGATGATAAATTCGTCCGTTTTTCCTCTCTCGAACTTGTCTCTGTTTGTCTTGGAGGCCTTTAGAAAATGTTGACCTATACGATGAAAAATAAAAAACAAATTTTACTGGACAACGACGTAACGACAGAGTTGTCCCTGACTGCAACCCAAACCAGAACCAGAACTGAAAAAAAAAACGGCTCAATTTTGATAATTTCCAAAGGGTACAGAAAAGAACAGGAACTGCGACGTGAACCAGAACTGGAACCGGAACAAGAACCGAAACAGAAAAAGGCTAAATTTCAATTAATTCCAAAGGATACAGAGAAGAGCTGGAAGTGGCACCAAAACTGGAAGCAGAGTATGAACTGGAACCAGAACCAGAACCCAAACTGGCTCAATTTTGATAATTTCCAAAAGATACCAAAAAGAACTGGAACTGGAAATGGCACTCAACCTGAAACAAATATGGAAACCCAAACCAGCTCGAATACAATAATTTTGAGAGATTACTGAAGAGAAATCTTACCTGTGTCGTCATTTTCACCAAATAAGACGATGTAGACATTAGCGTCTGTTCCCGCTCCACGAACATCAGACGTCGTTACGAACACATGATACGTTTCCATGGAAGCTATGGAGAATCAAAATCGAAATATCTTGAGCAAAAAAGTAGCTAAGCACAACAATATTATATAGGATTTGAGGCATTGCATGGTGAGGTATCAATGTATATTTGGTTTGCGGTAACAACATGTGTGTATCTACTTGCCAGGTAGAGTTGTTCTTAGGGAACTGTCTTGCTTTATTCTACTGCCGCGGAGTAGATAAACGGAGGTGCGGGAGACTTCTCAGTTCTGAAAAGAACTGTCCTGCTTTTTAACGATTACCAGGGTGGATGGTATAGAAATTAGACTGGACTACTACTTTAGCTTATAGGATCATAATTAACTGTACTGCCGTTCTGAATTGGTCTCAACGTTTCGACTAGCTTGCTCTAGTTATCATCAATAATATTATGCTTTTAAGCAATATTTTCTGCTTAAGCAGAGCTATGAAATTGGGCCCAGAATGTAATTTGTCTCCCAAAATCTGTAAACTACTCTTCAGCAATGGAATTAAAATCAGTCCTGAAGAACAAATCTACTGAAAATACAAGATATAAATAATAAAAAATAAGTTGGGGGGCTAATCATCCTTACTCGCAGCTAAGAGCTGAATTGCAAAGGACGCGCACAGAGCTGAATTGCAAAGGATGCGCAACAGACTCTTCACAAAGTTTTTGATTTTTTTTTTTATCTTGAATTTTCAACTGTCAAAGTGTCTGTAATTGTATTTTTGTAACGTTTTTTAACAAAAGGGCATTTATAAATGGGAATAAAAGAGTAGTGACTCGTTCTTAAACATCCGTTTTAAACCTTGCAGGGTGGTTGCCCTCGGCTCGGGCCTTTATCACACAGCAATTCGACCCTGCTGGCTTTACACGGCTGTGTAAGAACCCGTCGCTACCCTTTTATTCCCTTATTTAAGATCCTCCATATCTCCTTTCAAAGACAAAAATCCTCACCTTTTGCTTCAAGGGCAATCTCCTCTCGTAACGACGTTGAAGACTTCCGCCTTGACAACGACCTCTCGATGACCTCTTTCTCTACTGGGATCAGGTCACGAGAGATCTGCCCATCATCTTTGCCGGTTGCTAACCAACGTTGACAAGGGAAATAATACCTGAAATGGAAAGGAAATTGTAGTGTCAGCATAAAAAAAAATCATTTTTGAGACAAGGTCACATTGCAAACTTGAAGAAAGCACAATTTTGTCATGTCCAGAATGTTGTATCTCCTAAATTTAATACCATCTAATAAATACGTCAGACAGTTTCGCTATTCCTATTGGTGGAGAGGGCGTCACGTGGGGGTGTTTAAACAGTTGATAATGAAAAGCTGGAGCTCTGTTTATAACCGGTTGTTTTTCGGATACCTTTAGATGCATACTACTACACACACGAATGAAAATCCAAAAACTGTCTCAGGCATAAAATGCACGTACAGAGCTCAAGGACGTCGGAAAACGGATAAGTTTTACAGAGTTTCTTACTTTATTACGCCTTTTAACCAAACAGGCATTGGGCCTTTATCGCACGGCAATGACCCTGCCGGTTCTAAACGGCAGTTTAAGAACTCGTCACTACCCTTTTATTCCCTTATTCACTTTACGTGCGGGTTTGAAATTCGCTTATATAATAGCCCAGATGTACACACAAACAAGCATGCCCTGAGATATGACGTTTTTGGATGGAGCATTTTTCGCTCGAGAAACGATAGTTGCAAAATCAAGAAACAAAGTTTTTCTACCGACACCCTGATTTGCTCTGCGCAACAAAGCCTTATCCTACAATCACTACAAAGTGTATACATTTTAGTTCTGTGCACAGTTATACAACCATACACAACCTCAACCCCAGTAACAAGTTTCTCCCTCGTCCCCGTGATCTTCACACATCTAAGCTCTGTGGCTACTAACCTGCGATTATGCATCTTATCCTCAACCTCTACCCTGTCAAGGAACCAGTTTGCCCCCGGCCCCGAGTTGTCGTGTCTGATCTTGAGTTTCTTCAATCCGCCGAGATCGCCAGCCTCCATTTTGAAAATATCCTCCTGAAAACAATAACATAAGAAAATCCATAAGTTAGTGAAGTCTGCATTTTAGGCAACGCAACGTTTACACGTAAACCTATTGACCACCAAAATGGTGAGCGTGGCACTGTCACCGCGTATGGCGCGTGTGCAAGGGGTCAATATCCGTTGTGAATACTAAAATAATTTTTGTCTCATGAGACGAAAATTATTTATGTGAAATTGTTTTTATACGCATTTCTCAAAAACTACAGCACCTCAGCAAGTAAGATGTTAAAGGAAGCTTTCTACTACCAGTATCTACAAATGTGTACGTTTAATGTAAATCTGTGGATTGTTGTGTTTTGTGTCGTACAAAAAGTACCCAAACCCTTTTTAACTGGTATACATTACCTGGTTCCGTTCAAACTTGTTCATATTTGTCTCTGAATCTTTCATCCTGCGTTCACCGGTATCCCCCTTCTCTCCGTACACATTGATAAAGACATTAGCGTCGGTTCCCGCTTGAAATACGTCCCCGGTGTAGATGTGGACTGTGTACTCACCCACTGTGCAAAAAAGAAGAAAAGGAAGTGGACTTAATGTTTTAATAACAACAACACAGGAATTCCACCCCAGTAATATGCCTGTGATATTTTTTCACAGGACTCTGGAAAGTACTGAGTATACACTGCTAACACACATCTGTGTATGGGTAAAACCAAAAATTTACAATACATGTCTCAAAATAACTCGAAGCACCCAAAGCAATGCCGTGGTGCCCTGTGCTTTTGCTGTGGTGCCCTCTGCAAGGTTCCAATACCCATAAAAATATTCCTCATAAAAGCGCCCATTACCAGAGTAAAATTGCTGTGCCCTTTAAAGAACAAAAATTGAAAGCTGGACAATAATATACTGTGCCAGTCTTATGAAGGAAATAAACTTAAGTGCTTTAAGTCCCAATGTTCAAATAAACAAAAGACATGCACAGTCTATTGTGGCTTCTTATGCAGAGCTCAAATCTCTCACTCGGTGGTTTGAATGACTACAGTATTGCGCCACATCACATGGTGCTCCCCTTAAAGACAGTGGACACTATTGGTAGTTGTCAAAGACCGGTCTTCTCACTTGGTGTATCTCAACATATGCATAAAACAACAAAACTGTGAAAATTTGAGCTCAATCGGTCATCGAAGTTGCGAGATAATAATGAAAGAAAAAAACACCCTTGTGGTCTCGAAATCAAATTCGTGGAAAATTACTTCTTTCTCGAAAACTACGTCACTTCAGAGGGAGCCGTTTCTCACAATGTTTTGTACTATCAACCTCTCCCCATTACTCATTACCAAGTGAGGTTTTATGACAACAATTATTTTGAGTAATTACCAATAGTGTCCACTGCCTTTAAGGAATAGACCTTATGCACATGATGTCATGATCAGTAAGGCGCCCCTACCAAGAGGAAAAAAAAAGCGCCCTCTAAGACAGCGGCTGGATGACATCAATGCATAAGGTCTATAGGTTTCATACTTCAAAAACATAGTTTGAGTACCTTGATATGCCCGTAGGCGTCTGTGAAGCGATGATATAAGAACCCACTATTATTATAAACCTCTGTGCTGTATTTCTATCATCTAAACTTACTCTTCAGAGAGTTCTTCTTTAAGACGTTTCCAGCTTCGTCCGTCGGTACCAACTCCCTGACGATCTGTCCGTCGTCCTCGCTCCGCGCCAGCCAACGATTGCAGACGAACAGATACTTGGTCAGCTCCGGTGCTTCCTCAGCCTCGTCTCGTTCGTCGTCGTCGCTCCGTGATCGGTGTTTCAATTTAGACTTCCGTCTCTTGAGGGATCTGTTGTCAGCATCTTGATCGTCGTCGTCTTCTTCGCTCCGAGATTTCTTGGACTTTGACTTCCGTCTTTTCAGACGACTCTTCGGTGGAAATCTTTCAAGTTGGACCTTGGGATGAAAAGAAGACGAGAGACTCTTAGGAACAGCAGAAGCTGAATGTGAAAATGATGCACTAGATTCACAAGTATAGGAAAAAGAAGACGAGAGACTTTTAGAAACAGCAGAAAGATATTTATAGCGTTTCACTAAAAGCTCACTAATTAACATAATAATAATAATAATATCGAAGTCTTATATAGCGCACGTATCTACCAAACAAGGTACTCAAGGCGCTGAGTATATACAAACTTTCAGAAAGAGAGGTTATTGCAGTGATGAATTCTGAGACCCAATTATTTTGCACCTTATAAGGGTTTATAAGGTGCTACGGCGCATACAGCAGCCACAGCCAGGAACATCGGGGCGAACCCCTTCTCTTTTTGATAAGTGCACTGGGTTCTTTTACATGCAGTACACAACACATGGGACCAACGGCTTTACGTCCCATCCGAAGGACGAAGCAGAGGTTATGTGTCTTGCTTAAGGACACAAGTGTTACGGCTGGGGATTCGAACCCACACTCTGCTGATCAGAAACACCAGAGTTTGAATTCGGTGCTCTTAACCGCTCGGCCACGACACTTCCGATCGTCAACTCTTTTTTTTGACCATTCATGTTTCATTCATTAATTAATTACTTTTTGTATTTTGAGTTCCTGTCTCATGAACTACCCCCCTTGTCTACCCAAGACTCTTGCCATGGATTATTCTCCACCACAACACTTAAACAGCGCCTCTACTTTCCTGCAAGGAATGGATGACCCACAATGTCTTAAGAACCCGCTAACTATTCAGTATGCAACTTTTCATTTCAGTTTTGATCATTGAAATGAGTTGCCATAAGTGTTTAACATCAATGGAATATTCTCCCACACCATACATCTTTCCTGCACGGAATGGATGACTGACTCTGTCTCAGAAAAAGACAATTGCTGAATATACAACTTTTCATTTCAGTTGTGAACCTTTTAAGGCTTTTAACAGTTGAAGAAAATAGCGCCATCTACTGTTCCTTTACAGAAAGGATGACTCGCTCTGTCTCAGAAACATCCAACTACATTGTATTCAATAAAGAACTTTTTAGTTCATTTTGGAAATTTTAAAAGCCTTTTTTTAAGCCGTCATAAGTTAGTGGTTTTTAGGGCTTATGCATTATTCTCCACTACCATACGAAAACAGCGCCCTCTACTGTCTTTTTACAGAAAGGCAACTCACTCTGTCTAAGAACCAGCCAGCGAAGCGTCCTGTGCCGTCGTGTCCGATGCGGATCTTACTGACTGGACCGACATCCTCTGCTTCAATCTAATGAAGACGGGAAGAAAACATCATAAAATCTTTGTGTTGTCTTTGTAACAGGCATGATATTTTCTTTTTAGTCTGTAGAAAAGAGTAGAAATATTTTATTGAGCACAAGGGCTTGCCTACATAAACTCATGGTGTAGGCATTTCAGTCTGATCTTTCCAAACAAATCGGAAATCAGACTAAAGTAGGAAGAATCAGACCTGTTGTAAACAACTAAGTTAGACATAATATGGTAGGCAAAACTAGATTCTAAGCCTGAAAAATGATAAAAAATACAAAATATGATGACAATCCTCTCCGACATACAATGGTGGGCAAATAAAGTACAAAACACAGAGGTTTCAACAACAGTTTTATCAAATTCCTGGCATGATTGGCCAGTGAATCAATTGGCTGCGTAGAAAAATCAGAATGCTTGACAAGGCTCAAGTTGCCTAAAACAATGGCATGATATCAGGAACAATCGAATTCCATTCCAACCGTTTGTGTTCTATCTTTGAACTAAAGAAAATGGTACAAAAAACACCACACATAATGCATTATACTTTTGAATTTAAGACAAATCAAAAACATCACAGAATGAAATAAAAATCAAAATAAGAAAAACACCACAGAATGAGTTTTTCCTTTGAATTTAAAACAACACTCTTAAAAACTCCATAGAATGATTTTTTTTCCTTTTAACTTAAATCAATTCTATCAAAAACACCACAGAATTATTTTTTCCTTTAAACTTAAGTTATAAAAAACTCCACAGAATGCATTCTGTCACTGATTTACAGAAATCGATATCACATACACCACAGAATGTGTTATTTTCTTAAATTAAAGACAGCAATAGCAACACACTACAAAATGTGTTCATTCATTGAATAAAAAACAGCAACACCAAAACATCAAACAATAAATCAAAAATTCTGTAAAACCCAAAAGCCATGTACCTTGAACTTTTCAACGGCGCCCTTCTCAAAGTTATCGGTGCGATTACGTAACTGAAACTCTTCCGTCTTGGCTCCTTCCTCCCCATAGATACGTAGAAAGATGTTTGCGTCAGTGCCGGCTGATGAGCAGGTACCAGTTGAGATTGTCACCTCATACGGAATACCTAACAAGACGAGGGAGGAAACGGTTATTTAAAGGAACACATTGCCTTGGATCGGACGAGTTGGTCTATTAAAAGCGTTTGAAACCGTTTGTTATGAAATGCATATGGTTAGAAAGACGTTTTAAAAGTAGAATATAATGATCCACACAAGTATCCCTCGAAACTGCACAGTTTTCCTTTTACGTCGCGAACTATCACGGTCGGCCATTTCTGGGAGTCAAAATTTTGACTCCCATAAATGGCCGACCGTGTTAGTCGACAGGGTAAAAAGAAAACCACGCAATTTCGAGGCATATTTGTGTAGATCATTGTATTCTACTTTTACAACATCTTTCTAACCATATACATTTTACAACAAACGGGTAAAGAACGATTTTCAAAGACCAACTCGACCGATCCAAGGCAACGTGTTCCTTTAATTTCATTTCATCTATTCATTCTGTGTGTGAAGCCGAGGACTCTCAGAAAAAAAAGGTTTTGAGACACCAGGGGCCAATTTCATAGAGCTGCTTAAGCAAAAAATTTGCTTAAGCACGAAAATAGCTCGCTTATTTTTCACATGTTACTGGCAAAAATTTCATGCCATATACATTGCTTGTGACTGGTATTTAGCTGTTGTTTACTTAGCATAACAATTGAGTGGAGTCTTAGCCGGTATTCTGGTTTTTACTAAGCATTGGTTTTTTTTGCTTAAGCAGAATTTTTTGCTTAAGCAGCTCTATGAAATTGGGCCCTGGGGCCAATTTCATAGAGCTGCTTAAGCAAAAAATTTGCTTAAGCACGAAAATAGCTCGCTTATTTTTCACATGTTACTGGCAAAAATTTCATGCCATATACATTGCTTGTGACTGGTATTTAGCTGTTGTTTACTTAGCATAACAATTGAGTGGAGTCTTAGCCGGTATTCTGGTTTTTACTAAGCATTGGTTTTTTTTGCTTAAGGAGAATTTTTTGCTTAAGCAGCTCTATGAAATTGGGCCCTGGGGCCAATTTCATAGAGCTGCTTAAGCAAAAAATTTGCTTAAGCACGAAAATAGCTCCCTTATTTTACACATGTTACTGGCAAAAATTTCATTATTTTGCTTAAGCAGAATTTTGTGCTTAAGCAGCTCTATGAAATTGGGCCCAGTAGATAAATAGCTTTATCATCAACAAGACGCGTGATAAAGACCTTCACTCCTCTCACTCAGCGTATTACGATGTTATCAGCCGAGTTTACTTAAAACGTAACGCTGTTCCAACAAAGCGTACTGCGTTAACCTGCACTTGAAGATAAACTCGTCATTATAAACCAATCCGTCAAAACAAAATTGGTAGCGCCCTCTATTGAAAAAACTAACAACTGCGGTTGTGTCTTTTTGTGCATAATCTATGCACTGAAGACACCGCAGCAAATTTTGCGCGGTGCTCAACACTTATATGGCACTTGTGGATTATGGAAAACAGAGCTTGCTGCATCCCAAATCCAACTCGACCCTCTACCACGTTAGATATTGGACGCAGAAGCACTTACGTATTCAACTCGAACTTGTGTGATATTAAAGGCAGTGGACACTATTGGTAATTGTCAAAGACCAGTCTTCTCACTTGCTGTATCTCAACATATGCATGCAATAACGAACCTGTGAAAATTTGAGCTCAATTGGTCGTCGAAGTTGCGAGATAACTTTGAAAGAAAAAAACATCCTTGTCACACAAAGTTGTGTGTATTCAGATGCAAGTTGATTTCGATACCTCATCTTATTCTGAGGTCTCGAAATCAAATTCGTGGAAAATGACTTCTTTCTCGAAAACCAAGTTACTTCAGAGGGAGCCGTTTCTCACAATGTTTTATACTACCAACCTCTCCCCATTACTCATTACCAAGTGAGGTTTTATGCTAATAAATATTTTGAGTAGTTACCAATAGTGTCCGCTGCCTTTAACATACATGTAGCACAAAAAGGAGCATCTACACTTGAGTTTTATTTGTAAGCAATGAGTTTTTATGCGACACCTCTTTTCTAAATGTTACACAATTACTTACGTGCTTTACTCTTCTTGGTGTCCGTTGGATAAAGCTCAACTTCTAACTCTCCATCTTCCTCATCTTCAGCCAGCCACCTATGAGCAGCAAACATGTAGGTCAGTCCTCTAGAAGGGATATCCACCTCAATGGAGTCTAGGAACCAGCCCGCTCCGGGCCCAGAACCATCATGGCCAATTCTCAAGTACTCAAGCTGTATATGTAACAATATCAAAAGAAAGGTCTTTGCTTGGCAAACTTTTCAGTGTTGTAGACTTGGTACTGGTAATCAAGTGTTATTCAAGTACTTTTTTGATGGTACTCATACTAATACTTGGTTAGCAAAACACCTTATAATAACAATAATAATAACAGGTATTTAGAAACGCTCTCCATAGAAAACTATACCACAGCGCTTACAAAAACTGAAAATGCACAATAAAACAACAAAAACTTATCGAAAAAGCTACTTATACACAATGTTTGAAAAGCATGAGAAAAAGAGAAAAGCTTAAACAGGGAAGAGATGTGTTTTCAGAAGTCTTTTGAATTGGTCAGTGGAATAAATAAAATACTTGCACTGGAAGTCACACTTAATACTTGACTGAAAATGTAACCTGGTTCCAATTGGTAGTATTTCTGGTCAAAACACCACAAATATTTTCATACCACATTTTGAAGGCTTTTTTTGGTGTGAAGTACTTGTACTCTTACATGTACATGTAGGTCCGAAGGGCTGTCACCATACACCAACTATGGTCCATATGCGCCCAATAGGGAACCATGTGCCCCAATGGGGTCCCTATATTCCCAATAGTGTTCTCACAATGGGGTCCCTACACACCAGCAGAGTGGGGGTTCGAATCCCCAGCCGTGACACTTGTGTCCTTAAGCAAGACACTTAACCATTGCTTCGTCCTTCGGATGGGACGTAAAGCCGTTGGTCCCATGTGTTGTGTAACGCATGTAAAAGAACCCAGTGCACTTTTCGAAAAGAGAAGGGGGTTCGCCCCGGTGTTCCTGGCTGTGGCTGCTGTATGCACCGTAGCACCTTGTGAACCAATATAAGGTGCTAAATAACATTCCCAGTGGGATGCCATCATCCCATTGGGTCCCTATACGCCCAATAGTGTTCCTTTACGCCAAACGGTCCCCCTTAAACCCCACTCCTGGGTTCTACCCGTACCTTTCCAATATCCACCGCCTCCAGAGTGAACTTGTCCGTCCGTCCTTTCTCAAACTTGTTCTTGGTGTTCTCCGACTGCTTGAGTGGTATCATACCGGTGTCCCCATCCTCCCCAAAGAGTTTCACATAGACATTGGCGTCAGTGCCGGCCGCCCGCTCGTCGCCAGTTTTGACGGATACATGGTAAGAGGTCGCTACAAGAAAATAAATTTCAGACAAATATTACGGACTATCCATCAATCAATCAACCATCAGGTATCATTGACATGTATTCACAATTCAAATACTGCTTAGCAAATTTCTTTGCTAAGCAAAACAAGAGTGGGATACCCAGGGATGTGACAGGCTGAAAAAAAAAAAGACCTGAACTATGAGCGTAAAGCTTGCAAGAACAAAAGGTGCAAGCTTGCAAACGCGAACGCCTCCAAGTGCGAAGCCTGCTCATACACATTTATCTTTGGTTTGGAGAGCCCTATTCTGCAATCTAGGGTGTTATATGGTTTATCTTCATTTTCTTATGAATTTAAAAAAATGAAAAAGTACAAAATTATTTATCAAATTATGTACATATATTTTTTGGGGTTGGGTTTAAAAAATTACGGATTTCCAATTAAACCCGGAGAAATCACATCACTAAGTACATACCAGTCGCAAAAATGTAAACTCCTCGATGCAAATTTAACATCTATTATATCGTTGTGGTACCCGCTGCCAAACATAGGATTCGAACTGCCTCTAGCTACCGGGAAATCTGGTAGTCTAGTTGGTAAGACACTGCTCTAGAATTGCAAGGGTCGTCGGTTCGAATCCCACCCGAGTAATAAGCCTGTGATATTTGTTTGCACTGAGCATACAGTGCTAACACACATCGGTGTATGGGTAAAAACCAAAATTAATATAATGTAAACTCTGTGGAATGTCGGCTGATAACATGATTCTGCTAAGCAAGATTTTTCTGTGCTTAGCAGGTTTTATTTGCATGACAGGGTAAATGAAATTAGGCCAAGATCAAACAGTCTGTTTTGCTTGCTTCCATGTGCAGTGATCGAAGATGAGCAGAAACAGGCGACGGATACCAGGGAACTTACTTGATAGAAGTTGTGAATTTCCTTCCGGGACCAGTTCTCGGACAATCTGCCCATCATCTTCATCTCGATCCAACCACCTGGTAAAAATGAGACAGAATCCGGGGAAAAAAATCTGAGGTTTGTAAAAAGATTCCGGCAGGCTTAATTTTTTGTTATTTTCTTCACTGTTTTCAATGATTGTAGAAAACCTGAAGGGCTTTCCAAAGTGCTCATTCAAGAACAATTCAAAAACACAACTTGTTGTTGTTGTTATTTACCTCTTGCAAGGGAAAACAACTTCGGACTCTGCTTTGCCTTCCTGACTAATGACCACCTTATCCAGCATCCACCCTGCTCCAGCACCAGTTCCATCGTGGCCGATGCGAATCTTCTTTAAGGCACGTAGTGAAACAGCTTCTACGATGAACTCATCAACCTGGGTACAACATTAAAAACAAAGATACTTTATACAACAATACTTTGACCAAAACAGCGAGCATGTCATTACTTTTTGGAAGATGATATTTTGTTGTGCCAGTACAAACAACATCATAAGGGAAGATTCATATTCATCTGAACAACCATTCATAAATACCCCAGACAGTTTCTCTACTCCTATTGGTGGAGAGCGCGTCACGTGGGTGTGCATAAACCTTTTGTTAATGCACACTGGAGCTCTGTTTATGCACACTGAGCTGGCTTCCGCGTGTTGGGCGCGCAAGATTATCACGCGGAACGCGCAAATCATTGTTATCAGCGCATAATCTTAGCGCGCGTGCGTGCACACAACCCACGCGCCTCAAACAGATTCTTCACAAAGTTTTTGAGAATTTTTTTTTTAAATTGTTAAAGTGTCTATAAACTGTATTTGTTTACGTTTTTAACTAAAGGGCATTTATGAATGGGAATAAAAGAGTAGTGACTCGTTCTTAAACGTCCGTTTAAAACCTTGCAAGGTAGTTGCCGGCCACCGACCCTGCCAGCTTTAAACGTACGTTGAAGAACTCATCGCTACCCTTTTATTCCCTTAATAATAATAATAATAACCGTATTTGTAACGCGCCTTTTGCCAAAGGATACAAAGCGCCAGCTGTCGATTTCACCAAACTCTTCCTAACTTAGGATCAATCTTAGGACTTAGGACGGGTTCAGTTCCGTATCCAAATACGTAGGAAGCATTGAACCCATCCAAAGTTAGAACGGATTACTCGTCCTAACTCGAGTTAGGATTAATCCTCGCGTTTCGTGAAATCGGCTGCAGGTATTATTACTGCAAGGAGTGCGACAAAGTTTGAGTAATAAGACCTAATCCTTAAGCACAGTATGTAATGGTTTACTAGGTGCTGTGGCGCAATATGCTGCCAATCCAGCCAGGAACACCGGGGCAAACCCCTTCTCTTTACGATCAGTGAACTGGGTTCTTTTACATGCGTTTACACAACACATGGGACCAACGGCTTTACGCTCCATCCAAAGGACGAAGCTTATGGTTAAGTGTCTGGCTTAAGGACCACCTAAAACTTTCATCAATATCATGTAAAAAAAACCTCTCATCACTGCGGAATCAGAATAAATTATAATACTTACATTTTTCCTTTCAAATTTATTCCTGTTGTTGGCAGACTTCGAGAGAGGTCTTTCTCCAGTGTCGCCCATCTCACCAAAGATGTTGCAGAATACATTGGCATCGGTTCCAGCACCAAACTTGTCTGATGTGTAAACGCCAACCTTGTACTTCACCACTGAAGGTTCCCAAAAAAAATAAACAAGAAGGGTTAGTTGGGTCAATCTCAAACTTTATACAGAGTTAGTCAGACTATAAAGTGGTCACCAGGGCCCAATTTTATGGCCCTGCTTACCGTAAGCACAGAATCGGCGCTTACGGAAGCAGGGAATTCTGTGCTTACGGCAAGCGTATTTCACGGGTTAGCGGCGAATTTGGGCTTCTGCGTGTGCGTACTTCACGTTACTAGGCATTCTACGCTTACAAGGCTAGCGCAGAAGTTCGGCGCTTGCACGTAAGCGGGGAATCGCGATCGTAAGCGCAGGATTTGGCGGTAAGTAGAGCCATGAAATTGGGCCCAGTTGAAATTGCTAATAAGTTTTCATTGTTTTTGACTGATGCTTTAAACCAGTGTTTTTGTGCACACCAGCTTAAATGGGCCCATTTCATAGAGACGCTTACAGGGAAGGAATATACATTTGGTAATCAGTTCTAAAATTAACGACAATAACAGCTTTGGTAGGAAGCCCACAGTAGCTTTTGACAGTAAAACACATTTTGAGAAACATCACACTTCAAAGTTATGTGTATATGTGTATATAATAACGAATAGGGTAGGTGGCCTTAGCTTTCGATCCAAACCGGACCTTCTTCAGAGGCATAAAACAAGTACAAACAAATACATATCCATTTATAGAAAAAGAGAGGGGAAAGGGATTAAGGGAAGGATCCAGAAAGAAGCGTGAAAATAACAGCCAATCAAAGTTTCTATTTTAGAAACAATATTGATGGCTATGAACCAATAGGAGTGAAGTGGCGAGGACAAAGGATGTTTAGTATGAAAGGATGGGTTACTGGACCATAAAAGTGGTAAATATGTGTATATAATTATATAAAATAAAAAAATCTGAGAAATGTTATTGTAAGATTGTGTGCTCCTATTAGTGATTATTCTTCCTGCCTGGGCAAATTAAATCCTGATTCTCTGCAATATCTCAAAAACATGACCACCTTTTGAAATGAAATTTTCATACATTAGTTTTATTATACATTTACACTTAAAACAAAGGTTTGCTTTGCCTTCAAGCAGGAGTGTAGTGCTAAGCAATTTTCAGTCAGTCAAAAATTAGGGAGATATCAGTCACAGGTGTTACACGAGTCACTGCATTTTAGCTGGTAACCTTATTCTGGTGAGAATAACTTTAATTTGCTTAGCTAAAAAAAAAAAAGGCCAAGCACAGAAAACTCTTGCTTAGCACTCAAATATTGCTTAACAAAGGAATTTGATGGGCAGAATCTTCTGCTAAACAGCTTTATGAAAATGGGCTTGGGTGAAACGTCCGGCAGCAGAGTTTATTAATGACTTACAAGGTAGTGGTTTCTTAATGCTGTCTCCTGTAGCTGGCATCTCTCTGACAATCTCCCCATCGTCTTCATCCTTAGCCAGCCAACGATTGCAGGGGAAGGTGTACGCCTTCTTGGTGGATATTCTCTGGATCTCAATCTAGAAGGGACAACCAAATGATATAGTAATGATAGATAATCACAGACAATAGTCAACCCTCCTACTGTTTGCCCATTCAATATCATCCTTAGCCAACAGCGATTGCAAGGGAAGGTGTACGCCTTCTTGGTGGATAATTCTCTGTATCTCAATCTAGAAGGGACAACCAAATGATATAGAAATGATAGATGATCACAGACAATAGTCAACCCTCCTACTGTTTGCCCATTCAATATCATTCTTAGCCAACAGCGGTTGCAAGGGAAGGTAAAGGCCTTCTTGGTGGATATTCTCTGTATCTCAATATCGAAGGGATAACCAAATGGTACAGTACTTGAACCTCAATTTTAACAAGGAATCTTCAAGGGCAAAAACAATGGTTAGTTTGTCTTGACCACCCACACATGAATGAAGGCAGAGTCACACTGCAGCGATAACGAAAACGATAATGATCACGATGCAAAGAGAACGCATTCTACTGGTTGAATTGCTCCACGCAGAATAGGCCCAAGCTTATTCAACCAATCGAGGGCGTGCATTTTTAACGTTCTCGCTTACATTATAGAGGCCTGTGTGACCGGGCCTTAAATCAAGCTTTCTGTGAACCCAGGATCTAACGATCATGACGATAAGTCAGTCCTTCTTGGAATTGGTATGACCATCACAGAACATCCCATATTTTTAGAAAATAAGGTGGATTCCAACATTTCTCCTTGAATTTATACACAAAAGGGACAAACATAACTGTTTTTATATTTTGCTGAAATCGTGAAACTCTATGGTTATTTTTCTACCTGTTCTTGCTCATTCATTCTCTGATGCAAGGCATCAAACAATAAAGTTGTAGTGAACTAAATGAAATTATAATAAACACTCCACAGTAGAGATATGGAAAGGCTACATCATTGCACGTTTATCAACCATTGTATCCATTGAAATCATTAGGCCTGTTTAAAGACGGATAAAGACAGGGGACCAGTCTACTAAACTGTACAACTAGTACCTTTTCCAGATGCCATCCTGCGGCCATGCCCTTGTTATCGTGCCAAACTCTCATCTTGTACGGTTTCCCGACGGGCACCATCTCAATCTTGAAGGTATCCTGCTCTCCTTTCTCAAAGTTGTCGCTTTTATTCTCCAGTTTGATGTCGTCCGACTTGCCCTCATCGCCATAGAGACAGAAGAAAACGTTGGCGTCCGTCCCCGCACTGGATACGTCGCTTGTGGTGACCGTTACATTCCACACTTCCCCTGAGAAAATGATACAACAGACCATTAGGTGTGCTCAGCACAAAACAAAAATGAATTGTACAACAAAAATCCATTGTGTAAAGTGCACGGTCAAGCAATCATCTTGCTCCCACGTATAAAAGGTACTGGAATTCATGCTTCAAATCTTCCTTTTTCTGGGGGGGTTATTGTATAGAGCATAATGAATAACCCCTTTGTTGCTATGAAAGTCGCCATCTTGTAGGGCAAACCATATGCGTGTCTGAACGCAAACATCAGTGAAGCACCCAGCACGCAGCATTCCCGGTTTGATTTCTATGGCACACGTATGCACACACACACATGCACATGCTCAAAGACGCCATGTTGTAGGGCAGCTTTTTGAACGGTGACGCCATATTCAATACGGTCTATTAACCATGATTCCAGCTCTTCTTCCTTTTTATGTACAAACGAGGATTACGATAGATAGATAGGCTGCCACCATTGTCTATCATTGTATTCGGTATATGGAGGTAAGTCTGAAACTTTAGCAAACTAGGGTCAACTATCGGTCTTGGTTTATGACGAAAACGGCCATGGCTCAAGACCAACACCTGTCCTAACGTGATTGATACTCACTTTGTTTCTTTGTTTTCCTCATGGATTTGGACTCCATCAGCGTCCTCTCGATTCTTTTGTCTCCCTCGTCATCAGCCAGCCACTCATTACAAAGAAACGTCTGCTCAATGCCGGCTACCGGGCAGTCAATCACAACCTGCAAATGAGAAAGTAAAAGTAATTTAAAGCTAGCGAGTAAATCTCTTTGTCAAGCAACTCAGAATAATCTTACAATGTATATTTGGTTTGCGGTAACACCATGTGTGTATTTACTTGCCAAGTAGATTATTTTTTTTTTGAGAATTTGCAGAGAAGATTTTTCGAATTTTGGAGACTTATCAACTACTACATACACGGGCGGAAGGTAGAAAATTGTCCAGGACTACTACATGCTCTTTAGCTATAGTAGATCTAGGGGACTTCTCGCTATAAACTTCACTACCGGGAAGTGAGTTTTATCTCCTAATTTCAGAACTGAGTAGTCTCCCTAGTTCTCAAAAGAACATAGTCCACCCAGCAGGTCGATACACACATCGTGTTACTGCAAACCAAAAAGATATTGATACCTCACCATGCAGTGCCTCAAACACCATGTAACCTTACAATAATTTTGTGAAAGAGTAAAGGGTGCTGCAAAAATGTTGTTAAGTAAGTGAATAAATTTTAGCGAGATTGGCGACTAACATTGAGGGGAGTTGTTGGTTCGAATCCCACTCAAGTATTATGCCTGTGGATTTTGCTTAGTACAATGCTTAGTATGACTGACCTTGTCCAAGTGCCATCCCGCACCAGCCCCAGCGTTATCATGACCGATATCAATCCTCGACAGCGGACTCAACATGGTTCCAATCTCCACGTTGCAGACGTCCGTGCGTCCGCGTCCAAACTTCCCCTCGTCCAGCCAGATCTTCCCGCTGGTCTCCTCGCCCTTCTTCCCGCCATACATGACGATGTAGACGCGGGCGTCGGTCGCCGCGCCTCTTTTGTCGCTGGTGGTTATGCGGACCTCATAGGGTATTCCTGAATTTAGAAGGAAAAAACAGAAACAGTCGGACTTCATCCATGTTCTTCAAACACTATCGTGAAAGATACCGGCAACATTTTTTTGATACGTTAGCCAGAGATTTGGCCAATTATTTTAATCCTGCACCAGCAGAACTGCTAACATTTACATCTTGCTTTCACAGAGATGGTGCTCAACAATCAGGGAGATATTTAGAAACTCAACATAAAAGGGAACTAGTTTCTATAATCAGGGAGTTCCATAAGCTTTGCTTGCACAGGTTGTGTATGGCATGTATGGTGGCACAAGTGTGCGCAGATCATAGAAATATAACCCGGAGAACGCTGAGTGTGTCACTGTGCGTGCGGTTTGGTTGTGAGACCCTTTTTATGGACGCGCGTACGCCATTTTTTAAACGCGTGTACGGCAAAATATTATTTGCCATTCAGTAACTGTCATATTGACCAATGAGAAAACTAGAAACGGTTTATGTGCGATGCCAGCTTGCCATTTTGCCATACACGTGTGTCACGTGATGCTCTGTTGCGTAGCGCGCGTGATCGATTCGCCGCATCCACAGACGATACAGAAGGCGGCCAAGCTCAGCGTTCTCCGGGTTCTATTTCTATGGCGCAGATGTAACTTTGAAAAAATTACCAACAATTGTCCTAGTTTTTACCTTTTGAAGCCCCCTTGCCAGCTTTATCTCCACAGTAGAGCTCCCGTGTGATCAGACCGTCATCCTCATTCTTAGCGAGCCACCGTTTGCAGGAAAACTCGTACGTTGCACCCAACTCAATATCATCAATAATGACCTTAAATGATGGGAAAGAGAAAATAACTGCATCATTCAGGGACGAGAGATGCCGAATATTGAAACTCATCAAAAATTTTTTCCCTGTGGATTACAGCCCCGGGGAGAGTCCCGGATTTGTTTTCCCCCCATGGTTACCCAGGCGTACTATCAAACTGTGTCCCTATTACACAAGGTTTCGGTTGCACATTTCAAAATTAACCCAGGGTTTTACCGTTTACCCCTACTCCAGAGCAGGGGGTGGCTTTTCTCCAGGGTATGCCCAATGGACCCTTCCCATGAAATACGCTAATTACATTCACGCATGCGTACGGACCCTGTTGGTTGGCAAACGCCATAGAGTTGTGCACTGAGCAGACGCCTAATCGCGTCTGCGTCACGCACCCATTAGCCGTGTACAAAACAGCGCGATGTTCCCTCATTTTGCCAACCAAAATGTTAGTGCGCACGCGCTATGTGCAATTTACATATTTCATGGGAAGGGTCTATTGCTGATGCATACCGGGGGTAAAGAGATCATAGTGTGAAAAGGCCGGCCATTCCTGGAGGCAACCTATTCCTGGGGAATAGATTAGTGAGAAAAGGGTTAAAGTGACTTGTGAGCATGGGTTCCCCCTGATTCCTAGACCCAGAACCTCCCACAGTTCATGAGATTTGCAGACTATGTGCTTCACTAGAAATTTAAAAAAAATGTATTTGCTACACTGTCTAGATGTTTGTTGCTTGTTGTGACCCTGGTCGAGTGAAGGCCGAGTCACACTGCAGCGATAACAAAAACGATAACGATCACGATGCAAAGAGAACACATTCTATTTGTTGAATTGCTCCACGCAGAATACGCACACGCTCATTCAACCAATAGAATGCGTCATCTTTGCGTCGTGATCTCTATCGTTTTCGTTATCGCTGCAGTGTGACTCAGCCTTAACACATGTTCTGGTCCAGTGAAAAGCATTTTGGTGCAAGATCGAGTTACAAGATTTTTGCATACAGGATTTGAGGCATTGCATGGTGAGGTATCAATATATATTTTGTTTGCGGTAACACCGTGAGTGTATCTACATGTACTTGCCAGGTAGAGTTTGTTCATTAGAGAACTGTCTTTGTTTATTCTACTACCGCGGAGTAGACTAATCAGATGTTCGGGAGACTTCTCAGTTCTGAAAAGAACTGTCCTGCTTTTTAACTACTACCCGGGCGGAAGGTATAGAAATTTGGCGGGACTACTACTTTAGCTTATAGGATCGTAATTAACTGCACTACCGCGAAGTCAGTTTTTTAATTGGGCTCAATGATTCGACTAGCTTGCTCTAGTCATCTTCAGGATTCGTCAGGATTTTTGCACTGATGTGACGAAATGCAACTTCTAGAAAAGACATCAACTTATTTGAGTCACTGACCTTTTCCAGGAACCAAGCGGGTCCTGGTCCTGAGTTGTCATGACCAACTCGGATCTTCTCCAAGGGGCCCAGGGCTGGTGTGTCGATGACGAAGACGTCCTCTCTGGCAGGGGTAAACAAAGAAGAAAAGTTTATTTTTGTTTTTGTTTGTTTATTTTGATTTGCGGTTAAACAAAGACAACTTGACTTGAGCAGGATTTGAGCCAACGAATTCGTTTCAACAAATAACTTATTCATAATTCAACAATGCAACCAGAATTGAGAATATTTACATATTTTAAATGTTAGCAGTGCAGCAGTAGTGGGGCGACTCTTCACTTACCTTCCCCTCTCAAAGTTGTTCTTGGAGTTCGTCAATTTCCTCTCTCCGGAATCCTCCCCCGACTCCCCGAACATCGTGACGAAGACGTTGGCGTCGGTCCCAGCACCGCGTTTATTACCCGTAAAAACATGAACTTTGTACTTGTGAGCTGTGGGACGGAAGAAGAAATCAGACAAAAACTATTACACCTGTTCCTGACAGGCGCGTCAGAGTCGCACTGAGCCAAATAGGAGCAACTCTTGGTCAACCCAAATAAATTTTGGTTTTAGAGAGGCAAACTTTACATTACATTTACATTGGCTAGGCTCAAGACAAGATCGACGTCTGAAACCAAGGCGCTCCAGAGTCGTTCCTGACTGAGCTTGAGTCCGGTGCTCTTATCCACTTAGCCACGACAACAAGCCAGCAGGAATACTAGATCTTAAAGGAACACGTTGCCTTATATCGGTCGAGTTGGTCTTTGAAAAGCGTTTGTAACCGTTTTTTATAAAATGCATATGGGTAGAAAGATGTTGTAAAAGTAGAATACAATGATCCACACAAACATGCCTCGAAATTGCACGGTTTTCCTTTTACCTTGTCAAATTACACGGTCGGCCATTTATGGGAGTCAAATTTTTGACTCCCATTGCCCATAAATGGCCGACCGTGTAAGTTCGCACAGTAAAAGGAAAACCACGCAATTCCAAGGCAAATTTGTGTGGATCATTGTATTCTATTTTTTAAACATCTTTCCAACCATATGCATTTTTATACAAAACAGTTACAAACGCTTTTCGAAGACCAACTCGTCCGATCCAAGGCAACGTGTTCCTTTAAAATCTACACCACTTGGAACAAGGTTTTGGTGAATCATATCAATACATACAGTACATGTAATTTGATCTTACATTTCCTAACAGCTAGAGGATCTCGACTCCCGATGAGATCTCGGCAGATCCGTCCGTCTCCTTCCCCCTTAGCGAGCCACTCTCCGCACGGGAAATAGTACTTCCCTTTCTTGGGGTTGTTGTGGTCGGTCACGACCACCCGGTCTAAGAACCAGCCTGGACCAAAGCCTGTATTGTCATGCTCTATCCTGCAAAGATGAGGGTGGACAAAAATTAAATTTCCTGAAAACAATGGCTTGCACTAGAACCCAAACCTCTCAGGTGTTATAATTCATGAGGTTTACAGAGTCTGTGCATCAGTAGAAAGAAAAAACTACAGGTTTTGACACAAAGTGGACTACTTCATTCTCCCTTTGATGATCTTCTTTCAAGACAATGTAAAGGTTAAAGCCATTGGACACCTTTGGTAAACAGTATTGTCCAAGTCCCACACTTCGTGTATCGCAACTTATATATAAAATAACAAACCTGTGAAAATTTAGGCTCAATCGGTCATCGGAGTCGGGAGAAAATAACAGGAAAACCCGCTCTTGTTTCTGCACGTTGCGCGGTGTCATGACATGTGTTTAAAATAAATTTGTAATTCTCGCTATCGAGAATTGATATTGTTTTAATGTTTTCTCAAAAAGCAAAGCATTTCATGGAATAATATTTCAAGAGAAGTCTTTCACCATAACCTTCTGTAAACCCTGTGAATTATTTGTAAATCTGTGAACTTTTTTTTTTTTTCTGTACCGAAAGTGTCCAATGGCTTTAAGAAAGTTTGGAGAAAATCCTGAAATTTAGGAAAATTCCTGAGAAATCACATGACTAATAGTGCAAAATATCCGAGGGTTGATCGCAAATTCAAATTTCAAATATTGTCACCTCGCTAATAGTTTACCTGATATGAAGTAGCTACAAATAGAAAACTTGCGGTTACATGTACAACCATGTGTAAAATCTCTTTGGGAGGAGTGTTGGCGCTGAAAAGAGCCAGCGTGATCTTGACATTTCGAACAGTATACTCTGCTTTTCTTCAGGAAAAAATAATTTACCTGATTTTCCTAAGTGGTCCTACATTATTGCACTTAAAGGTGAAGATGTCGCTGTTGCCTCTCTCAAAGGGATTGACGCCGGCCCGGGGTTTCAGCGGCATCTTCTTACTGGTCCCCCGCATGCCGAAAAGAGTGACGTACACGTTGGAATCACTTCCTGCACCCTTGACGTCACCGGTGATCGTTACGACTTCGTATACTGAAAAAGAAACGAGTATGTGCGTGAAGTTTACATGCGCTGCCTTGAGTTGATTGAAATCACAAATCAAATCACAATCACTGCCTTGATTCGGTTTAACTAACAAATAAAATTATAACCACTGTCTAGATTTGATTCAAATCACAAATTAAATGTTTCAAAGGCAATGGACACTCATGACACTATTGGTAACTTCTCAAAATAATTGTTAGCATAAAAACTGACTTGGTAACAAGCAAATGTAGAGCTGTTGATAGTATAAAACATTGCTCCCTCTGAAGCAACATAATTTTAAAGAGGTAATTTCTCACTCAAATAATAAAAGACTTCAGGCCTGAAGCCTTTTATTTTGCACAAGTTATGCACAAGGCCATTTTTTAAAAATTATTGTTCTCTTGCAACTTTGATGACCAATAGACCTCGCATTTTTCAGTTTGTTATTTCCAAAAGCATTTTGGGATACACAAAGTAAAAATACTGGGCCCAATTTCATGGCTCTGCTTACCATAAGCACAGAATCGGCGCTTACGGAATCAGGGAGTTATGTGCTAACGGCAAGCGTATTTCACGGGTTAGGGGCAAATTTTGGCTTCCGCGCATGCTTACAAGGCTAGCGCAGAAATTTCAGCGCTTGCACGTAAGCGGGGAATCGTGATCGTAAGCGAAGAATTCGGCGGTAAGCAGAGCCATGAAATTGGGCCCTTTGACAATAACCAAACATGTCCAGGGGTGGATTTCACAAAGGTAGTCCTAACTTAGGACTAGTCCTAGGCAATGCTAAGAGATAGGACTGGTCCTAAGTTAGGACCAGTAACTCATCCTAACTTAGGACTGGTCCTATCTCATAGCATTGCCTAGGACTAGTCCTAAGTTAGGACTACCTTTGTGAAATCCACCCCTGTGCCTTTAAGTAGCCCTCTTGTTTACCTGTTTTGCCGTGTTTCTTTGGATCCAACGCCTTCAGTACTCTCCTGAGCTGGCAGTCATTCTCAAACAGTGACAGCCACTGGCCGCAGTGGAACAGGTACGTGGTCTTAGTGGCTAGATTCACGACCTCTATATCCTCCAGGAACCAACTGTCTGTTTTCTCCAAACCATCATGCTGTTTGGCAAAGAAATTGTGAGATGTTTTCGGTTGATTCTCTTTGATTACAAGTATATTTACAATGTACATGCTCTGAAACGTGTTAAGCGCATGCTTTGAAAACAGGACCTCCCTCAGTGATGACTTGATTAACTGATTTTAAAAAAACGCTGGTAGAAAAATTAATGTCTTCATTGTTTCTCAAACTGTCTTAAGCCAGATTTCAAGCTAACTTGACTCAATTCAACCCTTCAGAGGGTACAGTTTGCTTTTGACCATAACACCTATGTGTGAACGATGTGTGAGTTCTGTGAACAAATACCACATGCAAATCACTCTGGATGTGGGATACGAACCCGCCACCTTTGCATCGCTAGAGCAAGTGTCTTACCACAAGACCACCGAGCTAGCTCGATGGCTAGGGGCAGTTCAAATCTTTAGCAGCCGGTACCACAACGATCTAACAGAAGTAAAAATCTAAACCAGTTTATATTCTTAACCCCCGATGCATTATTACCATTTACTTTAACTTCTATTCTGTTTTAAGCCAAATTTCAAGCTACATAGTACCTTGACTTAATTTAACCATTCAGACGGTGTTAAGAGAAAGTTTGATCATACCTCAACTGTGAGTGTTTGCAGCTCCCCAACGTCCTGCATCTTGACCTTGAAGATCTTGGTGGTGTTGCGGCTGTACTTGGTCTTGACGAACCCCGACTCCGTCTTGGTGGATTTTTTGGTTAGTTTCCGTTTGGCAGATTTGCCCTTGGCACCTTTCAGCTGGATGAACACCTGGAACGAAAAGGACCAATGGTTGTTATTTTTTTCAGAGGTTTCGGTATATTTGTACCCTTGACTCTTTTTGCAATCATATCACTTCATATCCCACCGCTGCCACCATGAAGTGATATGAATCTAGGAAGTAATTACGATGGTTGCTTTCCTAGCTCCTAACCAAGGTCTTTATTCTCTCATACTTTATAAGAATACTGATAAGACGATGATGTACAATATATACAAGGGCAGGATAAAGTATTCCCATATCACAACAGTAACACCATGTGCATATCTTCTTGCTGGGTAGATTATGTTCTGTTGAGAACTTGTCTTGAGGTATTCTACTGCCGCAAAGTAGATTTTCGGGAATCGGGAGACTTCTCAGTTCTGAAAAGAACTGCCTGCTTATTAATCAATTCCTGGGAGGACATGGAGGAAGGTAGGAAATTGGCCGAGACTACTACTTTCGCTTAGTGGATCGAGGGGACTTCTCGTTATTAACTTCACTATCGCATTCTTAATAGACCCTTCCCATAGCGCGTGTGCACTAACATTTTAGCAGCGGGCACCACAATGATCTAACAGAAGTAATAATCTAAACCAATTTATATTCTTTACCCCGATGCATTAACATTTACTTGCACTAACATTGGGAATATTGCGCTGTTTTGTACACGGCTAATGGCAGCGTGACGCAGACGCGATTGCGCGTCTGCTTAGTGCACAACTCTATGGCATTTGCCAACCAGTAGGGTCTGTACGCATGCATAAATGTAATTAGCATATTTCATAGGAAGGGTCTATTGGTCTATTGGAGCCCACTAGTTGAAGTCAGTATTAGTACAAAACCACCTACATTAGCACTGGTCCCGCAGTTCTTCTTGTCCCCCGTCTTGACTGTTACCCTGTACATAACTTCTGAGAACCGGGTAACAGTACGGCTGATGCTGGTCCTGCCATTTGCGCTAGCCGGCCTCCTCTTCGCCTGAGATAAAATAAATACAGAAATGTCAGCCAAGAAACATCATTTTAAGGGGATGGAGTCTTTTTATTTCACTTGTTGGAAGCGTTCGTTTAGCTTCCCTGGGTCGACCCCGGTCTGCCCCAGGTGCATTCGAATAGCTTTGACAGCCTTCCAGGGGCTCACCCGAGTCAGCCCCCAGTGCCCTGCTTGTGGAGTGGGTCACTTGGGGGTGACCCGAGGTGCATGACGTCACCACGAGAGGGCGAGTGTGATTGTTCGATTAGCTCTTGTCATGGGCTCACCCAAGTGAGCACCCACGGTCGACCCAGGGAAGCTAATCGAACGCACCCAGTATTTCTAAACACTACAAAACTTTTGAACTTCAAAAACTTACCCCAGACGGTGGTTTTGGTATGCCAACGCCAAACTTCCTCGCGTAATAATCCGTCAGATGCGGATCCCCGAATGGATCGTACTCTGGGTATGCTAACGTCTTTCCATTCTCCACGCGGGGGTACGTGCCAGTCATCATTTGTCTTTCTACATTGAGGGCGTGGAGCCGTTTGGCTAGAGAAAAAGAGAAAGAGGGACGAAAATCAACACATCAGATATCTTTTGGATTTGCTTCTGCATAGGGTTGTGGGGCAGTGTATATGGAAAACAGAATTCAAGTAGTAAACCACAAGGGAAACTGACTGGGTAAATTTTTAAATAATGGGGGGTTAAATGAAGACAAATTTACTAAAGCGGGACTTGGATTTTTAATGTGTGAGTGCTCTACCAACTGAGCTATTCAACCCAATATTAGATCACTCCCTATTTTGTCAATATTTTGTCAGAAACCTGTAATATGTCGGCGCTCTACCGACTAAGTTCTAATAATGCAGCCACAGGTTGTACATGTAAGGCTTCTAACTGGTACCCTCGAACCAATCAATCAATCAACCTCAGAGACCGCAAGGATCCGTCGCGCCGATCTCCTGTGTCCATGCCTCTAGCCTCGCGCCACATGTGGACGATTTCGCTAGGCCGGCCAAGTTGTTGGGCCCAGGATGATCGAGGGCGGCCTCTAGGTCTCTTCCAGCCAGGAGCTGGTGCTAGGCCTCCCCTGGACTTGATGGTGATGCTTAGTTAGAGATTTTTTAGCTGGGATGTTGTCAGCTAGGCGAGCGACATGACCGAAGAAGGCAGAGCGGCGGCGTTGAATTAGTTGGTTGATGGGGGGCGGACATGTTCTTTGGGTGACCTCATTGTTATGTTGACGAAGTGGAACCACTGAACCAAGATATTGAAACAAATAGGGAGACGGCCAGCTTAGAGCTTACAAAGCGCTGTCAACCTAATAAGGAGCCGGCAGGTTCAACTCCTGCTCTGGTAAATTTTTCTTTGTTCAACCTCAAAATGTGGAGAAAAATTTATGTCAACAGTTTCAAAATAAAAATATAAAAAAAAAGTTGTCCCATGCTAGTCGGGGGAGGAGCTTCATTTTTAGAATTTGGGAGGGGAAATTTTTAAAATTGGAACATCTGCTTGGGCTTACATCTATAGGTTTTAAAAGCAACTCACCAGCATATGGGGCCCGTTTACTGACGTAGCTGTCTCGGTTTGCACTGCTGCTTCTGAGCGATGTGGCAAACCGATGCTGCACATGGGGGCTTGTGTCTGCTCTGGAGTCTCGCCACAGCGCCTTACCGGGCGATGTAGGCTTGCGCATCGGTGCTGCAAGTAGAGAGTTGTACGAAAAGTTTCAAATAATTAGACAAAAAGTGAATTTTGTGTCTGTACTCATTTTTTTAATTGACCAACTTCACCTAGTGTCATCCTCCCCACCAGGGAGCTGAGATGGTTTAAGGAATGATTTAAGGCCCAGTGACCAGGGGTAATAATGTCGGAAGCGCTTTGAGACACCCCTCGGGCATGAAAAGCGCTATATAAAAACGGTCTATTATTATTAATATTATTATCCTCACAACTATTAGTTGGGCCATTTTGAGAGTCAATCAGTAAGTTATAGTCTCATGCGCATTTTAATCGACGAATCGTAGGCCTTGAACTTTTTTCTTGAAGGGGCACAGCATTTTTCCCCCTTGAAAATTACAAACATTAAAGTTGGAAAAAATATCATGTGTGCATTAAACGCATACATGTAGTAGACTAATTTTACAGTTTTTTTACTTATTTTGCTTTGGCCTCAAACTAATGAGATCTGGTGTCTGTTTGACTGGTTATTGATATGAACAGATGGCAATTAAATTTTGAAGAGGAAAATCATCTAAGAAATTGTACCCCGTGTATCAATCATTCAGTTTAATGTGAGCAACCGTGGAATTTGGCTTCAAGGGGTACTTTTGGTAATTTCTCTGGAAAAAATTTATGACTATGAAAACCTACACTTGGTAAGAAGCACTGTCACAGCTGTTGATAATCATAACATTTTGACAACAATTCCCTTCAAAGGATTGTGCTTTAAGAGACAGGGTTTCCGCATGAACTGTTATTCAGATTGTGTAAACTGGGGATTATTTTTCCTGTGTGGACATTACTGCTCCAGATTTTCAGCAATAACTCAAAAACGCTACAACCTTTTGAAATGAAGTTTCAAAGTTAATTTGATGGTTTATGTTATACGTTGGATCAAAACAACTGAACGGTTTAAAGCCATTGGACCCTTTCGGTACAGAAAGTTCACAGATTTACAAATAATTCACAGGGTTTACAGAAGGTAATGTTGAAAGACTTCTCTTGAAATATTAGTCCATGAAATGCTTTACTTTTTGAGAAAACGGTAAAACAATATAAATTCTCGTTAGCGAGAATTACGGATTTATTTTAAACACATGTCATGACACGGCAAAACGCGCGGAAACAAGAGTGGGTTTTCTCGTTATTTTCTCCCGACTCCGATGACCGATTGAGCCTAAATATTCACAGGTTTGTTGTTTTATATATAAGTTGTGATACACGAAGTGTGGGACTTGGACAATACTGTTTACCGAAAGTGTATAATGGCTTTAAAAAACAAAGGTACACTTTGCCTTTAAAGACAATCCTGTTCATAAGTCATGTAAGTGTGACTCCATTGTTTCTGATATTTGAACCTGATGATGTGATTGGTCAATGCAATAAGAGGGTGAAGCTTAATGGATCAGTCAATTCATTAAAAAGGTTTTGAAGAATGTTGACAGATGGCAGTGTGTTCGGCAAGCTCCAGACAACTGTCAGAGCCATTTCACAGTTTCAAGAGTTGAAACCATACAATGTATAATATTCAAGTGTTTACAACTAGGTACATGATATGTAAAGCCGTTTTTCAATATTGGCGCCTCCCTATTTCGTCACTGTTTCGTCAGAATTGGTTCTACCGCTATTGTGCCAGCGCTCTACAGTCTGAGATATTCAGCCCAATATGCAATGGACTCAAAACCCATGTTTTGTTCTTGTTGAGTCTTACCTGACTGTGGTCTAGGCCTGTCCACTGCATACGGGGGTCTCGGGTCCATGCTCCGCATGGGCCTCGCTCCAGAGGTCCCACTGGAGAAGGTATCCCATACTGCAACTGAGTTCATCATCGCAATTGGGGGTCACTCTTTTTCACCTTGAGGTCACGAAGGGGGCGCTGTCGTCAATCACTGCACCCATTTCATATCTGGGGGGCTGGAAAGTACACAAAAAAGGATATTTTTTTTGTTAGTACGTATCAACTGATCAAGTAACAAACAAAAAGGGAAACTGACAGGGTAACCTTTTAACTAATTTTGGATTGGAAAAAAAGACAAATTTGGTTAGAGCGAACCAGAACCTGTACCAAGCCCTTCACACCATGTAATACTACGTCAATTTTTGGAATTTATTCTCTCCCTCAGAGACTATCGTCGTGGGGATCAAGACTTCCAAGAAAGTCAGACAATCTTTGACCAAATACTTCTTCTTTTTGGCAGTTTCACCAATATTGTTAAATTTACAAAAGTTGCAATACTTTGCTGTGTGTGTCATACAGTACCTGTGTTAAGTGTACAGCAGATGTTTGAGGCTTGTTTGTCTGTAAAAGCTTGATGTCCAAATTCACAATTATTATGTACATGTACCATGTGTAGATCTTCCATTGTTGATAACAAACTGAGTTGTGAGTAACACTCAATTATCAGATGTTATTTAAAGACAGTGGACACTATTGGTTATTGTCAAAGACTAGTCTTCTCACTTGGTGTATCTCAACATATGCATAAAATAACAAACCTGTGAAAATCTGAGCTCAATCGGTCGTCGAAGTTGCGCGATAATAATGAAAGAAAAAACACCCTTGTCACACGAAGTTGTGTGCTTTCTGATGCTTGATTTCGAGACCTCAAGTTCTAAACTTGAGGTCTCGAAATCAGATTCATGGAAAATTACTTCTTTCTCAAAAACTACGTCACTTCAGAGGGAGCCGTTTCTCACAATGTTTTATACCATCAACCTCTCCCCATTACTCTTAATCAAGAAAGGTTTTATGATGATAATTATTTTTTAGTAATTACCAATAGTGTCCACTGCCTTTAAAACAAAATTCAATATTTTCTGCAAACTTCAAATTGTAGATGAAGTACCTCCCATTATTGTTTGCTTAATTGTTTCCAACAACTTCAGCACTATACAGTATTTGAATCAAGTGTAACATTGTTACAAACAAACATGTAGGCCTACATATCTGTTTTTGTTTTTCTTTTATGGCTTCCCATAGTTTTTCCAGCCTTGGTCTCAGCAAAAACTTGGGTTTTGACGTTATAATTTTTTGAATTATGACACCTAAATCCTTAGCAACGTGTGTTAAATGGTTTACAAAGTTCTGGACATGTGGCGCAATATGCAGCCAATCAAATCAGGACCACCAGGGCGAACCCCTTTTCGATGAGTGCACTGGGTTCTTTTACGTGCGTTATACGATTATACAACACTGCTATTTCTACCTCCATGCTTTAACTGTCCAAATGCATCTGATTCAATGACCTTTCCCCGTTCCACGAGGCTGAATCCTTTCATTCCGCCCAATTTTCCATTTTATTGAGTCGTCCATGCTTGAAATAATTTGTATTTGACCCCTTAAGCTCAAGGCTTTGTGGCTTTCACTCAAATCAACAAACCCCATCATTAATCACCAGGGGGTGACACTCCTAACAATTTGACACACTTCATTTCACATTAACTGGGCATTAACTTAATGAAACGGCCTTTTCATAATCGCGGCATCACTGCTCAGGGCAGTTCCCCCGGCACCGCACGTTCGTTTCGCCAATTTACAATTCGCACTTTAATGAGAATTTACATACTACTACTACTAGATGGCTTATCGTCATTGTAGGCTGGACAAGGAGTGTTGCCGTAGCAACAAGCAAACAAATCGATCGCAGTGAGGACACGGCTTGCATACTCGCCCTCAAGGCTGAGCTGAGAGAAGACACAAAGGCTCGGCAGTAGGCCTATCAAGTGCGGGGAAATTATATGCACTGACCACATCCAACGTCAAGTACTGTATGAATGAAACTAGTAGGTCAAGGGAATTGGCTTGGTGTTGGTGCTATGAGGAGCAAACCACACACATTACCAGTGGTAATTTTATTCTCATGCATAACTTAGAGAGTGATAGTTATTTTTAGATGTGTGTGTGGATGCATTCTTTGTTGCCAAGACAGCATAATGTGAACAACACAGAAATTTACAGAGAAAGTGTCTCCTCAATTAAAGATCTTGTATACAGGCCTGCTATCATGGCTGTTTTATTTCACTGAAGGCAATGGGGGCAATTGTCTCCATGCATGCCCCTTGTGCCCCTTCAAATGCTCAAGTAGTACACTGTACTGATTCAGATTTCCATCGTAGAGGTGCCCTTTATTTAGGAAAAACTGCCCCTACATACACGTACACGTTGCCCTTCCAACAAAGATGGCAGGCCTGTATGCTTCGTTTTTGATGGCACCAAGGCATTTTCTCTTTGGCAAAGGGCACCCTATGAGGAAATTGTAAATTTCTACTGGAGCATTTCAAGTGCACCGTAAGGCAATGGCAAGGGGCAACGGAGGCAATCGCCTCCGTTGCCTCCGTGAAGTATCAGGCCTGAGATGGTATCAGAAGTGCATTTCATTTTGTATTGATCACAAGTCCTTTCCGTGCCTGGGATTAAATTGAAGTCACAGAGACCGTGGCCTCGATTGCCCTTGTCTTGGCCTTGGTGCCCAATGGAAGTGCCCTTTGCAAAATGAAAATGACTTTGCCCTCTCAAAGATGAAATTCTTGGCCTGCTTTTAAAAGAAGTCTCCTGAATTCCAGGAATCTACGCCGCAGCAGTAGAGTAAAAAGCAAGACAAGTTCATTCTCAAAGAACAAATCTACAAAGCAAAGAAGATTAAAGGAACACGTTGCCTTGGATCGGTCGAGTTGGTATTTGAAAAGCGTTTGTAACCGTTTGTTATAAAATGCATATGGTTAGAAAGATGTTTTAAAAGTAGAAAACAATGATCCACACAAATTTGCCTTGAAATTGCGTGGTTTTCCTTTTACTTTGCGAACTAACACGGTCGGTCATTTATGGGAGTCAGAAATTTGACTCCCATAAATGGCCGACCGTGTTAGTCGACGAGGTAAAAGGAAAACCACTCAATTTCGAGTGATACTTGTGTGGATCGTTATATTCTACTTTTAAAATATCTTTCTAATCATATTATTTTTTTTTTGCATTTTATAACAAAAGGCTTCAAACTCTTTTCAAAGACCAACTCGACCGATCCAAGGCAACGTGTTCCTTTAACAAATGTATGGTGTTACTGCAAACTGATGAATTTAACATTATGCAATGTAGATTAAATAAATAATTATTGGGCAGTTTGAGTTCTATGATCCTTTTCAACAGCAAACATTGCATAATAATGACAGTTATTCATGGAGCAGCAATAAGTTGTATAAAAATGACTTTTATGAGGCATGAGGAACTGAAAACAATCGAGGCAAACTGGATTAAATTCCCAATTAATTTCTAAGATTACTTTTTATGCAGGGGATCTCAACTCTTCACAGGGCTTCATCATGAGTTTGGGGAGAAATCCACAAGATCGTAGGGCTTTTGTACATGTACAATAAGGGAATCAATGTGTGGTGAAGAGGTTTCAACTAGTGGTTTAAACACGCCGAGGCCTGGTTCTTGATAATTTTACCGAGACGAAGTCGAGGTAAACTATCAAGAACCAAGCCTCGGCGGGTTTAAACCACTAGTTGAAAACCGATTCAACACAGTTTGATTCCCATTCATAAATACCTTTTCGGTCAAAAAACATCAACACTTTTTGGTCAAAAAGTAAAATAAATGCAAAAATTATAATTGTTCAATGATTTCTTTAACACAACACCCCTCCAGCTATGAAATGGTAAGGCCCTCGGGTAAACAACTCCTTATAGGGAGATTGCTGTGCGCGTCGCGCGTAGCGTGATGTGGCACAACTGTTCCAGCTGTTGCTCTTGACCAATAGGAATGAAGAAACTGTCTTATACGTACATGTTATAAGCACAGGTGCAAGCTCACGTCAACACTTTTTACTGGTGTTATTACATCCGTTCAAACACCCCACAGGATGCCCTCTCGAATAATCAGAATGGATAAACTGTCTTAGGTATTTATGAATGTACATTACATAATCGTCAATCAAAATTTGTATTAGTGTACATGCAGACCAGATTTCTTTTACAAAACTAGAATCAAAAAGAAAAAAAGTAACTAGGCAGAGTAACATTACTAGATACTCTTTTTTAATAAAGACTCGGAGAAGATTTTTGTTTAAGGATTAAAGATCCTATATTAAACAAAAATATTATTAAGTACAGAGTTGAAGAATATTATTCAATTTGAAAAACACCATACTGCTGGACTTGTCAGATCGTCAGTTTATTGGCGCGACGCTAAACGCAGGCACTTGCCTTGGGGCTGCAGTTACAACTAGGTAAAGTGTGATTTTAAAGCCCTTCTTTATTTTATCTACACTGTACGCCTTTCAAGACTAATTTTTGTCATTTGCCTCTGTAATCATCGAACACCTTATTTTCTGAAAAAAGCAAAGATACAATGTGGAAAATTAAACATCAGCAAACCCCCCCCCCCCAAAAAAAAGGAAAAAAACCTGACAGTCTTGACGAATGAATAGGTTAACCTAATTCTGTTGTGATAAATGAGATCACCGGAGTGCTTGTATGACAAATCAAACGCTTCTGCATTAAAAAAAACTGAAGCATTGTTACAACCTTGGCTTTTAATGTTGGCACGGATTGAGTATTAAATTTCCAGGAAGATAATTCGATCAAGGACAATGTCGTGTATTTTATTTCTTACCGGATAATATATTTTAAAAGAAGCAAATGAGGCTTTTTTATATCGTCTCACTCTCTTTTTAAGTTCCTATATTGTTATTCTTTTGCTTATCTGCTTATAAATTGTAAGATTTTATGGGCGTTTTCTCTTTGTACTTTAATATGTACATTGTAGCTGATTTTTTAGTACAGCGCTTTGAGGTGTTGCATAAGACGCTTTATAAATGTCATTTATTATTATTGTTATTATACAGTTGCACATGTATAATATATTTAAAATAATAGTGAAGAGGTTTCCATAATGACATGAATGAGGGAGTTTTTCAAATTTGTTTACCAGAACATGGAAATATGGGATTGTTTTAGGGAATTTCCTGCAGAATCGGGGACAACAATGAGCTACATAACAGGCCTATAATCACACAACCTCAAACATGTCAAAACTCATCTGTTCAATTTGTCTGCTTGCTAGCTTCCTGTGCCTTTGAGTGGAACTATTCCAGATACATGTACTGTGCGCCTTATAAATGTTATTTTATTATTATTAATACTCTACGCAAGTATTTTTCTTTTCACTGTTTCTCCAAAGTACATTGTCCTGGATGGGGAGATCCTATACAGTATTCAGTATCAGTACATGATCAACATGTACGGTGACAGGACACTTAGTTCCTTTGCCACTTCGTACCCTGGACACTTCATACCTTTCCCACTTCATACCCTGGACACTTCGTATCTTTGCCACTTCGTACCCTGGACACTTCGTATCTTTGCCACTTCGTACCCTGGACACTTCGTACCCTGGACACTTCGCACCTTTGCCACTTCGTACTCTGGACACTTCGTACCTTTGCCACTTCGTACCCTGGACACTTAGCACCTTTGCCACTTCGTACCCTGGACACTTCGTACCTTTGCCACTTCGTACCCTGGACACTTCATACCTTTCCCACTTCATACCCTGGACACTTCGTATCTTTGCCACTTCGTACCCTGGACACTTCGTACCCTGGACACTTCGCACCTTTGCCACTTCGTACTCTGGACACTTCGTACCTTTGCCACTTCGTACCCTAGACACTTATCACCTTTGACACTTCGTACCCTGGACACTTCGTACCTTTGCCACTTCGTACTCTGGACACTTCGTACTCTGGACACTTCGTACCCTAGACACTTGGCACCTTTGCCACTTCGTACCCTGGACACTTTGTACCTTTGCCACTTCGTACCCTGGACACTTTGTACCTTTGCCACTTCGTACCCTGGACACTTCGTACCTTTGCCACTTCGTACTCTGGACACTTCGTACTCTGGCGAAAGATGTTGTCCTTGGCGGTAATTAACTTATACAAGTTATTAATTTCACATTAAAAAATGACACTCAAATTTCAAACAAAAATTACAACTTCATTAAGTATTATTAACTTTCATCTCAACGAACATTAAATTAGTGAGGAATACACATTTTAATACAGGTACGAAGTGACTCGGCGGATGGTCACTTCGCACCCAACCCACGGTACGAAGTGACCAATTTGATTACGGTACGAAGTGTCCCGAAGGTACGAAGTGTCCAGGGTACGAAGTGTCAAAGGTACGAAGTGTCCGACTGTACAGTAGTAGAACCTGCCTGAGTAAACCCTGGAGTTTTTTTTAGTTTTTTTTAAGATTTTATATTTCTTGGGAATATGGCTAATGTCAAAAAAGGCATACACTGCAGGAGCAGCCTTTTTATGCATCCCAGACAACTCTAACGAAAAAGCCAGATTGATAGGACTTTTACCAATTTTCTTTCCTTTCTTTGGGAAAAGGTTACTGATTGAAATTAATGACTCAGTTGCAGGAATTGTGAGTTTCTTTCCACTTAGGCCTTTTACTGTCCCCCCATAAATCAATTTCTGGCTTGATGGAAAGGAAATAAAAAAGAACGGGGAAGATTACTGAAAGAGGCGCTCATGCTTTTATACTAATGGGAAGACTGATGGCTTATATGTAAGCCATTGGACCCTTTCGGTAAACAGTATTGTCCAAGGCCCACACTTCGTGTATCACAACTTATAATTATATTCTAAAATGTGAAAATTTAGGCTCAATCGGTCATTGGAGACGGGAGAAAATAACAAGAAAACCCATCCTTGTTCTCACACGTTTCGTCGTGTCATGACATGTGTTTAAAATAAATCCGTATTGAGAATTGATATTGTTTTAATGTTTTCTCAAAAAGTAAAGCGTTTCATGGAATAATATTTCAAAAGGTGACTTTCACCATTACTTTCTGTAAACCCTGTAATTTGTAAATCTGTGAACTTTTACTTTATTTTCTGTACCGAAAGTGTCCAATGGTTTTAATTGGAAATTTATATGTCTGAGTGTGAAACAGTGCAATGTTATCTTTAGCCTTGTCAGCAGGGTGACTCCTTTCATGCATCTTGCAACCAAACTGTTGCTGTTGCATTTAAGATTTAAAGGCACTGCGGTCGATTTCACAAAGAGTTAGGTACATGTAGGATATATTGAAAACAGATGGCTAGTATAAGATGAGTCCACCCCTGGACACCTTTTTGGGAGTTTTCAAAGACCATGTAGTCTTCTCACTTGAGTGTATCTCAACATACACAAAATAACAAACCTGTGATAACTTGAACTCAATTGGTCGTCGAAGTTGTTAGATAATAATGGAAGAAAAACACCCTTGTCACACGAAGTTGTGTGCTTTCTTCAGATACTTGTTTTGGGGACCTCAAAATCTAAGGATAACTTTCCGTATGGCGCCACCACTTTTTCACTCATTTTTACAAAAAGGGATATATCAATCAGGTAAATTAGATACTATATTATTTTATTTCGAATGAAAAAGTGGTGGCGCCATACGGAAACTTTTCCAAATCTAATTCTGAGGTCTCAAAATCAAGCATCTGAAACAGTGAAAGCACACAACTTTAAGTGACAAAGGTGTTTATAAAAATGAGTGCAAAGGTGGTGGCACCATACGGATTAGTTATTCCATTTTAAAAACTTAATTAGGCCTAATTAATTTTCATTAATTCTTTCAACAGATTTGAATAAATAAAAAATCCAACTAACTTACTAAGCCCTAAGGGCGGGCTTATCTTTAAAATTAAAATAAAATATCACCTCAATTACTTATTTTAACATTTAAAAATTTTTCATAATTACTAGGGCCTAACTATTTTTTTCATAAAAAAAAATAACCGTAAATTGCATGTGAAACAATGCAAAGAATATCTTGAGCAAATCCAACCACTGCACTAACTCAAAACGCAATAATTGCATCACCCATTGACATTGCATTGCATGTGTGCTATGCAAGAATTGCAACCGACAGGCAATGTCATGTGCTAGCGTACAACACACGCAATGACTATCTACATACAGCAGTACATACCTACAGCAAAGAGCAATGTGTGCAGAAATTGTGTTGTATTTTGCTAAAGAAGACCCGAAAATATTCGCTTACCAAACTCGGACCAACAAATGCAAGAGTTTCAAAGACTTCTGTAGCTCGTCAAATAAACATCCAATAGTGCACTACCTGAATGCGAAGTCCAAAACTGTTCTCTTAAATCCACGTGTCGAATGTTTTGCAAGGCGATATTTTGTGAACGTAACTTTATATGCAAGAAGAATGTCTACTGTTTGTTGTTGTGCGTTAAAAATGCAGTGACTTTTTTTTTCACGAGCAGACGTTGTTTTGCATCGTTGCCAAGAGAGTGCGCATGATCAGTTCCATTCAGTTGTGGCTGTTGGGTATGGACAACCGATATGGCAAAAAATCACGTTCCAAACAAGTATCGGTTTTGTTTGAATTTTTGTTTTTAACTGGTAAATTAGCAGTAAACACAAATTACCAGTATGTTCATTATAAACCTTCACCACGGTGCAGCCATCTTGAATTTCTCCCAATGATATCAATGTTACCAAACCGAGGCTGGAAGAACAAAACAGTCTGGTTCCTAATTGTAAGATGATTACTAGCTTGCATTATTGTTATTCGGTACGAGGAACATGACCAAGATGGGGGCAGCATGATAAAGGTCTACATTCACCATAAAACACTGCCCATGTGACTTTTAAGGGGGGCCGGGGTCTCTCTTGGTGCCACAATAAGCAGAAGTGGATTAATATGTGATAAAGTGGAGAGAGGGGTGTGGTGTGGGTGAGGGGGGGGGGGGGCAAAGAGCTTACAGAAAGCAATGACAGGGGCAGCCCGCTGTGCCCCATCCCCACCCCTTCACCCAACAATGAGTGTCCTTCTAAAGAAGGTTGGTTTTTGAAGTGGTTTGGTGGCCAGTTAGCTGAACCACTATACCTCCATGCACCATCTAGCTGAAAATAAGGATAACTGTGGAAAATGGTAAGGACAACTCATAAGTTAGACTTGGTTCCAAGGAGTCTGTGGTCGTTGGTTTTAGTCTACCTGATAGCCATCTTGTAGATTAACCTCCGTCATTAGCCTAGGGGTGCATGATATGCGGGGTCGTTTTTTGTGGCTGATGCAGAGAAATAACCGCAATCTCAGACTTGAAATCAAGTCTACTCTTAAGTTTATAGTAAATTTCTTTTTTTGTTCAACCTCAAATAATTTGAAATATGAAGGAATGAACCATTTATTGTACACTTCATTGTTAACTAGCTGGAAAGAGAACAATACAAGACTTTTACACGCTTGAGTATGACAAAAAAGTAGTTATGAGAAGATTTGTCAAAATACATAATTATTATAATTAAAGGGTAATAGTACATGTATAAACAAAATCAGTCAGCACCTAAATACTTATATTCATAATTAATTTAATTATTTATTTAAAGCCATTGGACCCTTTCGGTACAGGGAAAAAAACAAGTTCACAGATTTACAAATAATTTACAGGGTTTACAGAAGGTGATGGTGAAAGACTTCTCTTGAAATATTAGTCCATGAAGTGCTTTACTTTTTGAGAAAACGGTAAAACAATATAAATTCTCGTTAACGAGAATTACGGATTTGTTATAAACACATGTCATGACACGGCGAAACGCGCGAAAACAGGAGTGGGTTTTCCCGTTATTTTCTCCCGACTCCGATGTCGGATTGAGGGCTAAATTTCCACAGGATTGTTATTTTATATATAAGTTGTGATACACGAAGTGTGGGACTTGGACAATACTGTTTACCGCAAGTGTATAATGGCTTTAAGACAAAACTTCAAAAAATTTAGATTATAGAATAACACACAAGGCACATAAAATTATTATGTACATGTACGATGAGTTAGTGAAATAAACTGCGCCAATAAAGTATCTAAACACTTACAAATGGTCAGATATATCGGAACCTGAAATAGTATGCCAAAAAATAATTATTAATTTCTATTCACCGTTAATTTCTGCACATTTTGACACATCTTATGTTGCGCTACGATGTTGTTTGGTGGATTTATGGGCACTTGAGTGGCTTAAGGTCGAATTTCAAAAGTTGCAAAAGCCCCTATTCAAGCTAAATCGTTGTATTGTGACGAGTAAGATCAGCGTTTCTTTTGCCCGCCCTTTATAAATGATTTGTTTGTCGCGTTTTGGATAAATCGGTTGCGATGAACATCAGCAATAATTGTCAGTAACCAAGCAAAGGGGTCAAAGATGGGTGGCATACAACAAAATGGGTTAAGAGCCAGAATCCCTGATTATGGTAAGACAGGGAAAGGTGTTTCAAGATAACAGGAAAGATGGCCATAACAGGAAAGATGGCTCAACTGACCAAACAGGAAAGAGGACGGATCGTTGGTTTGATAGAAGCCGGTATGTCGATTCGAGCTGCAGCTCATCAAGTTGGAACGTCACCAGCGACGGTCAGTAAAATGGTGGAATGGCTACCAAGCTCAGGGAAATGTGGACAACCTGCCAAGGAGTGGCCGCCCGAGTGTGACTTCTGCAGCAGAAGAAAGTGAACAAGTCCATCAAGCCTGACACCACTCTCGAGGGATTGCGACGCATCCTGATCAGGAAATGGCAGGGGATTGACCAGGGACAGATCAGATGTCTCGTTTGGAGTATGAGAAGACGACTCATTGCCGTTAACAGTGATGGAGGACACACCAAGTATTGAGGACAGGATATCAGCAGTTTTAGAGTTAAAGATACGGCCATAAATTTCATGGTCAAGTAAACGAAACGAGTTTGTGTCTTTTGTCTTGATTTTGTCTGTGTGTGAGGCTTGTGTGAGTTCCCTTCTGGATCGAATTGGGGTGAATAGGGGCTTTTGCAACTTTTGAAATTCGACCTAAGCCACTCAAGTGTCCATAAATCTACCAAACAACATCATAGCGCAACACAAGATGTGTCAAAATGTGCATAAATTAACGGTGAATAGAAATGAATAATTATTCTTTGGCATACTAATTCAGGTTCCGATAAATCTGACTTTTTGTAAGTGTTTAGATACTTTATTGGCGCAGTTTAGTAATAATAAACTTTTGGTTTAATTTTTGCCCAAGTGGCTTGCCATAGCTTGACTGAAGGATTGGCGCAGTAAACAGCCGCAGGCTACTATGCTTTCAAAATAATTAGTTAATTAATTTTTTTAGCATTGATTTGTTTTGATGATGACTGATACCTTAGATCGTTCAATGATGTATATTGAAGTAATTTGTTTTGTCATCAAAGAAAAATGCTTATAATAAAATTTAAAGAAATGATTTGCTTTTTTTTCTCCATCAAGCCCATCTGGAAGTATGCATAATTAAATTGGTTGAATAAATAATAACACTTTGTTTTGTTCCTGGTTCTTTTTTGACTATCTGAGTATTTACATAATCCTTGCTCTCCTGGCGGCCGTCGGGAGGAGGGTTACGTTATCGCAACTAAAAGAGAGCTAGCACTCTGCATTAATTAAACAGTTCGAAAGTTAAAGACAAACACTTTATCGATCGCAGCAATCAGGAAAAATTCGGTGTTAATTTTGAATAAATTATGCAAACTTAATAATTTGGTGCGCGCGCGGAAACTCCGCAGCCATGTTGAATTTTGCAAGATCCGAGCCAAGACCCCTTATGTTGCTTGAAAATCCTCAAAACAACACACACTCACGTTTTTGAGAAGATAAACACCGAATCGCGGTAAATTTGGAATTGCTGTGAATTCGCTGAAAAAGCGGGGACGATTTGTAGGGCAACTCTAGCAGGATGGCGACAGGGCAGGTCAAGTTGGACAGTGATATTGCTGACGATAGTGCAACCGCGGCACCCGGTATAAATCTACAGCACGCGACGTTCGAGCACCACCGGGTGCCGCAGCAGGCCGGTCTACCGTCGCCAGCTCAAGTTCTCCCCATGCCGATCGGAGTGTTGTCCGCTGCTCAGAACACGGCCGGTGCTCGGCCGTCCGCCGTCAACGTGTCAACAATTGTACCCATCCAAACGCTGAAGTACATGGCAATGAAGACTCAGCCACCATCAACACAGCAGTCGAAGCTTTTTGAGACATACAGCGATCACATTGATGTATTTCTGGTGGAGGTTTATCGCTGTAAACTCTGCCGGTTTCACACTGCGGCAAAGTCGGTCATTTCATCTCACATGTTGGAGAAACATTTCGACAGCAATCATGTGGATTCAACATCCAGTACGACCTCGACAAGGCCAACCCCAACTCCTAATAATTTTGGTAGAGGTACGCAAAGTAGTGGAGAAAATACAGTCGTTCATGTAAACGAAACACAAGCAACATCTTCCATGTCGATAAATATGCAAACGAGTGTCGATACGCCTGTGATACCGCAATTGCTTACAAGTACCAGGTCAGATGGGCAGATTGTTACCGTTCCAACCCATCAAGCAAAGCAGTCGCCCCCAATCAATAGCAGCGCAAAGGTGGAGAGTGACAATTTGAACAAGTCTCATCCTATCGTCGCTGCATCGGCCGTTAACGCTTTGGAGTTATTAATGGGAATAGGTAACAAGGGGGACGGGGAGACTTCAGCAGCTGATCTTGTAATTCCTGTCCGATTGACTACATCATTCAGTGCAGAAACTGGAAAACAAAATCTACACAGCAACGCTGCGAATCCGGAATCTGTGAGCACTAAAGTACTCGACGAGGATCTAATGGCAACCCTCAAAGTGGAAACGAGCCAATCGCAGGGAAGGTTGACGACGGTTGACGAAGAAGAGTTAGCCCAGACCCTCAAAATTGATGAAAAAGGGGACAGTGGAGGAGAAAGCAATGGGGACGTTGATGATGATGTTGATAGTAACCATGGTGATGATGATGGTGATGATGATGATGATAACGATGGGCTGATGGAGGAGGAGGTTGCGAAACCAACCCCAGTGCAAATCAGTCTCGGTTTGTCACAGATGTCAAACATCGACATTCAGGAGATTGCCAACACCGCGTCAAAGTCAAACCCGAAAGCAACCACAATCACCGTCCTCCATCACGGCCGAGGGGACGACCCTCCCACCGCGATTCAATTCAGGAAGAGTCGTCGGAGCCAGGCCGTCATCCCGACCGGGGAATCCCTCGGCATCGCCTCGCCCTTCGGTCAACGCCCATATCGGGGACACAAGAAGTTCTCCTGTACAACCTGCGGGGCGCGCTACAAACTGCGCTCAGACCTTGATCGCCACATTCACAAAAAACACAAACGCTTACGAGAGTTCTTATGTGAGATTTGCGGGGAGGCCCTCGCGACGCGGGCAGGTGTCAAGTACCACGTATCCAAGAAACACATGAACATCAAACAACTCTATCAGTGTAGCGACTGCGATTATAATACTTCCTACGAAGCGCGCATGGTGATCCACAGAGCAACGCACGACTCAAACTTCTATTGTAAGCTCTGCGAAAAGAAGTTTGTGAGCGCGGAACGCCTCAACAAGCACTTCTCATCTCCGCTGCACAAGAATGCCCTCAACCCACTTGTCTGCGAACACTGCGGGTACAGCACAAAGAAGAAAGACAATTTTGTGGTCCACATGCGCAAGCACACCGGTGAAAAGCCGTACAAGTGTAAAATCTGTAGCTATGCAAGTTCTGATGGAAGCACCCTCAAGGTAGCAATTAGACCCAGTAACTGGGGCGCTGTACTCCTTTTTTTCAAAATTTTTGTCATTATCGGTCCTACTAGCAATAATGACAAAAGTTTCGAAAAAAAAAAGAAGTACAGCTCCAGTTACTGGGTCTAATTAGCAATCTACTATTAGTGTTATTATCAATTTTGTTTTCTGTGGTGGTGGAGTACGCATTGGTTTGGGGCTGTGGCAAGAAGTTTAGGGGAGTAGGGTTGCCCCAGGCAGTGAATCTCATTTTGCAAAGGGCACTTTCAATTCTTTAGAAAATCTTGAAGTCAATGGGAAGCTTATGCACCAGTGCTCGAATTTGGGTGGGATTTTGCCAAATTCTGCGCTTACGAACACTTTTCCCCGCTTACGTGCAAGCGCCGAATTTCTGCGCTAGCCTCGTAAGCGTAGAATACCTAGTAATGTGAAGAAGCCAAAATTCGCCGCTAACCCGTGAAATACACTTGCAGTAAGCACACAATTCCCTGCTTCCGTAAGCGCCGATTCTGTGCTTGCGGTAAGCAGAGCCATGAAATTGGGCCCTGATGTCTTACCACTAGGTGTCTTACCAAAAGTTGTGGGTTCGAATCCCACCCAAGTGAGTTGCATGTGGATTTTGTTTCACAGAACTCGGGAAAGTACAGAGTACATGTACACAGTGCCTAATAGTAATACACATCTGTAAGGGTAAAAACAAATTACATTCTTTATCCCCGTTGCAAAATTAACTTGTTTTTATCCTTCTATACCAATCCTTAAAAAGGAACATTACAGAATTGGTTTTGCTAGCAAACAAGTTGCTGGCATTGTAAGCACTTTATGTAATCCACCATACATAAACTGACAAATGTGTATGTAGAGATAGATCGGCCATCTGGGTCAAGAGAGATCAGTGAAAAACCGATTACAAGTTTTGCATTGCATCGATGCCAAAACAAAAATGAATAAAACGCTCACTGAGCGATAAAATCCAAACAGGAAATTAAGTTATTTATTTCTCATAAAATATGAAATTTCAGACAGAAATATTTCAAGGGAGGTTGTCTACTATCATCATCATTAGACTGTGTAAGTTTTATATAAATCTGTGATCTTCACGATTTTTGTTTCTTACCAATTCTGTTACATTCCCTTAATTTAATATCTTCAAATCTATTTTTATTCCCTCCCCATCCCCCATTGATTTAGAAACATGTGATGGCAAAGCATTCAAGTATCCGCCCCTTCAAGTGTGCAATGTGTACTTTCTCCTGTGTGGACAAGAAGGGGCTTGACATCCATATCCGAAAGCACACCGGAGAGAGACCATTCAAATGCAAGTACTGTCAGTACGCTGCGAAGCGCCGGAGCGCCCTCAACATCCACATGCAGACGCACGATAAAGACAACTTGTACATACATGTAGGTGGACATCTTTTCTTGGGAGGAGAGTTGGCTCTGAGAAGAGCCGTTAGTTTGTCTAATTTCAGCAGCGCAATGCATTGTGGGAAGGAATATGGGGCGGTTTCTATGCAGTTTCTACGACTCAAGCACGCAACACCTATACCTTTGTGTGGGTTCAACAGCGCCCTCTCTTGATATTTTGCTATTCGCCACAAACCTTATAGTGCTGTTTATTTGGTGCACTATACCATGTACATGTATACGGGCCCTGGTATAGTCTGGGTTCCATGACCATTGTGTTTGTGCGCACACACACGCATGCCACACAACCAAAGTTGAGATCTATGTTCACCGCAAACACCATAGAGTTATATATAAGAACTAGAGGGTGCATGAGTGATGCTTCGTGCACAAACGCCACGGGACCGCAAGATGACAAGCGCATCATTCTGCATGCGCGTTGAATATGAAAAACACGTTTGAGTTTTTTTTTATTGAACGCTCACGCGATGCTGTTTGTTCAACTTACAAAATGGCCGCACAAACACACGCTGTGAGATGCCAGTTTTGTCAACTTAGAAAATGGCCGCCTGGGCGCATGCCGGGCGCGTATATAGGCATGTGCGCTCTCTAGTTCTTATATATAACTCTATGGCAAACACTGACATTTGCAATGAAAAAAAACCAAAAAAGGGTGCTTTGAAATTCTGTTACTTGAACTCCACCAGTGGGATTTGTCTGTGAGCGTGTGCGTGTTCTTGTGCCTTAGAAATCAAATCGGGAACGCTTCGTGCTTCTTTGATGTTCGCGTTTAGACGCGCATACGGTTTGCCCTACAAGATGGCGACTTCATAGCAGCAAAGGGGTTATTCAATACGGTCTATACCCTGGCTGTTTGTAGACGTTTTGTTTTGCATGATTTTGCTACTCAACACTATCATTCTGTGTGCACAAAAACAAGTTCAATCTCAATGTTTTGCTATGCAAACTTTCCGGACGAACCATTCCCAAGTTGTATCATGATTGATACATGTATTTTCTTGACTACCCCAATATGAATTTTCTTTGAATTAAATCATCATTTCTTTTTTCACAGGACGCAGTTATTGAAACGGTAGGCCAGGTCATCATCGAGACGTCAAACCACACACCCATACAGACCACCCTGGCACAGGAGCAACAGTTCACTACTATGTCCAACTACCAGCCGCCCCTGACTGTAACACAGAGACAGATAGTCCAGCCGGCAGGCAGTACCTCGGCTACTGGCCCTGCATCCGGGGGAATAGACTCGGCATACAATGCACAGGTATAATAGTGGTGACATAGTCAATGCCTCGAAATGGCCCACGGCCATCGATGTATTTGGGTGCGTTCGTTTAGCTTCCCTGGGTCGACCCTGGTCTGCCCCGGTACATTCGAATAGCTTTGATGGGGCTCACCCGAGTCAGCCCCCAGTGCCCTGCTTGTGGAGTGGATCACTTGGGGGTGTCCTGAGGTGCATGCCATCACTACGAGAGGGCGAGTGTGATCGTTCGATTAGCTCTTGTCAGGGGCTCACCCAAGGGAAGCTAATAACTTATTTTCTAGTTATACATGTGTTAATATTTGACTTCTTTCTTTTGCAGATACCGACGGGCAGTGCAGCAAAGCCAGTCCAAACGATGTGGCAGAACATATGAACGGTTCGCGGGCATCTGGACAGTAGCCTAAATGCCCTGAAAAAGGGAGAACTTAGTGCAGAAGGGTTTGTCGTTACCTTTGTCAGCAGTGACTCGCCAGTAGCCAGTAGGACCAGTTAGCTTTCCGTGTAACTAGTCCATCTGCTTTCTCACTAGTCCTCCGTTCTTAGATTGGTTATTTATCCATTTAGAGACCAAACTGACTGTAAGCGGCTTGAACCAAAATGCCCAGACCAGCGACAAACGGCCGCAATATTTGAACAACTTTTGCTCAAACGCGACGGACAAAGAAAAGGTATGGAACCGGATTGACATTATAGAATTATAGAAATATAGCATTTACTTCTGAAACAAAACCATGTACTTCTGTTTCGATTAATTTTCCTGCCTTTTTTTTTCTGAAAATAGCGCGGCAAAAAAATCAACAAGATACGCAATGTCTGGGCGTATGGTGATTATTATACAGAAATGAGTGGTCTCTAAATGTTTAATAAAAGTACGACTACAGAAACATCTCCGTAGTCTGTCAGCGATTGACAATGCACAAATAGAATGAACTTAAAGCCATTGGACACTTTCGGTAAACAGTATTGTCCAAGGCCCACACTTCGTGTATCACAACTCGTATATAAAACAACAAACCTGTGAAAATTTAGGCTCAGTTGGTCATTGGAGTCGGGAGAAAATAACGGGAAAACCCACACTTGTTTCCGCACGTTTCACCGTGTCATGACATGTGCTTAAAATAAATCCGTAATTCACGTATCGAGAATTGATATTGTTTTTATGTTTTCTCAAAAAGTAAAGCATTTCATGGATTAATATTTCAAGAGAAGTCTTTCACCATTATCTTCTGTAAACCCTGTAAGTTATTTGTAAATCTGTGAACTTTTTTTTTTTTTTTCTGTACCGAAAGTGTCCATGAGCTTTAATTAGTTTTTTGTTTATTAATGATATTACAACAAAATAATCCATTAAGCCCTGCCCACCATATCAACTGCCAAAGGAGTCTTCACGAAGTAGTCAGCTAAAAAAGATGTTTGGTTTTGGGATTTAAAAGTAAATATTGGGTGACCGAAGAATATTTGTTCATTGTTCACCACCCAAAAAATGAATTACAGTTATGTTGACTCGGTTAGTTTACCTTGTGGTTTATTAGTTGGGTTGTTAAAGTGTTCGGATTTTTGAATGTGCAACCTTGGTTGTGATTGGATGATAAATTAAGGTGGGCGGAGCTTACTGGATTTGTTTAATTTTTTGTATAGCATGACGAACCTCCCTGGTTACAAAGAAATCGGATTTGAAACAAAATTCAGTTTTCAATGATATTTTATTTGTACATATTTAATGCATACAAACTGTGAACAAAATAAACTGTTGGAGGTGATTTCAAAATAAACAATCCCAATCATGTGCTTGAAAAGTTTGTTGTCAATTTTTTTATCTTTTTTGGGCATTTTTAATAGTGGCGTGTCATGCATCAGACCCAAGTTCTGGTTGCCGAGTCATCAAGGTGTTGGTTCGAATCCTGGTCAAGACACTTGTGTCATTGAGGAGTAACTATAGTTAAGAGGTAATTGGGTACCTGTGAGTGCAGAGTTGGTTCTTATGATTTGATTTAGCTTGGTACGCTACATAGTTGGTAGCACAGGCTGTAGACTCCCCAGGGAGCTGAGATTAAAGACAGTGGACACTATTGGTAATTATCAAAGACTAGCCTTCACAGTTGGTGTATCTCAACATGTGCATAAAATAACATACCTGTGAAAATTTGAGCTCAATCGGTCATCAAAGTTGCGAGATAATGAAAGAAAAAACACCCTTGTCACACGAAGTTGTTCGTGTTTAGATGGTGATTTCGAGACCTCAAGTTCTAAATCTGAGGTCTCAAAATCAAATTCGTGGAAAATTACTTCTTTCTCGAAAAGTACGTCACTTCAGAGGGAGCCGTTTCTCACAATGTTTTATACCATCAACCTCTCCCCATTACTCGTCACCAAGAAAGGTTTTATGCTAATAATTATTTTGAGTAGTTACCAATAGTGTCCACTGCCTTTAAAGAATGAAATAAGTGGCCAAGTTACGGTGCTAGGCACTTTTGAGGGTCCCCTTGTTTCATACATGGAAAAATTTAATAACAATTAATGGGTACTTAATAAGTCACCATCATTACTCCCCCAAATTTCGGGTACAGTTCCAAATCCATCAAAACACTCCACTATATGGCGACTCAAACCTAACTGTTTAGACTGATAAGATTGTTATGCCTGTTCCAATGAAAAGCAGTTGTTATCCGTGCCTGCATAACCACAAAATCAGACAATTTACCCAAATGGAATTCCAGGGGTGGATTTCACAAAGAGTTAGGACTACCGGTAGTCTTATCTCGAGTTAGGACCAGTTACTCGTCCTAACTTAGGACTATCCATGCAATTTGTATATCTCCTAGGACTAGTCCTAAGTTAGGACTAGTCCTAACTCTTTGTGAAATCGACCCCTGAGGCCATAACTAAACATGGTGCGGTATGTTGATGAATATGTGCAGGATTCCCGTAAATTAATTTACTACAAAAGTTGGCCATTGAGGGCGCTGTCAGTCGAACGCAAGATGGACATTCTTCTCCTGGTCCCTCCGGACTATTTCGCTCTGTTTCGTGACCTCGTCAACTTTCCGTTGAAGCATAACTGTTGAGAAAAAAGAGAGTAGTAGCCGGGTAAAAGTAAATATTCATCACTAGAGGTAGAGTCTCGGTCATTAAAGGAACACGTTGCCTTGGATCGGACGAGTTGGTCTATGAAAAGCGTTTGAAACCGTTTGTTATAAAATGCATATGGTTAGAAAGATGTTTTAAAATTAGAATATAACATGATCCACACAAGTATCACTCAAAATTGGACGGTTTTCATTTTACGTCGCGAACTAACACGGTCGGCCATTTATGGGAGTCAAATTTTTGACTCCTATAAATGGCCGACCGTGTTTGTCGACGAGGTAAAACGAAAACCACGCAATTTCAAGGCATATTTGTGTAGATCATTGTATTCTACTTTTACAACATCTTTCTAACCATACCGATTTTATAAGAAACAGTTACAGAAAGCTTTTCAAAGACCAACTCGACTGATCCAAGGCAACGTGTTCCTTTAAGATAAAGCTTTGAAAAACCTCTAGTTACCGGGCAAGCTTAGTGGTTTAGTGGTAAGACATCTGGGCCCAATATCATAGAGCTGCTAAGCACAAAAATTTGCTTAGCAGCAAATTTCTTCCTTGATAAAAACAGGATTACCAACCGAATTCTTAGTTGCTGTATATTGCCTGTTACTTAGTAATCAGCTGTCGTTTGCTTATCCTGAAAATCACGTGGAAATTTGTAAGGTAATCCTGTTTTTGTCGAGGCAAAAATTTCATGCTAAGCAAATTTTTGTGCTTAGCAGCTCTATGAAATTGGGCCCTGCTCTCGAATGGTAAAAGACATGAGTTTGAATCCCCACATGAGTGAAATACCTTTGGATTTTATCCCAAACGACTCGAGGGAAAGTACAGTTTACAGCACTTTACATACGTTGGTGTGGGGGTCAAACAAAATTTATATTCTTTAATAAAAAAAATTAAAATAATACGAAAGTTTTATGTACATGTAGCACACATATAACAAGGTACTCAAGGCGCTAAGCATATACATTTCTTTTACAGAAAGATAGGTTATTGAAGTTATGAATTCTGAGACCCAATTATGTAGCACCTTATACCGGGTTTTCAATGTGCTATGGCGCATTCAGCAGCCACTGCCAGGAACACCGGGACGAACCCCTTCTCTTAGCGCTACTGGGATCTTTAACGTGCATTACACAACGCACGAGACCAACGGCTTTACGTCCCATCCGAAGGACGAAAAATGAACAATAAAATCAAATAAATACCTGTGTTTTGGTCGATCCACTGGAGGGAGTCCATGTGTGCATTAAGTATCTTGCCAATCTGTGTTATCTGCATTAAAGACATTGAAAGAAACTTCGTAAACAAAAATTGTAAACAAGATTGACATAACAGCCAAGCCTAGACTTACGATGATACTCAATGAAAACAGCATTGAATTTAATTTCATTTGATTAAAATCCAACAGCACAATGTGCGCTAATAACAGGATGAATAGAAAACAAGAAGAAATGTTCAGATTTAGATGTAGAAGGAAAAAAAACCGCACCCTGCTGGATCTCACTTGCTGGTAGAGCCAAGGTCTAGAACAATTCGTTACGGAGACCGTGCTTTCGCCAAAGCTGTTCCTGCCCTATGGAATAAGCTCCCTGTCGCACTTCGCAAAACAACATCACTCAACAAATTCAAGAGGGAACTAAAACCACACTTGTTCACTTAGACTTTCATTGGATATATAAGTTAAATTATGTTTATTCTTGTTTTTCTATTGTATAATGCTTTCATTTTGTGTAAGCGCCTTGATCGGTTTTCTGGAGAAGTGCGCGTTATAAATCCATACTGTTATTATTATTATTATTATTATTATTATTATTATTATTATTATTATTATTATTATTATTATTATTAAAAACACATGCAGTCAAAACCCAATCCACATGCAAGGCTCAAGTCCTGGAATCAAACCAGGGTCCACAACCCACAATCCACATAGAGGTGAAAGGCAGGGAAAGGTGTGAATTGCATGCCGATACCCGCAAATTTTGGCCGCAAACACAATTAATACAATGTTGTTGTTTTTAATTCACTAAAATCACATAAATCATCAAAGTAAAACCATTTTGCTCCAGCAAACACATTAAGACGAGACATAAACACCAAACAAAATATTCCTTCATGTTAGTTTTTTTCTTTTCAAGACTGGAATAAACCAAAATCTGCTGACCCATAGTAGACCAAAGTGACGCCATTGGATGTTTTGAATGTTGACAAATTTTATACCTGCAGTAAGCCCGGTTCATACTTCCTGTGAATGCGAATGAGATATGAATGTTGACGTCACAAATTCGCAACGAATTATTCACAGCTGTTCAACTTTGCTCAACTCACTTGCAAATATCGCTGCGAAAGGAGGGTTGTGACGTCAAATTCACGTCAATATCGCTTTGCATTTGCATTCGCAGGAAGTATGAACCGGGCTTTAGACAGGTATGGAAAATAATGGCAATTTACACCAGTTAGAGACTTGCATTTTTTTCCCCCACTCATATGAGAACTTTATCTGCATTTAGATGAGTATATCATAAAAATTAATTTGACTTTGGAGCCCAACTCTAACGTGTCTGAGTGCGAGTCCAGGGACGTGCTAGTGTACTCACAGGGTCGCTGGTGTCTTGGGGAGCGTTGGCCGTGTTAAGGTGTTCGATGATTTCTCTGAGATCTTGCACCATCCTCTTCAGCTGTCCGTCTATGTTCTCAGCGAGCTGATACCTGGCAGAAAAGGAACAAAGAAAAAGTCAACCCTCTTACTGCAACGTCCCTGCAAGGTTTTAAACGGACGTTTAAGAACCAGTTACTACTCTTTTATTCCCATTCATAAATGCCCTTTTCTTAAAAAAAACTTTTAATTGAAAATTCAAGGTTTGAAATATTTTTTTCTAAAACTTTGTGAAGAGTCTGTTGCTCGTGGGTTGTGTGTACGCGCACGCGCTTAGAAATAGATTATGCGCGCGCTTAGAAGTAGATTACACGCTGTTACTAATAGCTATGAATTGCGTTCCGTGTGATACTATTGCGCGCCTGACACGCGGAAGCCAGCCGGTTATAAACACTCGTCATTATCAACCGTTTAAACACCCCCACGTGACGCGCTCTGAAGGTCGTTGGTTCAAATGCTGCTTGAGTAAATTCTTCTTCGTTCAACCCCAAATCATTATTATTTTTATTTAAGAAACATGAAAGCCTAAACGCAAAGAAGTGGCTTACGTTCTCTCTCGTTCCAAGTCGGCGTGCTGTGAGTAGACGGATCCATGCTGTTGGTTACGGACTCCCTCCTCCAGGGGTACCAGCATATCTTCAAGCTCTCTCTGCTGGGACATGATGAAGTCTAGCTCATGCTCAAGTCTGTAATAATAATAATAAACAACACTTTATGAAGCGCACAGTATCTAATGACAAATGCCATTCAAGGGCGGCGATTCGCAAAGACATATGTCCAAGACTTAAAATGATTGTTTGAAGATAACAATTTGGGGGGCTAATCATCCTTACTCGCAGCTAAAAGCTGAATTGCGAAGGACACGGCTACAACGTGTTCGAGAAGCAGGCATGCAAGGGCGCCTTTGGCTGCCAGCCACATCAACCCATTATGACCACGGAGCACAGCCAAGATCAAAAGTGTTTGATTTTTCCCGAGAGAGGAAAACCGGATAGTCTGGAAAACCCTTGCGGCACAGCAGAGAACCAACGCACAACTCAACTCACATATAGCCCTGGCCGGGAATCGAACCGGGGTCGCCTTGGTGAGAGGCGAGCGCTTTACGCACAAGCCAACCATGCCACCCGTAAGAGATGAGTCGTGAGGCGTCATTTGAAGATTGAAGGATTGTTCTAATTCCTGAGGTCAAGCGTAAAATAATTCCAGAGCAAGGTGCAATCCAATGTTAGAGAAAGCTCCGTCTCCATAGCTAGCAAGGCCAAATATAGTCATGTGGAGTGTGAGAGTCGAGGACCTTGGGTGGGTTTCACAAAGAGTTAGGACTAGTCTTATCTCGAGTTAGGACCAGTTACTCGTCCTAACTTAGGACTATCCATGCAATTTGTATATCTCCTAGGACTAGTCCTAAGTTAGGACTAGTCCTAACTCTTTGTGAAACCGACCCCTAGAGGTGGAAGGCAAGGACAGGCATACAACTGCCCATTGACAAAAAAAGAGGAAAACTTTCAAAGGCACAACGCAAGTGCGGAGCGAGGCAGCCGAAACGCCACGGGACATGATACCTACAATGGTACCCTAGAAAATGTTGAGGTTTATTATGCTCCGAGGTGCATTGCTAGCATGAACTAGGCTCATTTTACATTATAGTCGTTGTACATTGTTGTTGCCAGATATATGTTAGGCTAAAAAAAATATTTAAAAAATAGCGCTTATCATTTTTTTTTTACGCGGAATTCCGCGGAAACGCGGAAGAGTTGCATGCCTGGCTTAAGAATTCTCACCTTTGTTGGTCTGTCTTTACTTTTTCCAGGTCGCTGTGCAGCACTGTGATCTGAGAAACATAAAAAACATTTAAACTTTTAAAAGTTATTAACAAAATTTATTGCACAGAGTTCTAGGGAACATATTACAAAATTCATAAATTTTATAACAAATGATGACGGATGGAAAAATCAATGAGGGCGCTGGGTGAAACAAGGCAATCAAGAGAGGTCGCTCTTCATGGCTCTCTGCTCACAGACGTCATTCAAAGTTATGCGAACCAGAATATGTATATCAACCAAATTACCATGCCACGTGTACCAATAATATTTTCTGCTTAAGCTGCACTATGAAATTGGGCCTTGACATTTCAAGAAGTTTGTTTTTGTTTGTTGTTGTGAAAAAACTCGCACATTTCGCAAGAATGGAAAATTCCTTTACCGTTTCTCCGTTTTCCATGAGCATTCTGTCCCAGGCGTTGACCTGCGTTGCCTGTTTGAGGAAGATGGACTCTTGACCTTCAAGCTGTACCGTCCACTTGTTGATGTTCTGCTCTAATTGATGGTAGCTCATGGTGGGGCCGTGGGTCGTTGGGGCGGCAGTCCCAGTTGTTGTTCTGCGTAGGAGGTTCATATTATACGAATAATGAATGTTTAAAGGGATGCTGCAGTGAATTCAAATAAAACAGTTAATTTTGCTGTAATTTATTTCTGATATATGTATTGAACATCAATAAAATGTGTTTTGTTTTTTCCCCGACATATCTCACTTGCGTAATTAGCAAATAAGTCATGCCCCCCCCTTTTGTGGATTGTTACCGCCCCCCCTACCATCGACATCACGTCGGAAATTCAAACATATCGTCGGCAAAAAGAGTCTGGTCCCTAACTACACGCGCCTAGGTACCAGGCCACACAGTGCTTATGTCTCTATATGCACACAGCCAGGGGGCCCGACGGCTCGGGTTACCGACATGACGTCACGTTTATGCAAATGAAGGCTCCCTTTTAGGGGCGGGGTGGGTTCCCCTAATTTCTTGAAAACCATTTTTAAAATACTTGCGCATTTAATAAAAAAAATAAAAAAAATTTCAGGTTTAAAAAGTCATGTTTAGTCGTTTAAATTATTTTAAAAAAACACTGCAACCACCCTTTAAAGGCACTGGACTAGTTTGGTAACAGCTTGGTAGACCAGTATTCTCACATGGTACATGTATATCCCAACATATATAAGCATAAAATAAAAAAATCTGTGAACATTTGGGCTCAATTGGTCATCGAACTTGCAAGAAAATAATGAATGAAACCCTTGTTGCACAAACTTGTTTGCCTTCGGTTGCCTGATACGGGCTTCGTGCCTGAAGTCTTTCTCGGATTCAAATATTTTGGTGAGACAGTACCTCTTTGCTCAATACGTGGTAAGACAATGGAGCTTAGCCAGAAATAAGTGTTTTACTTCTCCAGAAGGCGAAAACCCAGAGGGTCTGAGAAATACCCTGATGGCATAGGAGAAAACCAACCCCCAACTCTACTCACAAGGCCCTAGCTGAGAATCGAACCAGGCCCCCATATTTTGAGCATTGTCCATGGCATATTATGTGAAAGTTCTATGGGGTGTCGTGGCCGAGCGAATAAGAGCAGCGAACTCGAGATCTGGTGTTTCTGTTCAGCAGAGTGTGTGGGTTCGAATCCCGGTCGTGACAATGGACCGTTCCGGCTTTCCACTAAGCTCCGCCCACCGCGCACGTGAGCAAGACACATGTACAAGCACTCCCAATGACATTCTGCACGATTCTGCCGCGCGTGCCAAATATACGCGCACGCATATGACCGAGTTTGTCCGACCACAATCATTGCTGTGATTGGTCAATGGGTGAACGCGCACAGTTTGATTGACAGGCCGGATCAGTCCATTGTGTCCTTGAGCAAGACACTTAACTATAATTGCTTCTCTCCACCCAGGAGTAATGGGTACCTGTGAGGGCAGAGTCGGTTCTTGTGATTGATAAACTTAGTGGCTACATATTTGGCAGCACCGGCTGTATACTCCCCAGGGGGCTGAGATGGTTTAAGGACTGATTTAAGGCCCAGTGACCAGGGGTAATAATGTGCAAGCGCTTTGAGACATGATGTAAAAAGCGCTATATAAAAACCCGACTATTATTATTATTATAAAGTTCATGTATGTTTTTCATTCTGAAACAGCATTATCTATTAAAACTCCTTACACAAATTCTTCCGGCAAAAATTTGGTTTTGCAATTTTAAGAAAGGAAAACTTACCCTGGCTTGGCTGCTGTAGTAGTAGCACCCAATCCACCTACAAGAAGACAAAGTTGAGAGAATAGGTCAAATTTGTTTACATTAGTGCAAAGACTATTCAACTACATACATGTATTAATATTATTTTTTATTTTTTTTTTTTTTCCTTCCTGGAGGGGGAAATTTATTCAAGTTTCTTCAATGTACATGTACAAAGCTACACAAACTAAAAATAACGTTACCAGCCTTACCGAGTGAGAGGCCAGTCGTGCTCTTTGCTGTTGCAGCTGTACTGGTGGCTGATGGGATACCTGTAAAAGAAAAAATTGCGATAAACCCATTCCAATGAAATTTGCCAATTGTGCAAAAGAAATTCATTCATCAGACTCAAACCCAACATGAAACATCATTTTCTTTTAAAACACAGTGAGGTACTTTTAAAGGCAGTGGACACTATTGGTAGTTACTCAAAATAATGATTAGCATAAAACCTGACTTGGTAATGAGTAATGGGGAGCTGTTGATAGTATAAAACATTGTGAGAAACGGCTCCCTCTGAAGCAACGTAGTTTTTGAGAAAGAAGTAATAATCCAAGAATTTGTTTTTGAGACTTCAGATTTAGAAATTGAGGTCTCGAAATCAAGCATCTGAAAGCACACAACTTCGTGTGTCTGACAAGGGTGTTTTTTCTTTCATTATTATCTCGCAACTTCGATGACCGATCGAGCTCAAATTTCCACAGGTTCGTTATTTTATGCATATGTTGAGATACACCAAGTTAGAAGACTAGTCTTTGACATTTACCAATGGTGAACAGAGCCTTTAAAGGAACGTTACAGAATTGGTTAGAAACAAAAATCGTGAAGATCACAGATTTACATAAAACTTACACGGTCTAATGATGCTGATAGAAGAAAACATCCCTTGAAATATTTCTGTCTGAAATGTCATATTTGATGAGAAACAAATAATCTAATTGAGCATTTTATTCATTTTTGTTTTGGCATCGATGCAATGCAAAATGTGTAACAAGTTTTTCACTACTTTCTTGTGACCCAGATGACCGATCAATCTCAAACTTCTCCAGGCTTGTCAGTTTATGTATATGGTGGGTTACATAAAGTGCTTACACTGCCAGCAACTGTTTCGTCAGCAAAAACCAATTCTGTAATGTTCCTTTAAGTTCTGGTCAAATTTTTGCTTTAGAAGTTTTAAACCACTAAATAAAAGTTTCCTACTTACTGAGTGATAGTCCAGTCCCTGCGGCGCTGGCAGCTGCAGTCGTCGTTGGTTTACCCAGTAGTGTGCCGAGGCCTTCTGTCGTCTTCCCAGCTGCACCCAGGCCTAAGCCCATTCCTTAAAGAGACCAAAATAAAATCACAATGTTTAAACAGCTACCTGAGCGGAATGTTTTCAACGGAAATGGTATTTTTACTTGTTTATAATGCACTTGTTCACCATTTTAATGTAATTTTGATATGTGTACACTTCTGAACTTTTCGTAATTATCGAGTAAAAAATCAGGCCCCTACCTAAAGGTTTTTTGAAAAACTAAAAACACTTCTGCCGTTGAGAGCGGGCGTCAAAGGACAATGCCACTGACGTCATTTGTGGGAGTTTGCTTTGTTATACATCCACGCTGCAACAAAGCGGCTTTATCTACTTATGACGTTTTGAGAGTGATTACGTAACGGGGCTTTTCGCAAATCTCGCAGAAAAGCTCTGGACAAGGGCATACAAAATGATTGTTTTTTTACACATCTGAAACCTATTTATAATCATATGACTCGATTTCATCGAAAACATTTTAAGTGGAATTCAGCAAAGTTCACGACTTGACATTTTCGTTCAAGCAGGTCTTTAACGGAAAATTCTAAAAAGGATTGGGTGTTAACGATAAATACCAAGGGTTGTTTTAAAGACAATGGACACTTTTGGTAATTGTCTTTAAAAAGACCAGTCTTCTCACTTGCTGTACATGTATCTCAACATATGCATAAAATAACAAACCTGTGCAAATATGAGCTCAATCGGTCATCGAAGTTTTGAGAAAATAATGACAGGAAAAACACCCTTGTCACACGAAGTTGTGTGCTTTCAGATGCTTGATTTCCAGACCTCAAATTCTAAATGTGAGGTCTTGAAATAACCTCCTTCTCGAAAAGTATTCCACTTCAGAGGGAGCCGATTCTCACAATGTTTTGTACTATCACTAGGTGCCCATTACTCGTTACCAAGCAAGGTTTTATGCTAATATAGTAATTACTAATAGTGTCACTGCCTTTTAACACACAAGTATACCTTTCTTTGTTTTTTTGAATTGATCTATTGTTTTTAAAATCCTATGTAAATGTAGTTGTATACAAACAAATTGACCCTTACTTGTATACAAAAAATTTTAAAAACTTACCAGCTGATGTTGGTGTGGCAAATCCGAGAGACTTTGCAGCCGTCCCCATTCCAAGAGATGCGGCTGAAGTTACCGGCTTGCCCCCGAAGGAAATCCCCTGCCCTGCGGAGGTCGCCCCAGCGGTTGTTGGTGTGGCACCGAAACCAAGAGAGGCACCGCCACCGAGCCCGAGAGAGGTACCCCCACCGAGCCCTAAGGAGGCACCCCCACCGAGCCCTAGGGACGCTGTCGTCGCGGGCTTAGCCCCGAAACCCAACCCTAGTCCTGCTGACGTGGCAGCAGCAGTGGCGCTGGTCGGCGTTGCTGTTGCGACTGGAGTACCGAAGCTGAGTGGTTTAGCACCCAGACCTAGGTTGAGGCTGGCGGTGGTTGCTGCCGTGGTTCCTGAGGTATCTGTAGTGTGCAAGGAACATAGAGTTATATATAAGAACTAGAGGGCGCACTGGTGATGCTTCTTGCACAAACGCGACGGGACCGCAAGGAGACGCGCGCGCCATTCTGTACGCGCGTTAAATATTAAGTACACGTAGGAGTTTATGTTTATCGAACACAACACGATGCTGTATTGTCAACTTACAAAATGGTCGCACATGGGTATCATCCACTAGGAGCCTGGCTGGTAGAACAGAATGTAATACCTTCCCAACTTTTAATGAAGCAATCGTGGTTAAGTGCCTTGCTCAAGGACACAAAGTGTCATGAGTGGGATTCGAACCCACACTCTGCTGCCGACAACACCAGGGCCCAATTTCATAGCGCTGCTTAACGGTAAGTAAATTTTCTTACGGTAGCAGAAAAATTTGCTTAGGTGCAAGCATATTTCACAGATTAGCAGAAAAATTAGGCTGCCATATTGCGTGTTTACCATGTATTTGTATTGATACGTCAATATGAAATGAAGATCGCACAGTAAGCAAAAAAACGGCCCCTAAGCAGTGCTATGAAATTGGGCCCAAAGCTTAGGTCTGGCGAACTAGACCACTTGGTCAAACAAAACATTTGCTGCTCGATTTACAAACTAATATGCAGTTTCAATTTCTGGGACTATGCAGTTTCAATTTCTGGGACGGATTTTTTCAACAGCAACATTCAAAGAATTTTGAGATTAATTACAAAAAAACGTTAATCCGGAGGTCGTTGGTTCGAATCCCACTCTTTAGTCAATTCTTTGTTCAACCCCAAAAATCATTTCAAAATTTACCCAGTCAGTTTCCCTTGTGGTGTATATTGATATCTGAAACAAAAAGTCGCATCCCCTTAAAGGTGATCCCCTCGCTGCCGCTTCCCAGGTTGTATCGTAATTTGGGTGGGATCCCTGGCTACACAGCAGTTAACGGTTGTATGGCTTCTGACTGGCACCCCCGAACAAAGATATTGACAAAATAGGGACACCGCCAATATAGGGCTAGATAGCTCAGTTGGTAGAGCGCCGGCACGTTAATCCGGAGGTCATTGGTTCGAATCCCACTCTAGTCAATTCTTTGTTCAACCCCAAAAATAATTACAAAAACAACGAACAATAATATATTCATACTCAGACTAAGCACATTTCCTCCCGTTCCTGGTTGGATGCTGCCCAGGCTGAATCCACCCGCACCCTGTGCTTGACTGCCGAGTGTCCCTCCAAACCCCAGACTACTGGGTGTCGTTGTTCCGCCAAAACTAACGCCGGTGGATGCTGGTGTGGCTGCCCCACCTCCGAAAGAGAACCCCTGACCTGCTCAAAAGACGCAAAAGCATTTTTTATTAAACTTTAAACCAACTTCAAACCAAATTTCAGAGAGCATCTTAAAGGCTCGGTCCCACTGCAGCGATATTGAGAATGATAACGATAACGACGCAAAGAGAACGCATTCTATTGGTTGAATGGCTGTGCGTATTCTGCGTCGTGCAATTCAACCAATAGAATGCATTCTGTTTGCGTCATGATCGTTTTCGTTATCACTGCAGTGTGACTCGGCCTTAAAGGCAGTGGACACTATTGATAATTGTCAAAGACTAGCCTTCACAGTTGGTGGGTCTCAACATATATATGCATACAATAATGAACCTGTGAAAATTTGAGCTCAATCGGTCATAGAACTTGCGAGATATGAATGAAAGAAAAAAACATTCTTGTCACACGAAGGTGTGTGCGTTTAGATGGTTGATTTCGAGACCTCAAGTTCTAAATCTGAGGTATCGAAATCAAATTCGTGGAAAATTACTTCTTTCTCGAAAACTATGGCACTTCAGAGGGAGCCGTTTCTAACAATGTTTTATACCATCAACCTCTCCCTATTACTTGTCACCAAGAAAGGTTTTATGCTAATAATTATTTTGAGTAATTACCAATAGTGTCCACTGCCTTAAAGGCACTGGACATGTTTGGTAATTATCAAAGACCAGTAAGTGGTGTTCAATTGGTCATCAAAGTTGGCAGGTTGCACAAATTTGTGTGCTTTCAGATGAATTCTTTGAGTGGGAAATTGTTTCATACTATCAACAGCTCTCCATTCTAGCTACCGGGCAACCTCGGTAGTCTAGTTGGTAAGACACTGCTCTAGAATTGCAAGGGTCATGGGTTCGAATCCCACCCGAGTAACATGCCTGTGATATTTTTGTTCACAGGACTCGGGAAAGTACTGAGTATACAGTGCAAACACACATCGGTGTATGGGTAAAAATCAAAATTAATAAGCTCTCCATTGCTCGTTACCAAGTAAGTTTTTATGCTAACTGTCTTGAGTAATTACCTATAGTGTCCAGTGCCTTTAAGCAGAATTGAAAATATTGCTTATCATTTGTCTGCTAAGCAGAAATGAGCAGGATACCCATCACAAATTGTACACAAGAACATGGTAGTTAAGCTGGTAACCTTATTCTGGTAAAACACGGACTACAGAATAAAGAGCTTACCTGCTGGCTTGCTGCTGGCAGCACCGAGTCCAAAGCCAGCTGCAGGTGCTGCTGCTGCAGTCGTGTTTGGTGCGACTGCAGCAACTGGCTGTGATCCAAAACTCAATCCACCTATGACATGATACCAAAAAAAAAATATTTTCATTTCAGATACATTCAGACATGCCAACCTCTGGGATCACAAAACTGTATTCTGAAACCCCAAAACCTGTATTTTGCATCAACATCAATCAATACATTGTGATAACATTGTTCAGAAAACATGTAATAACTTGTACTAAGGAAAACTAAATGAACAAAAAATAGAAAATAGCTTGACGTTAACATGTAGAAAAAAGAAGAAGCAAAAGCTTGTTTTTCCTCTGCCCTAAAGACAAGGACAATTTACACAAAAAAAACGAACACAAACAAACACCAGGGACATGTACATTATGCATGAGTGAGACTGGACAATAGATAAATAATTATTAAAATAAAAGAGCTATTATTACATGTAAGTGGTGTATAAATCAATCAAAATCTTCTTGGAAGCTTTTTACAAAAAAGAAAACACACTGACTGACTGTTTAAGTTAAAAATATAAATTTCAAAGTTGGGAAGGTAGTGCATTCGGCTGTACCAGCCAGGCTCCTAGTGGATGATACCCATGCTTATATCCTTAGAGATTGTGAAGGGGGTAACACTTTTCAGCCCTAGGAGAAGGTGGCAAACGTGCTCCTGGTGACAATAAGCCATTTGCGAGTTAAATTTGAATAATGTCCAGGGTACAATGACAATGTAAATTTTCAGGGCACCACTGCAATTACTATGGATGCTGTGGGTTCTTTAGACACCAGCTTTGACCCAAAACCAAATTATTCCATACAAATTGTTAATGGTTAGTTATTTTTTTTTGCGCTTAAGCAGCTCTATGAAAGTGGGCCCAGGGGTGGATTTCACAAAGAGTTAGGACTAGTCTTATCTCGAGTTAGGACAGTTACTCATCCTAACTTAGGACTATCCATGAGATGTGTGTATCTCCTAGGACTAGTCCTACGTTACATGTAGGACTAGTCCTAACTCTTTGTGTAATTGACCCCAGGGCCCAATAGACTGTGCAAGTCTCGCGCGCAGCGAAGCGAGAAAATATGACAACTGAAGAACTTGATTTTTCATGAAATTAAATCTTTGCTTTAATTTATTCTTACTGCTGAATCTTAACAACAAAAATACCCATTAGAGCTTGTTTTACATGTACATTAGTTGTTAGTTTTAGCTTTTAAAACAAAATACACAATTATCGGTTAAAGTCTATGTATAGACAAAAGTAAAACTCTGGGACAAGGATGTTTATTTGATCTTAAATTTTTTGAAACCCCTTTTGTAAATCTACGCCTGAATCTGAAACTACTAAAAGCTGGTTTATACGCAGACGCATGATGGTTGCGAGGGCATTAGACTAACGCGTGATGCAGTTTAAAGAGGAAACCGAAGCCTAAGGGACCAATGAAAAGGCTTTTCATCCCGAGCGACCAAAACAAGCGTCTGCGTCAGTTTTGTAATCGGAGATGGGTACAAAGTCTTAATTTTTTACAAGTAACCTGACCTGAGGTCAAGTTGAAATATCGGTTTTTCTTCTTTATTTTGTTGAATTTATTTTTTTACTTTTATAATGATGTTAACTAGTATTACATTTTCATTAACATATGTCATTTTTATGGTCATAAACTACATTAAACTAAAGTAATGGACGAACCAAATCTCCCCAACGTAAAACTCCATAAGGTTGGGACCACAATGGTCCCGGAAGTAATCAAATACGCACAAAACTTGCACAGTCTATTTCATAGAGCTACTTAGGCAGAAAATAATGCTTAAAAATTGTCTGCTACGCAGAAATGGGCAGGATACCAGTCACAAATTACACATGCGACATTGTACTTTGGCTGGTAACCTTATTCTGGTAAGCATTTAATGTTGTTGTGCTTTACTTATAATCAACTTTTGTGCTTAAGCCATTCTATGAAACTGGGCCAAGGTCGTGACACATGTGTCCCTGAGCAAGACACTTAACTATAATTGCTTCTCTCCACCCAGGGGTAAATTAATGGGTACCTGTTTGAAGGCAGAGATGGTTCTTGTGAATAATTTAGCTAAGTGCACACATGGAGCATTAGTGAGCTACATGTACATTTTGTAAGTGGCTGTATACTCCCCAAGGAGCTGAGATGGTTTAACATGTTTTAAAAAGGAACACGATGCCTTGGATCGGTCGAGTCGGTCTTTGTAAAGCGTTTGAAACCGTTTGTTAAGATAGATAATTTAAAAGTAGAATATAAAGATACACACAAACATGCCTCAAAATTGCATGGTTTTCCTTTTACGTCGCGAAGAAACACAGCCGGCCATTTTGTGGAGTCATAATTTTCACTCCATAAAATGGCCGACCATAAGGTTTATCGCGAATAGCAAAATATCAAGAGAGGGCACTGTTGAACCCACACAAAGGTATAGGGGTTGTGTGCTCAAGTCGTAGAAACTGCATAGAAACCGCCCCATATTCCTTCCCACAATGCATTGCGTTTCTGAATCACAATAAACCTTATGTAAGTTCGCGACGTAAAAGGAAAACTGCAATTTCGAGTGATACTCATGTGTGTGATTATATACAGTATTAAAATATCTTTCTAACCATGCATTTCATAAAAACGGTTTAAAATGCTTTCAAACACCAACTCGTCCGATCCAAGGCAACGTGTTCCTAGAAGGAAGGATTATGGCTCTAAAGGTTATTAATGTTGGAAGTGCAATGATCTTTCTTTGGAATTGCGCTATTAATATATAATATTAATATTGTCGTCATGGGGATAGTCTGTTCCCCAATAGAGTTCACGGCTAGACTCAGTGTAATTATAGAGTACATTTCTCTAATGGACAACCAGTATTAAAGATGCTATACGTGTATGTCAGATATTTGGCCCGCTCTAACAAAAATTTAAAAAAAATTTCTTTTAATGGTCAGGAACCTTGACAAAAAATTCAAACATTTCTTATAAAACACATAAGAATTGGTCACGTGATACATTGTCGGGATCCCGACAAAAACTAGTTTTGAGCACTTTATTTCACTGCTACTAATAATTGGCGGACTTTTTCGAACAATGGCTCAAATGAAAGCTTGTAACTTTCTCAACTCCCATCAAAATACCTATTGACTTTTAAATCAAAATTTGGAGGGTGTCAAATTGGCCAAAAATCTGACATAGCATCTTTAAGTGAGTCTGCACAACAACTCTCACTTAAAGACCAGTCTTCTCACTTGGTGTATCTCAACATATGCATAAAATAACAAACCTGTGAACATTTGAGAGCAATTGGTCATTGAAGTTGTGAGATAATAATGAAAGAACAAACACCCTTGAATGAAAGAACAAACACCCTTGTCACACGAAGTTGTGTGCTTTCAGATGCTTGATTTCGAGACCTCAAAATCTAAACTTGAGGTCTCAAAATCAAATTCATAGAAAACTACACTTCAGAGGGAGCCGCTTCTCACTATGTTTTATACTAGCAACCTCTTCCCATTACTCGTTACCAAGTAAGGTTTTATGCTAACAATTATTTTGAGTAATTACCAATAGTGTCCAGTGTCTTTAAGCTAAGGCCTCACATAAAGAACCTTTACTTGTGCATTTTTGAAGCTAAAATGCCTTCAAAAGTGTATGCTAATTGCCGTTTTCTATTCATAATTAACCATCAGAGCGGTGGGTGTTATTGACAGTTTAATGGTTTTTATTATTATGGGCAAACTACAAAATGCCTGCATGCATCACAAATTATAACTTTTCAAGTACACAAAAAAAGTTGCACAAGTACGATAATGGTGCTTACGGAAAACATACAAACATCATACGTGCTGGCCTCGGCACTAAAAGAGTTAAAGGAACACATTGCCTTGGATCAGTCGAGTTGGTCTTTGAAAAGCGTTTGTAACCGTTTGTTTTAGAAAAGATTTGTTAGAAAGATGTTGTACAAGTAGAATACAGTGATCCACACAAACATACTTCGAAATTGCTCATTTTCCTTTTACCTCGTCAACTAACATGGTTGGCCATTTATGGGAGTCATAAATGGCCGAACGTGTTACGTGTAGTTGGCAAAGTAAAAGGAAACCCACGGAATTTGGAGGCAAATTTGTGTGGATCATTGTATTCTACTTTTAAAACATCTTTCCAATCATGCATTTTATAACAAACGGTTACAAACGCTTTTTATAGACCAACTCGTCCGATCCAAGGCAACGTGTTCCTTTAAAGGCAGTGGACACTATTGGTAATTACTCAAAATAATTATCATCATAAAACCTCACTTGGTAATGAGTAATGGGGAGAGGTTGATAGTATAAAACAATGTGAGAAACGGCTCCCTCTGAAGTGACGTAGTTTTTGAGAAAGAAGTAATTTTCCACGAATTTGATTTCGAGACCTCAAGTTTAGAATTTGAGGTCTCGAAATCAAGCATCAGAAAGCACACAACTTCGTGTGACAAGGGTGATTTTACTTTCATTAATATCTCGCAAATTCGACGACCGATTGAGCTCAAATTTTCACAGGTTTGTTATTTTATGCATGTTGAGATACACCAACTGTGAAGGCTAGTCTTTGACAATTACCAATAGCTGAATAGTGTCCACTGCCTTTAAGGGTTGCTGTAAGTACTGACTAAATACATATTTTAAAAGAAAAGGTTGGTACAGTACATACATTATACTCGTCTTGTACAATGTGCTAAAAGGGAAGGTACAAAAAGTACTCAAAACAAATATTAGTGTAAAACCTTACTTGGTAACAAGTAATGGGGAGAGTTTGATAGTATTAAACATTGTGAAAAAAGTAATGGGGAGAGTTTGATAGTATAAAACATTGTGAAAAAAATACCTTTGAAGTAACGTTGTTTTTGATAAAGAGGTTATTTCTCAGTAAGTCTTTTATTCTTATCTGAAAGCACACAAATTCGTCCAACAAGGGTGTTTTTTCTTTCATCATGTTCTCGCAACTTCGATGATAAATTGAGCCGAAATTTTCACAGGCTTGTTATTTTATGCTTATGATGGGATACATCAAGTGAGAACACTGGTCTTTGACAATTACCAAACATGTACCTTTCCTTGAAAGGCAGTCCAAATGTAATGAAGGTAATGGACAGTTCATTAGTGCAATTCTTTTAAGTAAAGTCAATTTGACAGGGGTTATTAAGCTTTCAGACATAATCACTCTCGCCAGCTTCGGTTGTGAGTCTGGAAGATTTCGCTCAATTTGCAGCCAGACTGGATTGGCAGAAGTCGTGCGGCTGATACGCTATTTCATTGCACTTGAAGTTCCAGGCTGCTCAGTAGTTGCACAAACTAGTGTATGTATAGTGTATGTATAGTGTATGGTTGCTTCTCTGTCTAAGTGAGAGCATATACACCGACTGACACAATAAAAGGATAAAAACAGATCCTTGCGGAACCCTACTTGTAGCTCTCACATCAAGGGATGAGCTGACATTGGACTTGATCAACTAGATCCAATCAATTGTTTTACAAGACATTGCAGCTGACTGAAAACTGATCCTTGTGGAACCCTAGTTTCAGGTCTGTGGATGAGCTGTGTATGACTTGATTTAACAATTAACTGTTCCGGGAGACATTGCAGCAGATTGAAAACGGATCCTTGTGGAACCCCAGCTCTCATGTCTCTGGAAAGCTGTGTAGGACTTGATAGAATCAAACAATTGTTCTAAAAAACCTTGCAGCAGACTGAAAACAGCTCCTTGAGGAACCCTACTTGTAGCTCTCACATCAAATAATGAGCTGACATTGGACTTGATCAACTAGAACCAATCAATTGTTTTACAAGACATTGCAGCTGACTGAAAACTGATCCTTGTGGAACCCTAGTTTCAGGTCTGTGGATGAGCTGTGTATGACTTGATTTAACAATTAACTGTTCCGGGAGACATTGCAGCAGATTGAAAACGGATCCTTGTGGAACCCCAGCTCTCATGTCTCTGGAAAGCTGTGTAGGACTTGATAGAATCAAACAATTGTTCTAAAAAACCTTGCAGCAGACTGAAAACAGCTCCTTGAGGAACCCTACTTGTAGCTCTCACATCAAATAATGAGCTGACATTGGACTTGATCAACTAGAACCAATCAATTGTTTTACAAGACATTGCAGCTGACTGAAAACTGATCCTTGTGGAACCCTAGTTTCAGGTCTGTGGATGAGCTGTGTATGACTTGATTTAACAATTAACTGTTCCGGGAGACATTGCAGCAGATTGAAAACGAATCCTTGTGGAACCCCAGCTCTCATGTCTCTGGAAAGCTGTGTAGGACTTGATAGAATCAAACAATTGTTCTAAAAAACCTTGCAGCAGACTGAAAACAGCTCCTTGAGGAAACCTACTTGTAGCTCTCACATCAAGGGATGAGCTGACATTGGACTTGATCAACTAGAACCAATCAATTGTTTTACAAGACATTCCAGCTGACTGAAAACGGATCCTTGTGGAACCCCAGCTCTCATGTCTCTGGAAAGCTGTGTAGGACTTGATAGAATCAAACAATTGTTCTAAAAAACCTTGCAGCAGACTGAAAACAGCTCCTTGAGGAACCCCAGATCAAAACTGACACTCCTCAGCGAGCAGAAAACTGACAGTTGTGACATCAAGGTGCAGAATTTTTACTGTTTTGAAGCAAAACACACCTGCTTGAAAAAGCCGTTAGCTCAATTACCCTAGCCCCTAGCCCCCAACAAGCTTCACCATGCATTCACTACCACTGGCTTTGATATTTCTGACCATTTTGCCACAATTTTGTCACAGTCAGTGCAGGCGAAGGCTCACACAAACCTTCCACCTGGCTGAAAACGGATCCTTGAGGAACCACATCTTTCATTGGGAGACGGTGCCCTCTACGGTGGCGTGCGGTCGCAAATGCTTCATGAACTCCAAATGCGCATCGTTCAACTACAATCTGAGCACCTTCGTATGCGAGTTGAACAGCGACACCAGGAAAGGACGTCCCGCTGACTTCGTGGAGACCCCTGGAAGTACTTACTACGGCAGCGGTGAAATCTCGGACTCGCCAACACCTTCAGCTCCTGACGCCAACAAGGTCAACACAACCGTTTCAGAACCAGGCAACGATAATGAAACCTCTTTAGCCCCTACCTTTGTAGACTACAACTGGACAGTTCCAGCCGATGTCGCCTCGACCGTTTCAGCACCTACGGCAGAAACTCCAACATATTTGCCTCTAGACACAATTGAAGCTACAGTTCCAGCCCCATCTTTTGACACCACGGCAACATATCATAGCTTCTGTCACATGCTGGCTGCACTGAGCCAAGGCAACGGTGAATCTTACATCCTTTTTACTTCTGGCAGCTACCAGGTGATACAGATCTACTGTGATGATGATAACAGCGATGCCTGGGGAAACCTCAGCTGCTTGTACGAGACGAATGGTTGGGCCTGCTATCCACAACCCTAAATCTAGACACTAGGGCCCAATAGACCGATCCAGTAGGCTCCGCCACTCTGCACGTGTGAGCAAGAACATGCGGGGCTCTCCAATGCCTTTCTGCACAACTCTGTCGCGCGCGCCAAGATTCACGCACGCATGTCGGACCTTAGTGTCGGACCTTCGTTGCGTTGTGACTGGTCAATACGCAATGGAGCGGAGCCTAATGGATCGGTCCATTTCATAGAGCTGCTTTTAAGCACAAAAAGTGGCTATATGAAAGGAGGGTTGACTGTGCACCAAGTTGATGCATTTATTACATATTGCAGGCTGGCAAAGTTTATCCTAGCTTTAAGTTCCACAGGTAAGGGCAAGGGCATCATGGCATTTTCTCCTTGGTAAAGGGCACCCGATGAGGAAATTATAAATTTCTACTGGCGGAGCATTTCAAGGGCACAAAGGCATTGACATGGGGGCATGGAGGCAACCGCCTTTGTTGCCTCCGTGAAGTATCTGGGCCAAACTTCATAGAGCTGCTTAGCACAAAAATTTGCTGAGCATGAAATTTCTTCTTTTGATAAAAACAGGATTACCATCCAAATTTCCACTTGATTTTCAGGAAAAACTAACAACAGCTGAATACCAGTAACAAGCAATATACAACATATGGACATTTGGTTGGTAATCCTGTTTTGTATCAAGGAAGACATTTCATGCTAAGCAAATTTGTGTGCTTAGCAGCTCTATGAAATTGGGCCCAGCCCTGCAAAAGTTTTATGAACCGTAATTTGAGACAGTTACCTGTGGGTTTAGCAGGGGCACCTAATCCAAATCCAGTAGTTGCTGCGGGCGTGGAACCGGACGTCGCCGAGGGCTGAGCCCCGCCCCCGAAGCTAAAACCACCTGCCATACCTGCTGTAGTTGCCGGAGCACCAGCTTGAAAACAGAAGAGGGGAAAAAAAACAATTTAAAACATCAACGCCTGGGGAAAAACTTTCAGTTCTTCAATATTTTGTTCACACACACCATGCAGATTATACAGTTATAGCAAAGATACATGTGTACAGTAGCCTTATAAAGGTTAGATATAGCAATACCAAGCTGGGAAAAAATTGAATTTTATTTTCTTCTACCTTATATAAAAATATATGGGGAAAAAAAAGGGTAAACAATTACATTCCTTGTCTGGTACAATGTGCATGTAAGGACCGACCCTGGGGAAATACAAAAACATTAGTGAACAGTTGAGATTCGAAAGCGAATACATTGTACACACGAATCTACACTTTAGAGTCTATTCTCTGACTTAAATTATTTCCCTCGTTGGTTATGCGACAGTTTCAATGAAATGGATTTCTCAATAGTTACAACACTAGTCAGTCTATCTAATTTCGTATACGTTTTCAAACAACGGTTGGTCACGTTTTAAAATTGTTTTACAAAAAAATAGGTATACTTTAATGCTTGCAACATTATCCAGTACTAGTGCTGGGCGAATAGTGAAATTTTGTTATTCGGATACCGCTGGCCAACTATCCGAAATTAACCGGATATTCGAATAGTTTTTTTGCCGCTAGAGGGCGCTGTTCGTTTGTGAATGAGATCTTATGGGCGGATTGATATTAGTTTAAGACAGTGTCACTCGGTTCATTCATAAAAATGACCGGATCTAATTTAAAGATGGCGATTTGCTTTTCCTTTTGATCGTGATTGACTCTACGTGAAGGAAAACTTTTGTAATCTTTGAACAAATTACGTCAGAAATGTCATTGTTTTAACTCTTCACGGAGGTGAGCATAGTTTAATACTTAATTTATGCTGTTTGATGCTGTCTTAATAGAAGTTTCATAAGGATTCACACAAATCATTCATATCAGTTGTCGCTCGACGTCCGCGGATATTCGAATATTAAAGAAATATCCGGTTACTCGGTTGTAATTACAAAACTATCCGGTTTATAAATAGCTATTCGCGCCCTATGCGGATATCCGGTTAAGAAAAAAAAGGCATTCGCGGTTACGGATAGGAAAACCTATTCGCCATTAACCGGATATTCGAATAATTCGCCCAGGCCTATCCAGTACAACGTCAGTTTGCTCAGCTAACGATTAAATTGTGAAGATCAAAAATCGTGAAGATTTACATAAAACTTACACGGTCAAATGATAATAGTAGAAAATGTCCCTTGAAATATTTCTCTCTGAAATGTCATATTTGATTAGAAATAAATAATTTAAAAACATAGAATTCGAACTGCATCTAGCTACCGGGCAATCTCGGTGGTCTAGTTGGTAAGACACTGCTCTAGAATTGCAAAGGTCGTGGGTTGGAATCCCACCCGAGTAAAATGCCAGTGATTTTGTTTTTCACAGGACTCGGGAAAGTATCGAGTATACAGTGCTACACACATCGGTGTATATGGGTAAAAAAAAAAAAAAAATTAATATTCTTTATCACCGATGCAAATTTAACATCTATTAAATTTAAATTGTGTTTAAAGTGATTTTTCTAAACTGGAAAATGTTTTTGTAAATTGAAAGATAACATATTTTCAGCTATGCTTTGTAGAAAATGTCTCTTGAAATATTTCTCTCTGAAATGTCATATTTGATTAGAAATAAATAATCTAATTTCGCGTTTAGAGCTTATCGCTCAGTAAGCGTTTTATTCATTTTTATTTTGGCATCGATGCAATGCAAAATTTGTAATCAGTTTTTCACTAATCTCTTGTGACCCAGATGGCCGATCGATCTCAAACTTCTCCAGGTTTGTCAGTTTAAACGTATTTTCATGACATTGTTTTACTATAGCACCTCAGCAACTAACATTTTAAGGTACGCTCTCTACTATCATTATCTTCAAACGGTGTAAGTTTAATGTAACTCTGTGGACATTGTGTTTTGTGTTACAGAAGTACCAAAATCCTTTAAAGGCAGTGGACACTATTGGTAATTACTCAAAATAATTATTAGCATAAAACCTATCTTGGTAACGAGTAATAGAGAGAGAGAGGTTGATAGTATAAAATAGTGTGAGAAATGGCTCCCTCTGAAAAGATGAAGTTCTCGAGAACGAAGAAATTTTCCTCGAAATTGATTTCGAGACCTCAGATTTAGAATTTGACGTCTCGAAATCAAGGGCACCCTATGAGGATTTTTTCTATTGGGACATCTCAAGGGGCACCAAGGCAACGACCAAGGCAAATCATTCACCAAACTAGTGCAAACCAGGTTGGTGTATCACTTTGAGCTAAAGTTGGTGTGCTTTATAGTTTCTTAACTGTAAAAAAAATCTCTTACATTCGGCCTCTGGCTGTGGTGACATTTTCAATCACTAAACCATTTTTAGTTCAATTAAATTCAATTCAATTTAAAAAAAAAAACTTAATCATCCTTTGCAGGCAATTACCATGGCAGACCAGCTCCATATAAAAATATTAAGAGAAAGTATACAATATATACAATAATTTAAAAACATAAAGATGACTTGACAAATTGACAAGGCAGAGGATGTACAAATGGTTGAAACCACAGCAATTGGAAAAGTTTCAGCATGGCGCCACCACTTTTTCATTCGATATGAAATAATATAGTATCTAATCTACCTCAATGAGATATCCCTTTTTGTAAAAATGAGTGAAAAGGTGGTGGCGCCATATGGAAAGTTATCCCAGCAATTATATATACAAGTGAATACTATTTTTTTTTAAATCCAGTTCAATTTACCTTTAAAACCTGATGACCCTCCGAATGAGAATCCACCCGTACCGGCCCCCGCAGCGGCAGTGGTACCTGCCGCTGCCGTAGTGTTAGCAGTGGGTGTAGCTCCAAAGGAGAAACCACCGGTGGCTGCAGCGGGGGTGCTCCCAAATGAAAAGCCCCCTCCTGCTCCTCCTGTGGAAGGTTGGGCACCGAAGAGATTGCTCGGTGGATTGGACATCGTGGATGACAAACTAGTGTGTTACTGCTGGGCGTTGGGTGTTATTTGACCTGTGTAATTATAAGCAGTCAAAAGGTCCCGTGAGTTACATCATGTCGTGCATGGAGGAAAAGTATTAGATTTTGTCAAACTTCACAAAAAATATGTATGAATAATATGTATGAATAATAATTTTCATTGATCATATATTGTCATGAAATTACTTTTCAGACAAAGTTCAGGAATCATTGTGTAGACTCTGGAAGGGATCGCACAATTAAAGGCAGTGGACACTATTGGTAATTACTCAAAATAATTATTGGCATAAAACCTTTCTTGGTGACGAGTAATGGGGAGAGGTTGATGGTTTAAAAAAATGTGAGAAATGGCTCCCTCTGAAGTACCATAGTTTTCGACAAAGAAGTAATTTTCCACGAATTTGATTTCAAGACCTCAAGTCAAGTTTAGAACTTGAGGTCTCGAAATCAACCATCTAAACGCACACAACTTCGTGTGACAAGGGCTATTTTCTTTCATTAAATATTATCTCGCAACTTCGACGACTGATTGAGCTCAAGGTTTCACAGGTTTGTTATTTTATGCATATGTTGAGATACACACACCAAGTGAGAAGACTGGTCTTTGACAATTACCAATAGTGTCCACTGCCTTTAAATAATAATAATATTGGAAAAGTTTCCGTACGACGCCACCACTTTTTTATTTGATATGAAATAATACAGTATCTAATTTACCTCAATGAGATATCCCTTTTTGTAAAAATGAGTGAAAAAGTGGTGGCGCCATACGGAAAGTTATCCATAATATTAATAAAGTAATGTTATTTTTTTTTTTTATTAATTAAATGTAGTAAAAATGAAACTTTAATTTGAAATTTGAAATATAAATTTAATTTTAATTAATCAAGTTAATATAACCATAACTAGCCTGTATATACAGCAAACGACGTGTACGTTAAATGTTCGTATGTTTTAGTGCAATCAAACAAAAACAATTTTTATATCTCAGTCAATGACGTTCGTCGGTCGAGTTGTCTCCACAAAGCGAAGTCTAGTGTAAATCGCCGGCCGCAACAACATTGTTGGTCGACAGTCAGTAGACGGTCGCAGAAGCATTAGACTGAAAATGAAGTCCTCACTTCTTCACTGTGAAAGTAACAATAAATAAATTACCTTTCTATTTTGACCAGTTTCACAATCATTTGAAGTTTGACAAACGAGAAGACAGTCGTCCAAGTGAAACTTGAAGGACAGAACACGCGCGAGTAAACTTTTTTTAACAGGTTTGTTAAAGGGCGCCCTCAATAGGGCTTACTTAGATAGTTGAGTGATTGATTTTTATGCAAATTATTTTGTCAATAAAAATTCTGAAAGTTTTCATTGTTTATAGTGTAGTGTATACACTCCCTCCTGATCCAGGATTCTGCTAAATCTAGGGTGAACAAAAATTGTTTCAATGCATCAAAAACCAACCACAGTTGTGCAAAACCTACATAAGAAAAAAATCTTATATTATTAGTAAAAATTCTGACTGAAATTTATGATGACAAAAAATAGCAAAGTAGACATGGTAGAATATGGAATTAAGACACTGGTTTGAAGTTGGCTAAAGAAAAAAAATCACATCACAAACTCACATCATTTTGGGTCAGATATGGTCAAGAATTTGTAAGTGTCGTGGCCAAGCGGTTAAGAGCACCGAATTCAGTCGACTCTGGTGTTTCTGATCAGCAGAGTGTGGGTTTGAATCCCCAGCCATGACACTTGTGTCCTTAAGCAAGACACTTTTAAAACCATTTGCTTCGTCCTTCGGATGGGACATAAAGCCGTTGGTCCCATGTGTTGTGTAATGCATGTAAAAGAACCCAGTGCACTTATCGAAAAGAGAAGGGGTTCGCCCCGGTGTTCCTGGTTGTGGCTGCTTATAAAAATGCGCCATAGCATCTTGTAAACCCGATAAGGTGCTAAATAATTGGGTCTCAGAATCACTGCCATAACCTATCATTGTGAAAGTTTGTATATATACTCAGTCTTTGAGTACCTTGTTTGGTAGATCTGTTCGCTGTACAAGACTTCGATATTATTATTTCTTTTTGTAGGACTCATACACAAAAATTGAATTAAATTTACTCCTGTCTGATTTCCTTGTGGTATAGTATTACAGGTAGGCCTACTTGATGTGTCGTAACCAGTTTGGTGCACCAAACCCATGGTTCTGTTGGCTAAGTCATCAGGGTGTGGGTTCCCTTCCCGGTTGTGACACATGTCCATGAGCAAGAAAATAGCTTCTCTTCACCCAGCAGTAAATGACCGAGGACAGAGTTGGTTCTTAGTGAATGATTTAGCTTTAGTGCTTTAAAAGTGCAGGCTGTATACTCCCAAGGGAGCTGAGTTATGGTTTAAAGCCATTGGACACTTTCTGAACAAAACAAAAATTAAAAGTGGACAGATTTACAAATAACTTACAGGGTTTACAGAAGGTAATGGTGAAAGACTTCCCTTGAACTATTATTCCATGAAATGCTTTCCTTTTTGAGAAAACGTTAAAACAATTATCAATTCTCGATATCGAGAATTACGGATTTATTTTAAACACGTCATCACACGGCGAAACGTGCGGAAACAAGGGTGGGTTTTCCCGTTATTGCTCTTGACTCTGATGACCGATTGAGCCTAAATTTTCACAGGTTTGTTATTTTAAATACAAGTTGTGATTTAAGAAGTGTGGGCCTTTGGACAATACTGTTTACCGAAAGTGTCCAACGGCTTTAAGGAATGAAATAAATGGCTGTGAGGACCAATGTTGGAGTGCCATAAGCATTTCTGAGCGACGAATTTGTCCGCTATAAAGAAGCCACTAATTATTATTATTGTTAAAGCTCCCATTTATTCTGTAAAATTTATGTACATGTTTGAGTAGGCATATATGGGTGAGACTTTATCTAAAGTTAGTCGATATAAACAGTGACCACAGATAGCAAAAGAAAACCAAATCAAGAAATTAAAAAAACTACTCGGAAATACACAAAATGAGTCATATTTATATCATTTATTGTCTCCATGATAACTGTAGACGAAGCCATGCTAGGTGGCAGCAGACAGACCAGGGGTCGATTTCACAAAGAGTTAGGACTAGTCCTAACTTTGGACTAGTCCTAAGATATATCAAAAATGTACAGCTAGTCCTAAGTTAGGACGGGTAACTCGTCCTAACTCGAGATAAGACTAATCTTAACTCTTTGTGAATTCCACTCCAGGACCCAAGTTCATTGCTCTGCTTACCGGCGAATTCTCCGCTTACGATCACCATTCTCCGCCTACTGTGCAAGCACCAAATTTCTGCGCTAGCCCGGACCCTTTCGTTCGTCCCTGCCTCCTGGTGAGTCAGAACAAATGTCACATGGAATGCTTTCTCATACTGCCCTTCAAACGAGTCCTGATGATCCGTCGTGCCCGAATACCTAGTAAAGTGGAGCACGCACACACACACAAGCAAAAACTCCCTGCTAAACCTGTGAAATACACTATTTGTAAGTGAGGAGTTCCCTGCTTCTGTAAATGCTGATTCTAAGCAGAGCCATGCAATTGGGGCATGGTGATATTCTGTAGTTTACGTAGTTCTGAGCACGCTGTTCCTTTTTTAATCTTTTTTTTATTATTAACTGAATTTTGACGTTCTTTGTGTACATGTATATAATAGGGCTATTTAAAAATAGACAAAACTTTGACAATTTCAAACTTTCTTGAAGCATACATGCTTTTTAAGAGGATTAAGACATTTTTGGACAAGCTGCAAGGCTATAGACTCTGCAAGGCTATAGACTGTGCAAGTACATGTGTTTGAACATTGGGACCTGTTAAAGTGAGCGAGTTTCTTCTTAAGCAGTATGAGTGGTCTCAAAAATGTTCCAATAAGGTGAGGCTTGCACGATCTATTAACACTTTTTTTCTAACGATCCCTTCCTTTAAATCTACTTAACCTCTTCCTTACACTCGTACCCCTGCTTCTTTTCTATTGGTGACTTAAAGGCAGTGGACACTATTGGTAATTACTAAAAACAAATATTATCATAAAACCTTTCTTGATTTTGATGAGTAATAGGGAGAGGTTGATAATATAAAACTTTGTGAGGAACAGCTCCCTCTGAGGTGGAGTAGTTTTCGAGAAAGAAGTAATTTTCCACGAATTTGATTTTGAGACCTCAAGTTTAGAATTTGAGGTCTCAAAATCAAGCATCAGAAAGCACACAACTTCGTGTGACAATGGTGTTTTTTTCTTTCATTATTATCTCACAAATTCGACGACCGATTGAGCTCAAATTTTCACAGGTTTGTTATTTTATGCATATGTTGAGATATTTGTACACAAGTGAAGGATAGTCGTTGACATTTACCAATAGTGTCCACTGTCTTTAAGTCGACCAAGCCCCGAAAGGTCATTTCTTATAATACTGTAGTTTTGTCCATGTTTACCCTCACTACCCAAGTTTACAATAGTTGCAAATAGAAACACTGGCTCGTTCCAATGATGGAAATAAAAAAGGTTGCTTTTAAGCAGTCTCTGCAAAATGGAGTTAAAAGATCTGAAATGCCTAACACCTCTGGAGCGGCAAATGGTTATATCCAAGTTAACAATGGAAACAGAAAGATTGTATCTTTCCAATGATGGTTTAAATATAAAAAACTCTTCAATTTGTAGGCGTTACGTATCGACATGTGATGCAAACCCATGTTGTAAGATGGTGAACAATGAGCTGCCTAGGTCTTCATCCTGTAGTCGGGGAACAAGCAAGAAGGAAAGAAGAAAATGATTAAGTTTGATCAGAATTCCCGATTGAATAGAAGCTCTCCAAACTTATCCCTGATCCCGGTGATCGTATGAGTTGTTTTTTATGCAAGCAGAGTGTGACCTGCCTAAAGTTGTACCCATGAATACATGGTAAAGATGGGGCAAGAGATTATGTGACTACACATAAAAGAACTGAATATAAACAATTTGGGGTCACTGCTGAGAGAACTACAGTACTCGCCAGGGTACTCGCGGAGGTATGTTACAGGTCACTCAGAAAACTGAACACGCCGGAATGCTAAAACCGTTCGGACAACGTGCTGATATGTCCGACTACGTCGCCCGGAAAACTGAACACGGCGGAACACTGAAACCGCCACACCGGTTAAAGCCATTGGACCTTTTCGGTAAACAGTGTTGTCCAAGGCCCACACTTTGTGTACCACAACTTCTATATCAAATAACAAACCTGTGAAAATTTAGGCTCAATCGGTCATCGGAGTCGGGAGAAAACAACGGAAAAACCCACCCTTGTTTCGCGCGTTTCGCCATGTCATGCCATGTGTTTAAAATAAATCCGTAATTCTCGTTAACGAAAATTTATATTGTTTTGCTGTTTTCTCAAAAAGTAAAGCATTTCATGGAATAATATTTCAAGAGAAGTCTTTCACCATTGCCTTCTGTAAACCCTGTAAGTTATTTGTAAATCTGTGAACTTTTTTTTTTTTTTTCTGAACCGAAAGGGTCCAATGGCTTTAACAGTTCAGAGGCCTTTCATTCATTATAACTTAACGGCAAAGTACATCTTTGTTTTTTTGAAACCATTCGATTATTTCAATCCAATATAAATGTAGTATACAATAAAACTAACATTTGTAAGTTTCATTTAAAAAGGTAGTAGCATTTGTTTTTTTTCAGATGTTGCTGAAAATTTGGGGTGAATATGTCTATGCAGGTCAAAAGCATAGACTTTTACTTAGGGAGCGTCTCAAAAGTCGGAACGGTAGGAACGTTCTTTTTGGATCGCAAGAGTATCCCCGCCGCTTTTGTCCGTTCCACAGGACCGGTCTTTTAGAACGCTCCGCGTATACTTTGTCATGATGTTGCGATCCTGCGGGCATATGCCCGCAGGAACGTTCTTTTGCGCTAGGAACGTGCCCGACTTTTGAGACGCTCCCTTAGCACCAAGTAATGGTTTACAAGGTGCAATATGCTGCCAATCAAACCAGGAACACCGAGGTGAACGCCTTCTCTTTTTCGACAAGTGCACTGGGTCTATTAATAATATCAAAGTCTTATATAGCGCACGTATCTCCCAAAAACAATCCCATATAGGAATACATTATCTGAGAAATGTTATTTCCCTGGTTGTTCATACACTTACGTGTGATTCCTGGGGCCTTTCTCAAACCACGGCTTGGGCTCCGGCTCAGGCTTAGGCTCCGCACACTGTGTACGTACCTTTGCCTTAACCTGCATTTTCAGCGCGTATTGCTGATTGACATCAGCACGCAAAGCCTGAGCCGGAGCCTAAGCCGAGGTTTGAGAAAAGCCCCGAACAAAGACATTGAAAAAATAAGGGAGACTGCCAACATAGGCCTGGATATATCAGTTGGTCAGGGCACAGCAGCCGATTTCATGAAATGCTAGGATTAATCCTATCTCGAGTTAGTATGAGTAACTCGTCCTAACTTAGGATGGGTTCAATGCGACCTAACGTCTATAGATACGGAACTTAGTTCGTCCTAAGTCCTAAGATTAATCCTAGGTTAGGAAGAGTTTGGTGAAATGGATGGCTGGCGCACTAATCCGGAGGTTGTTGGTTCAAATCCCGTTCTGGTAAATTTTTCTTCATTCCAACCCCAAATCATTTAAAATTTACCTAGTCTTTTTCCCTTGTGGTTTATTACTTAAATTCATTTGGGGGAAATTTAGGTTAAAGCCATTATACACTTTCGGCACAGAAAAAAAAGAAAAAAAGTTCACAGATTTACAAATAATTTACAGAGTTTACAGAAGGTAATGGTGAAAGACTTCTCTTCAAATATTATTCCATGAAATGCTTTACTTTTCGAGAAAACATTAAAACAATTATCAATTCTCGTCGAGAATTACAAATTTATTTTAAACACATGTCATGACACGGCGAAACGTGCGGAAACAAGGGTGGGTTTTCCCCGTTATTTTCTCCCGACTACGATGACCGATTGAGCCTAAATTTTCACAGGTTTGTTATTTTATATATAAGTTGTGATACACGAAGTGTGGGGCCTTGGACAATACTGTTTACCGAAAGTGTCCAATGGCTTTAAGTAGAAATGAAGGCATACCTGATATGGCCATGAGACCAGGAGATCCAATGCATCCTCTCCCTCACTAGACACCTAAGAACAAAAATATTTGTAAAACATTTTAAATCATGGCAGAGTGAGTCTAGCTTCCGACACTCAAGTTCTGGTGGCCAAGTCATCAGAGTGTGGGTTCAAATCCTGGTCATGACACTTGTGTCTTTGAGCAAGACACCCGACAGTGGGTGTGTTCGTTTAGCTTCCCTGGGTTGATCCCGGTCTACCCCCAGTGCGTTCGAATTGCTTTGACGTCATTCCAGGGGCTCACCCGGTTCAGCCCCCAGTGCCCTGCTTGTGGAGTGGGTTACTTGGGGGTGACCCGAGGTGCATGCCGTTACCACGAGAGGGCGAGTGTGGTCGTTCGATTAGCTCTTGTCTGGGGTTCACCCGAGTGACACAGCGAGGTCGACCCAGGGAAGCTAATCGAACGCACCCTATAATTGCTTCTCTTAACCCAGGTGTATAAATGGGAACATGTGAGGGTGGAGACAGTTGGATTAACCTTGGCTCTGATTTAAGCAGATTGGGAACGTATACTCCCCAGGGAGTTGAGAAAATTAAAGGAGTGGTCTAGAAGTATGCCCAATTAGTTGTATCCTCTTGCTCCCCTTTCTCAAAGGAACGTTACAGAGTTGGTAAGAAACAAAAATCGTGAAGATCACCGATTTACATAAAACTTACATGGTCTAATGATGATGATAGTTGAAAAACATCTCTTGAAATATTTCTGTCTGAAATGTCATATTTGATAAGAAATAAATAATCTAACTTCGCGTTTGGAGTTTATCGCTCAGGGAGCGTTTTATTCATTTTTATTTTGGCATCGATTCAATGCGAAATTTGTAATCTGTTTTTCACTATTCTCTCGTGACCAAGATGGCCGATCGATCTCAAACTTCTACAGGTTTGTCAGTTTATGCATATGGTGGACTACATAGAGTGCTAACACTGCCAGCAACTGTTTTGTTAGGACAAACCAATTCTGTAATGTTCCTTTAAATTGTCTCCAACTGCCGATGAAATAGCGCTCTCTTTCCCCCCCCCCTTTTTTTCCTCAATTTCACAAATCGTATCAAGAAACTTTTAACACTGACAGTTGGCAGGTGTGTAAAAAACCCAAAACAAACAAAACAAACGAACTCTCAGTAAAGAGCGCCCTCTATGACACACAATTATGAAGATTTGTATGAGGGGCGTCCAAAACAAACAACACACATGAACCCTCAGTAAAGAGCGCCCTCTATGGTACTTGATTGGGATGATTTTTATGAGGGGAGTCCTCTCACCTTGACGAGTGCAGAGCCCACCAGGATGGAGCCATCTGACGTCAGCTGAACACTCTGTTGAGGAAATCTCCTACACAGACAGCGAAGTACAAATCATTATAGTATGTGGTAGTTCTAAAGCTCGGTTCATACTTCATGCGAATGCAAAATTTGACGTGAATTTGATGTCACAACTCTCCTTTCACAGCGATATTCGCAAGTGAGTTGAACTGCTGCGAATTATTCGTTGCGAATTTTTGACGTCAACATTCGCTTCGCATTCGCAGGAAGTATGAACCCGGCTTATCTGCAGCACTTCATCACAACGAGGGCATCTAAAAACATTCACTATACTTGATGCAATCAAGCTAAATGAGTTGTTTGTCAAAAATATCAGCATGGAGAAACAAGCCAAAACAGACCAACAGGGGTGAAATTTTCAAAAATGTTTCTTTTGTTAAATTCCAAAATATATCTTATTTTATATTGGCAAATTCCTTCCTGATAAATAACATTAAAAAAAGGTTGAAATTTGTATTGAAAGAAAATTTGTCAATGTATTTTCAATAAACAAGTTGACTTTAAACCTCCTTTCTTGCATTTCTTGACGTAACTGGTATAGACCGTATTGAATATGGTGTCACCGTTCAAATATCTGCCTTACATACAACATGGCGTCTGTGCGCGTGTGCGTGCGTGTGTGCGTGCATGTGTCGTAGAAATCAAACTGGGAATGTTGCGTGCTGCGTGGTTCGATGATGTACACGTTTGGACGCACATACGGTGTGCCCTACAAGATGGCGACTTTCATAGCAACAAAGGGGTTATTCAATACAGTCTATTCTGCTCCATTGTGCTTAGCAGAAAGTTGTTGCTCAGCATTGTCTGCTCTATGAAACTGAGCAAAGAATCTGATGAGTGCACTGGGCGTGTATTTTGATATTTTAAGCTGGCCTCACCCCCGCACTAGAATGGACTGTTCATGGAGTAAGGGGTGATCAGTGCTTAACACATACCTCTTGAGTTTCTTCTGGACCACCTCCATTCCCATTTGGGGGATGGTCACTGTTGAGGTGAATCTGATTTCATGCTCAGACATACCAAGCTGCTGCATCGTTCTGGATGGATCCTCCAAAAAGACTTTCTATAAATAAAAAACAAACAAAACAAAAAGTACTACTGTGAATTTGGAACACTTTTTTTCTTTTTCTTATTGATTTTGGTGAATTTGTTTTGTAAAAGTTAAAAAAAAAATTAAAAAATTGGTTTGCTGAAATTTGCGCATATTGGGACCCAATTAGTAGTTTTCCATTCTGATTGGTCGATATTTGAATGAATGACAGACATGGATTGAATAAATTAACATAAAGGGGAGGATCATCTTATCTTACATCTCCTGTGATGGTAACAGCTCCATGGAGGATCTTGGGTTTCTTGACATCTTTAAGAGCATCTCCTTGAGAAACAAAAATCATATGTAGTTAAAGATAGGTACGTTTTGGGTTCAAGGGGCACAAGTTAGATGGATAGTAGGCCAGCCGTCGATTTCACAAAACTATTCCTAACTTTAGACTAATCTTAGGATTCAGGACGAATCCCAACCCTGCACTGTAGCATGCAGACCTTAAGATCAATCCAAAGTTAGGACGAGTTACTCGTAATTCGAGATAAGACGAGTCCTAACTCTTTGTGAAATCGACGGCTAGGTCTTACATGTCAAATACATGGGTAGTGGGCCGAGTCTCCCCTTGGATGCTTTGTCTAGAGGATGAAGCCCCCTGAACTTCCTGTGTGCTACTTGTAAGATAAAATGGGTGGTGGGTCTGGGTCTCCCCTTGGTCTAAAGACTAAAGCCCGCTTCATACTTCCTGCTGCGAATGCGAATTCGATGCGAATATTGACGACACAAATTCGCAATGAATAATTTGCAACAGTTGAAATGTGCTCAACTCCTGCGAAACATTCGCTGCGAAAACAGCCCTGTGGCATCAAGATTCATATCGCATTGAAGCTTGGATCGCTGGGGTTAGGGCAAAGTTGGTTAAAGTTTTATCATAAAAGCTGGCGTATTTGTAACAGAAACTTTCCTAAACATCTAAGAATATTTACCTGTTACAGCTATGCTACGTTTCAGTAAGCTGAGAGACACATCAGCTGGTAGGTTTGCTTTGGTTTCTACGGTAACAATCTCCCCATTGGCTGGCATATAACACTGGACACCTAAACATAACAAATAACATTTACAAGGTGCCTCCATATAAAAGGATCATAACACACATAGAAGAATTAACATGGATATAAATCTTAACAATACTGCTTTGTTTTAACCAGTGTCATGTGGCAGTGTCATGGCCGAGCGGTTAAGAGCACCGGATTCAAGAACTGGTGTTTGATCAGCAGGGTGTGGGATCGAATCCCGGTCGTGACACTTGCTATGTAAAATTGGGGAGGTAATGCTTTCTGCTCTACCGGCTAGGCTTCAAATTGAAGATACCCAAGCCTACATGTACATTCTTATGGACTGTGACAGGGATAACCCTGTTTCAGCCCTAGGAGTAGGTGGCAACGGCCTCTGGAAAAAAATAATTGCAGCCCACACCTTGAAGTGGCCTTCAGGCCTTGTGTGTCAGGCGACTTGCATAAAAAAAACCATTCCCAACATGATTGTAGGCTGGCATAGTTTATCTATAATTCAGCACAACCAACAGCGGATTATATTAGTAGGTCACACAGTAGGAGGGTTGACTATAGTGTGTATACATTCCCAACATGATTTTAGGCTGGCATGAATTATCTATAATTCAGCACAACCAACAGCGGATTATATTAGTAACTCACACAGTAGGAGGGTTGACTATAGTGTGTATACATTCCCAACATGATTGTAGGCTGGCATAGTTTATCTATAATTCAGCACAACCAACAGCGGATTATATTAGTAGGTCACACAGTAGGAGGGTTGACTATAGTGTGTATACATTCCCAACATGATTGTAGGCTGGCATAGTTTATCTATAATTCAGCACAACCAACTGCGGATTATATTAGTAGGTCACACAGTAGGAGGGTTGACTATAGTGTGTATACATTCCCAACATGATTGTAGGCTGGCATGAATTATCTATAATTCAGCACAACCAACAGCGGATTATATTAGTAACTCACACAGTAGGAGGGTTGACTATAGTGTGTATACATTCCCAACATGATTGTAGGCTGGCATAGTTTATCTATAATTCAGCACAACCAACAGCGGATTATATTAGTAGGTCACACAGTAGGAGGGTTGACTATAGTGTGTATACATTCCCAACATGATTGTAGGCTGGCATAGTTTATCTATAATTCAGCACAACCAACTGCGGATTATATTAGTAGGTCACACAGTAGGAGGGTTGACTATAGTGTGTATACATTCCCAACATGATTGTAGGCTGGCATGAATTATCTATAATTCAGCACAACCAACAGCGGATTATATTAGTAACTCACACAGTAGGAGGGTTGACTATAGTGTGTATACATTCCCAACATGATTGTAGGCTGGCATAGTTTATCTATAATTCAGCACAACCAACAGCGGATTATATTAGTAGGTCACACAGTAGGAGGGTTGACTATAGTGTGTATACATTCCCAACATGATTGTAGGCTGGCATAGTTTATCTATAATTCAGCACAACCAACTGCGGATTATATTAGTAGGTCACACAGTAGGAGGGTTGACTATAGTGTGTATACATTCCCAACATGATTGTAGGCTGGCATAGTTTATCTATAATTCAGCACAACCAACAGCGGATTATATTAGTAGGTCACACAGTAGGAGGGTTGACTATAGTGTGTATACATTCCCAACATGATTTTAGGCTGGCATGGTTTATCTATAATTCAGCACAACCAACAGCGGATTATATTAGTAGGTCACACAGTAGGAGGGTTGAGTCATTTCCTTACCGAATTCTCCAGTGATCTTCTGTTTGAGAAACTCCATCTTCTTGGCTTCTCCATGAACCAAGAGTACATTCTTGGGTTCGCACATCCGGATCAGCTGCATGATGCCCTTAGCATCGGCGTGGGCGCTGTTTGTCAAAAAAATGGTAGAGATTATCAAAAATAAACAATAAAACAATTGTAGAGTGTCATGGCCGACGGGTTAAGAGCATCAAATTCAAGTTCTGGTGCTAAGTCACTGGAGTGTGGGTTCGAATCCCGGTCGTGACACTTGAGGTATGTTATTGGCCCTATGACCAGGGCACTAATGTAAAGCGCATTGATACAGTTATTGTGAAATGCGCTATATAAGAGTTATTATTATTATTTATTTATTTTATGAATGTCCAAGTACCTGTCCTGGATTTATTTTTTCAAATTGCGTGTAAGTACAAAACTAAAATGCGCACTACACTGTACATTGTATCACCAATGTCGAAATGGATTTTTTACAGAACTCACTAAAACACTAAATATACAGTGCTTCAAATACATTTGTGTAAAAAATTATGTTCTTTAACCCTAATTCAGTCGAGTGAAAAGTGGTTGATAAAACTTGATGGTCTTACCTGAAAGACATGTACTGTACGGATAGTTTGACATCAATCTGTGTCCAAAGAGAGAAAGGGAAGAATACGTATAAGGCCAGCCCAGATTCAAAGAGCTGCTTAAAGGGTCTATGTACTATGAAAACTATTTTAGCACGTAAAAACGTATTTTTCATGACTTAGAAGAGTTTGCGGTAACACCATGTAATGACTATTCTCTAAATGAGTTGGGGTGGTTCTGAAAAAAACCGTTGGTTTAACTCGACGTTTCGATCAGTATGCTCTGATCGTCTTCTGGAGAATGCTGGACTCTGATGCTGCATGCTGCTTAAGTACTGGGCGGCGGATTAGCTTGGTGATGCACGAAGGCGGGAAATACATGACATTGTTTTACTCATTTCTCAAAAACTACAGCACCTCAGCAAGTAATATTTTCAGGGAAGCTTTCTATGTTCTACCATCATTATCTTCAAACGGTGTAAGTTTGATGTCAATCTGTGGACATAGTGTTTTGTGTTACAAAAAGTACCCACAACCTTTAAAAGAACATGTTGCCTTGGATCGGTCGAGTTGGTCTTTGAAAAGCGTGGTATAACTGTTTGTTATAAAATGCACATGGTTAGAAAGATGTTGTAAAAGTAGAATACAATGGCCTACACAAATATGCCTCGAAATTGTGTGGTTTTTGTTTTACAAAAATTTGACTCCCATAAAGGGCCGACCGTGTTAGTTCGCGACGTAAAATGAAAACCGTGAAATTTCGAGTGATACTTGTGTGGATCATTATACTCTACTTTTAAGACATCTCTCTAACCATATGCATTTCATAACAAACGGTTTCAAACGCTTTTCACAGACCAACTCGTCCGATCCAAGGCAACGTGTTCCTTTAAGTCGAAATGAACAGAATACCAGTCCCAGACTGTACACAATGAATAATAGTTTGGCTGGCGACCTAATTCTGGTAAGCATAGTTTTGATGTGCTCAGCAGCTATTTGTGCTTAAGTCTACCTACCACTTGTCTGTTTTCCAGCTCAATCTTCTTTGCCCCACTCAGGACCTTGCTACCGACGGTCCCAGCGACGCAGTATCCTGGCATGATGACCATGTTGAGGGGATTCGGTGCCCAGTTGCGGAAGATCTGTAAGGATAGGCCGGCGTGGAGCATACCCGGTGTTGCGAAGACAACCATGGGGCCTGGGTTGTTGATGTACGCCCGGTCAAATGCCTGGGGTTAAAGAAAATTGACCAAAGAGGTAAGAGATACATGTAATTTAAAAGACAGGCCGGCGTGGAGCATACCCGGTGTTGCAAAGACAACCATGGGGCCTGGGTTGTTGATGTATGCCCGGTCAAAGGCCTGGGGTTAAAGAAAATTGACCAAAGAGGTTAGCTAGAGATACATGTAATTTAAAAGACAGGCTGGCGTGGAGCATACCCGGTGTAGCAAAGACAACCATGGGGCCTGGGTTGTTGATGTATGCCTGGTCAAAGGCCTGGGGTTAAAGAAAATTGACCAAAGAGGTTAGAGATACATGTATTTGTAATTTAAAAGACAGGCGGCGTGGAGCATACCCGGTGTCGCAAAGACAACCATGGGGCCTGGGTTGTTGATGTATGCCCGGTCAAAGGCCTGGGGTTAAAGAAAATTGACCAAAGAGGTAAGAGATACATGTAATTTAAAAGACAGGCTGGCGTGGAGCATACCCGGTGTAGCAAAGACAACCATGGGGCCTGGGTTGTTGATGTATGCCCGGTCAAAGGCCTGGGGTTAAAGAAAATTGACCAAAGAGGTTAGCTAGAGATACATGTAATTTAAAAGACAGGCTGGCGTGGAGCATACCCGGTGTAGCAAAGACAACCATGGGGCCTGGGTTGTTGATGTATGCCCGGTCAAAGGCCTGGGGTTAAAGAAAATTGACCAAAGAGGTTAGAGATACATGTATTTGTAATTTAAAAGACAGGCGGCGTGGAGCATACCCGGTGTCGCAAAGACAACCATGGGGCCTGGGTTGTTGATGTATGCCCGGTCAAAGGCCTGGGGTTAAAGAAAATTGACCAAAGAGGTAAGAGATACATGTAATTTAAAAGACAGGCTGGCGTGGAGCATACCCGGTGTAGCAAAGACAACCATGGGGCCTGGGTTGTTGATGTATGCCCGGTCAAAGGCCTGGGGTTAAAGAAAATTGACCAAAGAGGTTAGAGATACATGTAATTTGAAAGACAGGCTGGCGTGGAGCATACCCGGTGTAGCAAAGACAACCATGGGGCCTGGGTTGTTGATGTATGCCCGGTCAAAAGCCTGGGGTTAAAAAAATTAACCAAAGAGGTTAGAGATACATGTAATTTTAAAGACAGGCTGGCGTGGAGCATACCCGGCATCGCAAAGACAACCACGGGGCCTGGGTTATTGATGTATGCCCGGTCAAAAGGCCTGGGGTTAAAGAAAATTGACCAAAGAGGTTAGAGATACATGTATTTGTAATTTAAAAGACAGGCGGCGTGGAGCATACCCGGTGTCGCAAAGACAACCATGGGGCCTGGGTTGTTGATGTATGCCCGGTCAAAGGCCTGGGGTTAAAAAAATTAACCAAAGAGGTTAGAGATACATGTAATTTAAAAGACAGGCTGGCGTGGAGCATACCCGGCTTCGCAAAGACAACCACGGGGCCTGGGTTGTTGATGTATGCCTGGTCAAAGGCCTGGGGTTAAAGAAAATTGACCAAAGAGGTTAGAGATATATATGTAACTTAAACGAAGGGCTGGCGTGGAGCATACCCGGTGTAGCAAAGACAACCATGGGGCCTGGTTGATGTACGCCCGATTAAAGGCCTGGAATTAACCCCCAAAAATACAATTTGTTAGAGGTACCCGCTGCTAATAGGATTTGAACTGTCTCTAGCCACCGGGCAATCTCGATAGCTTAGTTGGTATGACACTGCTCTAGAATTGCAAAGGTCATGAGTTCTAATCCCACCCACGTAATGCCTGTAATTTGTTTTCACAGATCTCGGGAAAGCACTGAGTTAGTTAATATTCATTGTCCCGATAAAAAACTTTCATCCATCAAAAATATTACAGATAGATATAATAATAGTTTGAAAGTTGGTTTTCCAGGAGAACTTCAACATAAACTTATTTATTTATTTGTTTTAATTTGTGTTTGTTCTTTGGGCAATACAATAGAATGAGGAGAGGCCATCGACAAAAGCAAAAGTAAAAAAAAAAAATTGTCATTGCAGGATTTCAGACCTTGAATCTCGAAGCATCCAGAAACTGTTGTTTTCTTTGAAAATTTACACAAAATAATGGGAGGGAAACAAATTTACCTTGATGTGTTTGAAGTCGAACATGTTCCTCTTGACAAAAGTCTTGCGTATTTTCTGATTGGTCCACATGATGAACAGCTTGTAATAGTGGTTGGCCTGCAATTTTAATAATAATAATAACTAGTTCTCATACATGTATAGCTCATTTTACAATAACGTATCAATGCGCTTATAACACTAGTGCCCTGGGCCCAATTTCATTGAGCTGCTTTTTAAGCAAAACTTTTTGCTTAAGCAAAAAATTCCTTGCTTAGTAAAGTCAGATTATCGGCCAAGACCCCACTCAATTGTTATGCTAAGTAATCAACAGCTAAATACCAGTCTCAAGCAATGTACATGACATGACATTTTGGCCAGTAACATGTGTAAAAAAAGCCAGCTATTTTCGTGCTTAAGCAGATTTTTTTGCTTAAGCAGCTCTATGAAATTAGCCCCTGGTCATTGGGCCGATAACATTGCATTACCATTTACTTTGGTGATAAATTGATCATGTGTACACATTATATTGTAACTTGTTTCTTTTGCAAATGCAACCCCCCCCCCCCAAAAAAAAAAAAAAAGTAGAAAACAAAGGTCACAATAGCACGCTGTTTTCCATTCTGAAAACTGTCTTTCTTTTCGTTTCACAACTAATTTTTGGAAGGGATTTAAACCGGTTGCTAGCGACCAGTCGGCGAACAAAAGCGTTGAACAAGAAATAAAGTAAGGAATACCTTTTCTGTGAGTCCGAGTGAGAAGTAAACTGGTACTGTAAGGTTCATGCGATCCCTGTGTACAAAAAGAAAAAAGGTTACACCAGGAAAAATTATATTTTTAAATAGCAAACTCACATAAAAACAACAGCAATTGGACATGAAAGATGTTAAATGTAACATCTATTATATCTTTGCGGTACCCACTGCAAAAACACAGGATTTGAACTGCCTCTTGCTACCGGTCAATCTTGGTAGTCTAGTTGGAAAGACACTGCTCTAGAATTGCAAGGGTCATGGGTTCGAATCCCACTCGAGTAATTTGCCTATTTTTTTTCCACAAGGAAAGTACTGAGTATACAGTGCTAACACACATCGATGTAAGGGTAAAAATAAAAAATTAATATAACAATCAGACAGTACCACAAACCAAATGTATATTTTGCCTTTAAAGGCACTGTACTTGTTTGGTAATTGTCAAAGACCAGTGTTCTCACTTGGTGTCCTATCATAAGCATAAAATAACAAACCTGTGAAAATTTGGGCTCAATCGGTCATCAAAGTTGCGAGAAAATGATGAAAGAAAAAACACCCTTGTTGGACGAGTTTGTGTGCTTTCAGATAGGAATAAAAGACTTCTAGCTAGAAGTATTTTATTATTTTAGTGAGAAATTACCTGTTTCTCCAAAACTATGTTACTTCATAGGGAGTCGTTTCCAAAAATGTTTTATACTATCAACAGCTCTCCAATGCTCGTTACCAAGTCAGTTTTTAAGTTAATATTTGTTTTGAGTAATTACCAAACGTGTACATGTACCTTCCCTTTAAAAGCTCACCAGAATGTCTCAACGAGTATGCAGAGCTCCTGTGCCCTGCCGAGGGCAAAGACTGGGATCAAGACCTTGCCACCTTTCTGGATGCAGTCGTGGATCTTCTGAAGGAAATCTCGCTCTCGACACCTACGGGTGGAAGTGAGAATTGTAGAGTTAACAAAAAAAGGTCACTGTATACTGCTTCTTGTATTGAGCCATGGCCGTTTCAAATCCTTGCGTGGAACTCTTTAGTTCTCTGATGTAAAGCTCAAAACACTTCCACACAAACATGCAATAATATCGAGGTATTATACAGCGCACGTATCTACGTAACAAGATACTCAAGGCGCTGAGTATACATGTATACAAACTTTCACAACGATAGGTAATTGCAGTGATGAATTTTGAGACCCAATTATTTAGCACCTTATAAGGGTTTACAAGGTGCTACGGCGCATACAGCAGCCACAGCCAGGAACACCGGGGCGAACCCCTTCTCTTTTCGAAAAGTACACTGGGTTCTTTGACATGCGTTACACAACACATGGGACCAACAGCTTAACGTCCCATCCGAAGGACGAAGCAATGGTTAAGTGTCTTGCTTAAGGACACAAGTGTCACGGCTGGGGATTCAAACACACACTCTGCTGATCAGAAACACCAAAGTTTGAATTCAGTGCTCTTAACCGCTCGACCACAAGTGAGTTAACACCTGCAATCAGGAACTTCCTATAGACCTTCATCATGCTGCCTCCATCCTGGTCATGTTCCACGTATCAAATCACAATATTGAATGCTAACAATCATTTTGCAAATAGGAGCCAGACTATTTTGTACTTCCAGCCTCGGTTTGGTAACATTGATACCAATGGGAGAAACTCAAGATGGCTGCACCATGATAAAGGTCTATCGTCCCTCTTTTGTTTGTACTTTTTGGCAACAGCCTCCCTTCGGTTTTGTACACACTTTCAAACTGTGGACCTTTCCCCACCACTTTGTAGGGTGTCGTGGCCGAGCGGATAAGAGCACCGAACTCAAGCTCTGGTGCTTCTGTTCAGCAAAGCTCTGATGCTTCTGTTCAGCAGAGTTTCCTTGAGCAAGACACTTTTAATTCCTTCTCTCCACCCACGGGGTAAATGGGTACCTGTGAGGGCAGAGGTGGTTCTTGTGATTGATTTAGCCGAGTAGCGCATATTAATGTTGCACAGGCTGCCTACTCCCCACCAGGGAGCTGAGATGGTTTAAGGAGTGAATTAAGGCTCAGTGACCAGGGGTAATAATGTGAAGCGCTTTGGGACGCCCTACGGGTGTGAACAGCGCTATATAAAAACGGGTATTATTATTATTATTATTATTTTGTTATAGGTTCCCGATCTGAATATTAATACCTACTCAGTCACGAACACCAATGGTAGGGCACATCTGAAACAGTATGCCCCTTCAATGGCTTTGCCAGCCACAGGGCATAACAATTAACAGTGTCACATTCCCCTACCTTTTTGAGTCTCGGATCGTTGTGGCGTATGTAGATTCTGTGATTAGGACGTCCGGTCGACACTTGTCTATCCACGCAGCTCTGCAGACCAAAAAAACAACTTATTTTTTAGTCCCGTCAGGACACTTAATAAAATAATAATAATAATTACAACATTTATAGAGCGCTAAATACGGATGTTTCTAAGCGCTATAACCAGACTGACAAAACAGATGGGTTTTAAGTTGACATTTGAAAGTGTCCAATGAAGGAGCTGCTTGAATGTGGTTGGGTAGCTTGTTCCAAAGTGTTGGAGCTACATGTATGACTGAAAAGACCAAATCCCCAGCGTGTCATGGTGCGGGGTCCCAGGGAAAGCTGAAAATGAGCAATTTCTGAAGAGCGAAGGCGTCGAGTAGCTGATGAAAGTGAAGAAGAATGAAGGGCTATGAGGTCTTGGAGATATACCGGAGCCAAACTATGAACAGCTTTATACACAAGAAGAAGAATTTTGAAGTGGATGCGTTGGTGAATTGGAAGCCAATGAAGAGAGCGAATGATGGGTGTTATGTGTTCTGACTTTTTCGTAAGGGTGACTAATCTGGCAGCAGAGTTTTGTCCTTGAGCAAGATACTTTTAATACCATAAATGCTTTGGCTTTCTATTGGGACATTAAGCCATATGTTACAAGTACAGGGATTAGTAGTGCATGTAAAAGAACCCAGAACACTTAAAGACATTGTACACTATTGGTAATTGTCAAAGACAAGTCTTCTCACTTGGTGTATCTCAACATATGCATAAAACAACAAACCTGTGAAAATTTGAGCTCAATTGGTCGTCGAAGTTGCGAGATAATATTGAAAGAAAAAACACCCTTGTCAGATTTTGTTGATTTCGAGACCTCAAATTCTAAATCTGAGGTCTCAAAACAAATTTGTGGAAAATTACTTATTTCTCGAAAACTACATTACTTCAGAGGGAGCTGTTTTTCACAATGTTTTATACTATCAACCTTTCCCACTCGTTACCAAGTAAGGTTTTATGATAATAATTATTTTGAGTCATTACCAATAGTGTCCACTGCCTTTAATTCTATTATCAGAAATATGTAATAATAACAAAATAATGAATAATTATTAATATTCATACTTACCCAAGATGTCGATCAGGTGTCATGTTGTAATCTCCCTGAAAATAAACAAAGGCAAATTAATTACAAAATTTGCCTAGTACAGCAACAGATTTTAGGGTAGTTACAAAACAAGAATCATTTTCAAGAAACTTATCAACTGTCATGGTAATAATGAATCATTTTTGTGAACCAATTTAGTTGATACAGAAAAGAGTACTGAAGGCTATTGAAAAAATAAAGGGGTTTTTAACTTTGTCTTAAATAAATTCACTGTTTGAGCTTGTTTTGTGTTGTCCGGAAGACTATTCCATAATTCTGCTGCTGCTGCTGCTGCAAAAGCTCTGGCCCTATAAAATAAGGGAATCAATGTGTGGTAAAGAGGTTTTCAACTAGTGGTTTATTGTGGCAAAAATTATAATTGTTCAATGATTTCTTTCAACACAACACCCCTCCAGCTATGAAATGGTAAACCCCACCGCCACCCTCGGGTAAAAAACTCCTTATAAGGGAATGCTGTGCGCGTATCGCGTGATGCTCTTGACCAATAGGAATGAAGAAACTGTCTAAGAAGAACAGTTGCAAGCTCGCCCATGTTTCAACACTTTTTACTGGTCATAAGCAAAGGTTTTTACACAACCACGTGACGCGCTCTCCACCAATAGGAATAGCGAAACTGTCTGAGGTATTTATGAATTAGGTTTTACTCACTGTGTAGACAAGCGATTGTGAGCCGACTTTGATACGAAACATGGCCGCACCCAGGACATGACCGGCGTAGTATGCAGAGATCTCTAATTCATCATCAACCTAGAAATAATCAAACATGAATTATTTGTATCTTATTGGATTACAAACGGTTTGAGAAGAAGCTTAGGCGATACCACAATATTATCGAATATCGCAATACTAATTTGGAAACGATTTCGATATTGGATCGATTTGGTTTTAATCGAAATATCGATGTATCACAACATCGATTAAGTATCGCGATATTGATTAAGTATCGCAATATCAATTAAGTATCGCGATGTATTTCCTAGCCGAGACATCTTGCACGCCATAGGTTTGGAGTGAAACCAGAAGAATAGGTCATTAGAACACCTCTCTTATGCTATGACTGTCTCTTCTACAACTTTCACTGGGAGTTTGAAGGCAGATGGTGTCAAATTTAATTAATCGCGATTAAGGATTATCGTGAATAAAATAAATCAATATCGCCCAAGCTTACTACAGACCCTTGCACATTGTGCAGCGCACTCACATGTGACAATCATGTCCGCCATTTTGGGAATCTAAATCGTGCATAAAAACATGCAAACGAGATATTTTGACTCCCAAAAAGATGAATTGTTTGATTTCTTACCTGAACTGTTTGGTGAAGGTTGACCACCACACATTTCTTCATGCAATCTTTAATCATCTGAAAAGTGATCAAAATAAAGCAATTTATGTATGTGTTAATGACAGCCACAAATTTAATACATGTTAGTTTTGCATTAGGGTTTGATATTATTTGTTTTACCATTACACTAATGTGTATTGATCACTGTATACTCAGTGCTTTCCACAGTTCTGTGTGAACAAAATCAACAGGCAAACCAAACCCACGACCATTGCATTGGAAGAGCAGGGCCCAATTTCATGCCTCTGCTTACCGTAAGCACAGAATCGGCGCTTACGGAAGCAGGGAATTCTGTGCTTACGGCAAGCGTATTTCACAGTTTAGCAGCGAATTTTGGCTTATGCGCGTGCGTACTCCACGTTACTAGGCATTTTACGCTTACAAGGCTAGCACAGAAACTTGCACGTAAGCGGGGAAGCATGATCGTAAGCGCAGAATTCGGCGGTAAGCAGAGCCATGAAATTGGGCCCTGATATCTCACCAACTAGACCGCCGAGCTAGCCCATTGCCAAAACTGCTAAAGGCAGTTCGAATCCAAATGGTACATAAGCAATGATTTGATGCAATAACTAACATGGTTTTTCAAATTGCTGCGATACCAGCTGATAACATAGATTCAAACTGCCTTTAAGCACTAGGCTAGCATGGTCTAGTGGTAAGACATCTGCTCTAGCAATGAAAAGGTCGTGGGTGGGTTCAAAGCATGTCCAAGTGAGTTGCCAGAGGATTTTTTTTCATCCTGAACTCGGTGAAGGTACCGAGCAAAAACAGTGCTTAAAGGCAGTGGACACTATTGGTAATTACTCAAAATAATTGTTAGCATAAAACCTTACTTGGTAACAAGTAATGGGGAGCTGTTGATAGTATAAAGCATAGTTTTCGAGAAAGAAGTAATTTTCCACAAATTTTTATTCTGAGACCTCAGAATTAGATTTTGAGGTTTCGAAATCAAGCATCTGAAAGCACACAATTTCGTGTGACAAGGGTATTTTTCCTTTCATTATTATCTCGCAACTTCGTTGACCAATTGAGCTCAAATTTTCACAGGTTTGTTATTTTATGCATATTTTGAGATACACCAAGTGAGAAGACTGGTCTTTGACAATTACCAATAGTGTCAAGTGTCTTTAATACACATCTGTGTAAGGATACAAACAAATTATAGACTCTTAAGGTTCAACAAATCCCAGCGCTAAAACTGCAAAGTAGGGTCTTAGCTACTTACAGCTGATGTGAAGAAGTTTGTTTCTCCTTTCCTGTCCACTGTGATTTTGCGGTAGTCCTCCTGGAAGTCAAATTTGAAAAAGGCAGAATAAATTTTCAAGGCATGACCAAAATGTAAAAGATTCCAGTTTTGTAACCCCCCAACCCTCAATTATGGCAGTCAAGTTGGTGTAGTGCATAGAGTTATATGCATGTATAAGAACTAGAGGGCGCACTGGTGATGCTTCTTGCACAAACGCGACGGGACCGTAAGGAGACACGAGCGTTGAATATGAAACACACGTTGGAGTTTGTGTTTATTGAACGCTACGCGATGCTGTTTTGTCAACTTACAAAATGGCCGCACAAACACACGCTGTGCGATGCCTGTTTTGTCAACTTAGAATATGGCCGCAAGCGCGCATGCCGGGTCGCGTATATAGGTCAGTGCGCCCTCTAGTGGCGTAGTGGTATCTTTCCTCGCCTTCCACAATCAGGCCGGTGCACTGTATTGTATTTTGGGTTTTCAGTCCCTACCTGACTGCATGGATTTTCCCTTGAACAATTCTCTAGGTAATTTCCTCCCACATCTTATAACTGAAACTTCATTCATTAGGTACTTGGTTAGTACAGTAGTAAAGTTTGCTTTTGTTTGTTTGTTTGTTTGTTTAGATGATCTTCCCATCAAGGGAACTCGGCAAACTCCCACAAGGGGGATATAAACACCAAGCTGGCAACAGCCAATCTCTCTCTTACAAACATTGGTTTAACGTCTATGATTATGAATTACACAAATCAAGAAATTGTGATTCAGTAACTAGACGACAGTTTTTATTCTTTTCTGGGGTTCCTAACCAGCATAAATGAAATGAAATAATTTTTCTCAATCTGTATTACCCAAGATTTAAAAACCCATGAGAAACGTAGATATAATATAAATACATCCACCCCCAATTATCACCCCTCCCTCCCTCCCCTTCCCTACACCCCTTTTTTTTTTTTTTTAAAGTCATGTTTTGATGCCCGCTGGCAAACTTTCACCTTTTGTTTAGAACATGTAGAACGTTTGATTATCTTATTTTGTGTGCTTTGAATGTCTTTTAAAATTGTAAATCCAAAATGCAATTCAGTCATTGGACCACAATTTTGTAAAAAAAACCCAAAAAACCCCCATAAACCTTAACGGCAGTGGACACTATTGGTAATTACTCAAAATAATAATTAGCATAAAACCTTACTTGGTGAGGAGTAATGGGGGGAGGTTGATGGTATAAAACATTGTGAGAAACGGCTCCCTCTGAAGTGACATAGTTTTTGAGAAAGAAGTGATTTTCCACCAATTTGATTTCGAGACCTCAGATTTAGAACTTCAGGTCTCGAAATCAACCATCTAAAAAACGCACACAACTTCGTGTGACAAGGGTGTTTTTTCTTTCATTGTTATCTCGCAACTTCAATGACCGATTGAGCTCAAATTTCCACAGGTTTGTTATTTTATGCATCTGTTGAGATACACCAACTGTGAAGGCTAGTCTTTGACAATTACCAATAGTGTCCACTGCCTTTAAACCCCTGAAGATCAAAAACCTTAAGATATCTAGATATTATCTTACCAGTAGGATAGGGCATATGGCTTTGGTGGGTTGAGTCATGTAGATCGGTCCATCAAACCCAACCATTTCACTCATGTAAGGAAGAGCACCGCAGTGGTCAAGATGGAAGTGACTGGAGCAGAAACGGAAATTAAATAACCTGTTTAATTGGCTGTTATTGCATCAATATTAATACATTGATCTATCAAAATATTGATGTATCAATACCTTGATCTATCATTGTCAATACATTGGTCTATCTATACATTAAATTTTTCTAATGCATCAATTAAAGGCAGTGGACACTATTGGTAATTACTCAAAATAATTATTAGCGTAAAACCTTTCTTGGTGACGAGTAATAGGGAGAGGTTGATGGTATAAAACATCGTGAGAAACGGCTACCTCTGAAGATCCATAGTTTTCGAGAAAGAATTAATTTTCCACAAATTTGATTCGAGAACTTGAGGTCTTGAAATCAACTATCTAAACCCACAAAACTTCGTGTGACAAGGGTATTTTTTCTTTCATTATCATCTCGCAAGTTCGATGACCGATTGAGCTCAAATTTTTACAGGTTTGTTATTTTATGCATTTGTTGAGATACACCAACTGTGAAGGCTAGTCTTTGACAATTACCAATAGTGTCCACTGCCTTTAACCAATCAATGAATAAATACATTTATTCATCAAAATGTGCACCCATCAATTCCTTTGAGCGCGCCTGTGGGCGACCAAGTAAGTGAGTGATCAATTCCTTAAAGATGCTGTCAGATTTTTGGCCCCAAACATTAAGAAATAGATTTGTTTGAGTGAATGGTATTTCAAAGAGTATCACCCGCTCTAACAATTGTTTTTAAAACTTTTTACTTTTAATGGTCAGGAAACATGACCAAATAATTAAAACATTTCTTATAAAACACATAAGACTTGGTCACGTGATATATTGTCGGGATCCCGACAAAAACTAATTTTGAGTACTTTATTTCACTAGCAATGGCTCAAATGAAAGCTTGTAACTTTCTCGACCCCCATCAAAGTACCTATTGAATTTTACATCCAAATTTTTGGGTCAAATCGGCAACAAATCTGACATAGCATCTTTAATACATTTATGTATTGATCAAACAACAAACACACCTTTCAGTCTTTCTTATTTTACCTTATAATAACACAGTCAAGGTGTTCTGTGAGACGTCCTGTTCTTGTGATGTAGGAAAAATCAGGGAATCGTCTCTGAAAGTACAAACGAATAATTACACAAATAGCTATTGAAAACGGCTTTACCAATCAAACCCGACCTGGGGTACTTTCTCAAAGCATTTGTGATCAACTCTGCTGAGGGTCTCAATGTGAGGTTGTTACATCTCTCTGAGTTAGTTCACTTGTTTTACACGTTTGTCTCAAGATTAAGCTTGGGCGATATCACGATATTATCGAATATCGCGATATTAATTTGGAAACGATTTCGATATCAGATGGATTTAGTTTTAATCGAAATATCGATATATCGCGATATATCGCGTTAATCGCGATATATCGCGTTAATCGCGATATATCGCAATATCGATTAAATTTCGCGATGTATTTGTTAGCTGAGACATCTTGCACCCCATAGGTTTGGAGTGAAACCAAAAGAATAGGTCATTAGAACACCTCTCTTATGCTATGACTGTCTCATCTACAACTTTCACTGGGAGTTTGAAGACTGATGATGTCAAATTTAATTAATCACGATTATATCGAATATCGCGATATATTGTCGGCGATATATCGTGAATAAAACAAATCGATATCGCCCAAGCTTAATGTGAGGTTATTACATCTCTCTCTGAGTTAGTTAACTTATTTTACACGTTTGTCTCAAGATGTTTTTTAAAATCGCATCAAAGAGAATGCATGGTCACTTGTGGATTTGGCAAAACTTACTAAGGGGGAAAATTTGTCAGGAGGCGACTCTGGCAGGGGGCGACATTGTAGGGGGGTGATTTGTACTTGGAGGGGGCTAGCTTGCTGTTCAGTTCTTTAATATTTTGATAATATGTTGTCAGGGTGGGTGTCTACAGACATGACAGTTGGTTTGGGTGTCTACAGACATGACAGTTGGTTTGGGTGTCTACAGACATGATAGTTGGTTTGGGTGTCTACATACATGACAGTTGGTTTGGGTGTCTACAGACATGACAGTTGGTTTGGGTGTCTACAGACATGACAGTTGGTTTGGGTATCTACAGACATGACAGTTGGTTTGGGTGTCTACAGGCATGACAGTTGGTTTGGGTATCTACAGACATGACAGTTGGTTTGGGTATCTACAGACATGACAGTTGGTTTGGGTATCTACAGACATGACAGTTGGTTTGGGTGTCTACAGACATGACAGTTGGTTTGGGTGCCTACAGACATGACAGTTGGTTTGGGTGTCTACAGACATGACAGTTGGTTTGGGTGTCTACAGACATGACAGTTGGTTTGGGTATCTACAGACATGACAGTTGGTTTGGGTGTCTACAGACATGACAGTTGGTTTGGGTGTCTACAGACATGACAGTTGGTTTGGGTGTCTGCAGACAAGACAGTTGGTTTGGGTGTCTACAGACATGACAGTTGGTTTGGGTGTCTACAGACATGACAGTTGGTTTGGGTGTCTACAGACATGACAGTTGGTTTGGGTGTCTACAGACATGACAGTTGGTTTGGGTGTCTACATACATGACAGTTGGTTTGGGTGTCTACAGACATGACAGTTGGTTTGGGTGTCTACAGACATGACAGTTGGTTTGGGTGTCTACAGACATGACAGTTGGTTTGGGTGTCTACAGACATGACAGTTGGTTTGGGTGCCTACAGACATGACAGTTGGTTTGGGTGTCTACATACATGACAGTTGGTTTGGGTGTCTACAGACATGACAGTTGGTTTGGGTATCTACAGACATGACAGTTGGTTTGGGTGTCTACAGACATGACAGTTGGTTTGGGTATCTACAGACATGACAGTTGGTTTGGGTGTCTACAGACATGACAGTTGGTTTGGGTGTCTACAGACATGACAGTTGGTTTGGGTGTCTACAGACATGACAGTTGGTTTGGGTATCTGCAGACATGACAGTTGGTTTGGGTATCTGCAGACATGACAGTTGGTTTGGGTGTCTACAGACATGACAGTTGGTTTGGGTGTCTACAGACATGACAGTTGGTTTGGGTATCTACAGACATGACAGTTGGTTTGGGTATCTACAGACATGACAGTTGGTTTGGGTGTCTACAGACATGACAGTTGGTTTGGGTGTCTACAGACATGACAGTTGGTTTGGGTGTCTACAGACATGACAGTTGGTTTGGGTATCTACAGACATGACAGTTGGTTTGGGTGTCTACAGACATGACAGTTGGTTTGGGTATCTACAGACATGACAGTTGGTTTGGGTATCTACAGACATGACAGTTGGTTTGGGTGTCTACAGACATGACAGTTGGTTTGGGTGTCTACAGACATGACAGTTGGTTTGGGTGTCTACAGACATGACAGTTGGTTTTGGTGTCTACATACATGACAGAATTTTTTTTACCCAAACCAAATAGTGTGTCCACCATACTACAAATTGCTTATTGGGCCTCAAGCAGGGTATAGTGCACAGTTGGGGCCGAAAGGGTTAAAAGAGCATGCTGAATGTCGACAAACGGCTAAACCTTACATCATCATTGAATCCCATGTGCATTCCACAATCCAGCATGACGTTCTTTCCACCAACGGTGACCAAGATACAGCTGCGGCCGACATCTAGAACCAAGACAAATAATCACAGAACACAGTTAATAAAAGGGTGTGTTCGTTTAGCTTCCTTGGGTCGACCCCGGTCTGCCCCTGGTGCGTTCGAATAGCTTTGACATCATTCCAGGGGCTCACCAGGGTCAGCCTCCTGCTTGTGGAGTGGGTCACTTGGGGGTGACCCGAGGTGCATGACGTCACCACGAGAGGGCGAGTGTAATCGTTCGATTAGCTCTTGTCAGAGGCTCACCCGAGTAAGCCAGCAGGGTCAACCCAGGGAAGCTAATCGAACGCACCCAAAGTAATGACCCCAAAAGAACATTTCTTTCCGTAAGCTTTTGTTATACAGGTGGTGATGGTTATAGCATGCATTCTGTGGAACGATTTTGTCTTACATACTAACTTGAATCTGAGAATTGATTCATGCATATATACTTTCTCATATTTCTGATGGTTGGTGTCTGGGGGCGAATGCTGCAGCCAGATATTGGTCGGTACCTGCTGTCAGCTCGCTAAACGTGGATGGATTCATAAGAGTGCATCTTGAGTCAAGAGTAGATAATCCCTATAGCTCACATAATAACCTAAACTTTGATGGTGCGTTGGTGAAGTCATTGGTAGACGGTGCAAGGTGCGAAGAAAAATAAAAAACAAAAGGTTGTGCACTTTTTACATTGAGCATCACCATGATCACAAAGCGTGTGCAATCAAAATGTGTCTGGGCCCTTAATTAAGAGCTGGCGCTGGACCCAGTGCTCCTGGCTAGCACGAAAATAAAAATGTAAGTCTGTGACTGCGTGTTGAAAGAAGTATTTTACTTTTAGTAGAGGGTTTCTAACAAAAGACACCAAAGGGGTTATTAGGTTGCATATATATATGATGATTTGTTTAGAGTCAGGCACATTTTTAATAAGAATATTAATTATCCAGAAAAATAAAATTATTAACTTACCCTGTCCGGCACCTGTTGAATAAATAAAAAGAAAAATTTGCTTTAAGTATTATAGCCACATGTAAGCCTTTATTTACTTAAAGCCATTGGACACTTTCGGTACAGAATTTTTTTGTTTAAGTTCACAGGTTTACAAATAACTCACAGGGTTTACAGAAGGTAATGGTGAAAGACTTCTCTTGAAACATTGTTCCATGAAATGCTTTACTTTTTGAGATAAATAAACATTAAAACAATATCAATTCTCGATACCGAGAATTACGGATTTATTTTAAACACATGTCATGACACAGTGAAACGCGCGGACACAAGGGTGGGTTTTCCCGTTATTTTCTCCTGACTCCGATGACCGATTGAGCCTAAATTTTTACAGGTTTGTTATTTTATATATAAGTTGTGGTACACAAAGTGTGGGCCTTGGACAATTCTGTTTACCGAAAGTGTCCAATGGCTTTAAAGGCACTGGATACTACTTTACTTTACTTACTTACTTACGATTGATGGGAGAAATTGTTTAGGCTTATGCCTTTGTGACCCCATATCCTATCATTGATTCCTTCCAATAGGCATCAAGCTCTTTCTTGAATGTTGACACTGTTTTGGCATTTACTACTTTGTGTGGGAGACTGTTCCAATCATTAATTATTCGCTGTGAAAAGAAGTTCCTTCTGCACGCAATGTTTTTGTTGAGAGTCGACTTGTACAATTTAAGAGAGTGGCCCCTCGTACTGGTGTTTCTAGCTGTATTAAAGAATTTCTTGCAGTCGACTTTCTCCAGTCCCTACTAGTAATAGTATTGGAAGTTGCTCAAAATAATAATAGCATCAAAACTTACTTAAAATTATTAAATTGAATGTTAATGTATTGTTTATGTTAGCAATCAACAAATGGAGAAATGTGGATAAATAAATTAGTATAAAAATATAAAACATTGAATTGTGAGAAACAATGTAAATAAAATATTAGTTGTACTTACTAACTTAAGTGTACGAACATGAACGTCCAAAACACCCATGTAAGTGGGTACAGACTTAACTTTCCACTTCTAGTCGACAACACAATTTCTCTTTTTTAGTTATTATGCCCTTATTCATTTTACCATTGAGTTGACTACACAAACTTCGAAATTGTGCGGGCTCCTATTAGTATTTCTAACTCTGTTGACCTCTTAGTTTGTTCAGAACTAGAAACACAAAATAACGATAAAAATGGCTACTTACCCAGGGGGGTTACCTTAATCTCTGCCATGAAAAACTACGACAAATCTGCTCGGAAAATGCGTTTTTCTACAGCTTCTTTCGGAAATGAAAACAAAGTTTGACTAAAAAACGTCAAAAACAGGACGTACTAGTTCCCGAGCTCTGTAAGCGATGTAGCCATGTGTTACTTTAAGAAAACAAGCACCAGTCTAATCTAAGTTTTTATGTGAACTAGAGAGGGCGCACTCCACTTAAAGTGGAAGAGAGTTATTTTGCTTTTGCGTGAAACCCTCTTGAAACCCGCCTGAAAGTTTCTTAGTTTTTGATTTTAATCAAAACCGCGTCCTCTCGACAAGGTAGGGATAGAAGAAGGGACTTTTTATGAAAAAATTGATGAGGCCTAAACTGGCTATAGGGCCTACTAAATAGCCTTAAATTTGTTTTTGCTATATAATCTCCACACAAAAAAACGATGGTGGTGAGGTATCAACTATCATGGGGCCAAACGGTTTGCTGTAAAACAGGTGTATCTATTTGCTGGGTATAATTATGTTCTTTTGAGAACTGCTTGTTTTATTAACCGATTTGCATGCCATAATCCCAAAACCGTTCGAGGAATTACAGGTTGCTATTGTCTCGGGACATAATGCGTCGTCAACATGTACGTGTATGTGTAGCTTTACCTAGCCCACCTTGTTGAGCTGTTAATGCAGGGGTCGAAATTAAGTGTATTTCCATGGTACAGTCGTTTGACCAGTTCTGGATCACTTTTTGAATTCACATTGTTTTTTGTTGCAATCTCTTTGATTTCTTAAACAAAAAAGTTTATCAGTTTACCTAAACATGACATAAAACTCACCAAGTGTTCACTGACAAAAAAAGATTAGTCCTTTCGAAGGGGCTTTGAGAAAAGTATCGTCACCTGTTTGACCAGTTCAGGATCAGTTGAATCTATTCTGAATCAGTAGAGTGCACTTTATTGCAAACCCATACTCCCATTCATAAAACTGTCTCTCAAGGACACAAAACTTCAGAGGTGTGTTGGCATGGACTTGGACTTCCTTTCTTTAGTGAATGTCATGCAATTGTCTTCAATAGCAGCGCAAAAAACCCAGCGACAAAACCACAAAACAACAGCAAAGGCAAATGAAGAAGTGAAGCGAACCTAAAAAGCATTATTGACCCCTCCAAGTTTAATTTTCTCACAAAAAAAAATCTACAAGAATTTGTTAATATCCAATTGTGGGACATTAAGTAATGTTTCTCAAAATCAACTAAAAAAACTTTCTACTGCAGTGGTATGATTTTACCTTACTTAGTAAGTTAGTGTGGCACCATTTGACGCAACGAGATGTTGAGTGATCCTGAACTGGTCAAGGGCAAGTTGTCCCCCCAAAGAAGATTTTGGTAACTTCGTCTCCTCAAAAAAACAAGATGACTGCACAGCATTTACAGGAATTATTTTTTACACATTCTTATCATTTTACATAAATATTTTTTGCCCCGGCACTCCAATTCTAAAGGTAAGAAGTTTTACCAGTGTTTTTCAACCAACATTTTTAAACAAAAAAATGATCAATTTCGCAGACAACCTTCAGGAAAACGGCCATAATTTATTTGCTGATGATGTTTGGCACCTTTTTGGGGGTTTGTTGGTTTAATGGGTGTTAATCTTCACATTTATCAACAGAAATTGGTAATAATGAGAAGTGATATAATTATTTGGTTATTGCAAAGTTGAAGTGATCCCGAACCGGTCAATGATCCCGAACTGGTCAAATGACTGTAGTCAGCAGGGCTAGTGACCAATAATTTTTAGTAGCCCTGATTAGATTTTGGTAGCCCAAAAGCCACGTTATGTCTCGCGTCACGGCTCAAACTTTACAATACACCAATAACATAGTTCTTTATTGTTTGTGATGATGATTTTTGCATTATTATTCAACTAGCCCGTCGGGCTATCAAACTGGAAAAATCAGTAGCCCGGATGTAAATCTGGTAGTCCCGGGCTAGCGGGCTAGTGGCAATTTCGACCCCTGTAATGGCTCCGCTTTTAACATCGGTCTCATCACTGTCACGACAGTGATGAGACCGATGTTAAAAGCGGAGCCATTAACAGCTCAACAAGGTGGGCTAAAGTAAAACATGGAGAAAGCAAAATGCTTCAAAGTACATTCATAATTTCGACAACACTCACTCACTATTAAGTTGGTGTCCACTAGTTGACCCAGCTAGCTGAGCTAGTAGTTGAGCTGAGTAACTGGTGCTCTGCACTCATTTTTTAAAATGATTACATTTTGCAAATAGTTAACGGATAACTTTCCGTATGGCGCCACCACTTTTTCACTCATTTTTACAAAAAGGGATATATCAATCAGGTAAATTAGATACTACATGTATATTATTTTATTTCGAATGAAAAAGTGGTGGCGCCATACGGAAACTTTTCCCATGGGGATAACTTTCCATATGGTGCCACCACTTTTTCACTCATTTTTACAAAAAGGGATATATCAATCGGGTAAATTAGATACTATATTATTTTTTTTCGAATGAAAAAGTGGTGGCGCCATACGGAAACTTTTCCCTGCATGGGTCTTGGTAGTACAACACAGTACACTTCACAATCAATCAGATGGAACTGAGGCCGTGTCCGAAACGGCGACTTCGGCTACAGCTACGGCTAGATCGCGCGCGTCTGCCTATTCTTCAACACTGGTAGACGCGCTGATCTAGACGTAGCTGTAGCCGAAGTCGTCGTTTCGGACACGGCCTTACTTTCACTTCCATAGTGTTCAGTGTTTGTTATGTAATTAAATTAATGATAATGATATCGAAGTCTTATAGGATAACTTTCCGTATGGCGCACGTATCTACCAAACAAGGTACTCAAGGCGCTGAGTATATACAAACTATCAGAAAGATAGGTTATTGCAGTGATGAATTCTGAGACCCAATTATTTAGCACCTTATAAGGGTTTACAAGGTGAGGCACGTGCTACGGCGCATTAAGCAGCCACAACCAGGAACACCGGCGCGAACCCCTTCTCTTTTCGATAGTGCACTGGGTTCTTTTACATGCGTTACACAACACATGGGACCAACGGCTTTACGTCCCATCCGAAGGACGAAGCAATGGTTAAGTGTCTTGCTCAAGGACACAGTGTCACGGCTGGGGATTCGAACCCACACTCTGCTGATTAGAAACACCAGAGTTTGAATTCGGTGCTCTTAACCACTTGGCCACGACACTTTCACAAATTAACATGTTGCTTGTTGGAAAAATGTTAAAAATAATCTTTAAAAGGGTAGAATATTATGTACTCCTACTCTAGACCCAGTAACTGGGGCGCTGTACTCCTTTTTTTCGAAGTTTTGACATTCTCGGTCGAACTAGCACGACAGAGAATGTCAAAATTTTGACAGAAGGAGTACTCGTCATTCTTGACGCTCGTTCCACTATTGTCTCCACGATAGCGGAGATGGTGGAACTAACCTCATCATAGTTCTACTAGAACTATGGGTGTGTGGAGACAATAGCCAAACGAATTGGGAGTAAATATATAATGATACTCCTTTGACAATGTGTGGTTTTCCTTATACTTTGTGAACTATACTTTTTGCGTAAATCACAAATTTTGTTCTACAAAATGATGGACCGTGAGCTTGGGAAAAACCATACAATTTCGAAGAATGTTTGTTGTGTGAATCATATTCTTATCTTGTCAAGTTGTAAAAGTTGTCCATAGAATATTTTGATCCTATCTATCTATCTATATGGTGAAGTACATTCCTCTTGTAGTAGAGTATAGTCGTACTGTGAAAGGTGCAAATTGCGCGCCCAGGAACACGGCATCCTCTATTTACAAGTGGAAAAACAAAGTGTAAGTAAAAAATGCCACCCATCCGCATTATTCATTCAATATGCTTCAAAACTGTGTGGCTTCCATTTACTTTTTGAACTAACTTGATCATGCCAAAAGCCATTGGGGCCCTTTGTTAAGGGCAACTCTTATAAGTTACCCCTGGACCCACACTAATATGCTTCAAAACTGTGTGGCTTCCATTTACTTTTTGAACTAACTTGATCATGCCAAAAGCCATTGGGGCCCTTTGTTAAGGGCAACTCTTATAAGTTACCCCTGGACCCACACTAATTTGCTGTCTTCACAAAACCTAGCACCGGCCCCTGGCATAGTTGCTTAGACTTAACCCTCCTCCTGACTGCGAAGAGGAGGAGGGTTACGTTATCGCCACTACCCTCCTGGCAAAAAAGTGTCCAGTGGGCTTGTCGTAATCAGTTGCAAAACTCAACCATCATTTATAAAACTCATATTTTCAATTACTCTGTGCCTTCAGGATGTCCCTAAAGTAAGGCTGTTTTATTAATCTGGGCTCTTTTGTAAATATTTTGCCATGGGTTACATAGTGAAATTGCATGTTTGATAAAAGAGCCACAGTTGTTTTGCTTACAGGTTTTATGAAATTAGGTTCAGTCATCTGAAGTATTTTTCATTTTTTCTTCATTAAACCCACACAGATAATCATCATTCCATGTTACCAGTGACCAGGATACCAGCCACTCTGGTTCTCTTGTTCACGTTGGTCCATATTCATGCTCGACATACTACAATACTCCCAGGTGTTCCAGACTTGTCGGATACCAAGATGTCGTACAAATACATTGATAAGTTAAGTCTATCGAACGACCATAGACGAGAGATTCAGGAGATACTGCAGGGCTTTGACGCCCAGCATGAAAAGCTGCTAGCAGAGTACCAGGCAGAGAAATACAGACTGTTCACCATCGGTAAGAGATAGTCATAAATTTTATTGTTTGCAAAAGATAGTTAAGACCTAAAATTGGGTTTCCAATTTCTTCAGAGTTCAGGGCAAAACTTTTGCTTTTTCTGTGTTCTTTCTGCCTAATCTCTCTCTCACACTTACTTTCACTTTGTTGCTCCTGTTACAAAGGGGGGCTACAAGGGTGTGTTTTTGCAGTCGTAACAATATCTGATTCGGTTGAGTTTGCCGTTGTTTAATCACTGGCCAATGACAGAAGCAGATTGTTAACGATTGCCAAATCGCAACTCAAGTTTGTGTGTGTTGTGTTGTTATTCAGCCTGTGAGAGAAAGACTCTGCTAGGGTCGAAACATCGGGCCATTATACCATATTGGCAAAAACTAAATGTTAAATGCCTGTCGTCTTTTACAGATGAGAGGATTTCCGAGGCCCAAGTTCTACTGCTGACCAATCTGCCTGCTGCGGCCGCATTACTTGAAGATACGCTCAGCTTCCCAGAGGTATCTATTGTGCAGGTAAGTTTAAAGGCACTGGAGGTGTTTGGTAATTGTCAAAAACCAGTGTTCTCACTTGGTGTACTATCCCATCGAATGCATAAAATAAACCTGCAAAAATTTTGGCTCAATTGGTCATCGAAGTTTCATGAAATTAATGAAAGAAAGAACTCCCTTTTTGAAAAATTTACATTCAGTGTGTGCTTTCAGATGCATATGAAGCCTTTTTATTTGACTGAGAAATTACCTCTTTCTTAAACACAAAGATACTTGAGAGTAGAGGGAGCAGTTTCTCACAATGTTTTATCAATAGTTGCATTGGCTGTAAGTGCAGTTTTCCGCACTTAGTTGATCCCAGTTCTGTACCCCCCCTTTAACATTTTGCGTTTATCTTCTCTTTTTGACAGAAAGTGAAGTGTTATCACTTGAAGTACCAAGTTTACATGTCCATTGGGCCACTTAGCAAAGGCCTGGAGGCTGCTCAACAAGAATATAAAGCAGCAAAGTCTACACCATTGGGTGCTAGCAACCTGCCAACACCAAAGGAGGGTTCCCCAGGGATCCATGCTGGGCCCTCTGATTCATCATTGAGGGAGATGCACTTTCAGGCGGCGTTGGACTTGGGGAATGCTCACCGTTTCCTCGGCAACTTGCAGGATGCCAAGACGTATCTTGACGAGGCTGAGATGTTGGCCGTCGAGATGGGCGATGTGGACAAGATCACCACGGCAACCATCCATCACGGAGATTGGATTCTCGGGAGCGGACATCTGAAGGAGGCTATTGCCAAGGTTTTCCAGCCGCTGTTGAAACGGAATATGAGCGACAAGAATAGGGGGCTAATGTTACAGTCATTTGGAAATGCTTGTAGGTAAGTTTGTCGAAGCCACCGATCTTACCTGGTTGTCTTTTTTTATGTTTCACAATTTTAATTCAGATGACCAATTTCATAGAGCTGCTTTTAAAACACAAAAAGTAGCTAACACCAGCATCATTTGTACTATCTGTACCTGGTATCTTGTTTTGAATTGCTAAAAGCAACAATTTTCTGCTTAAAGCCATTGGACACTTTCTGTAAACAGTATTGTCCAAAGGCCCGCACTTCGTGTACCACAACTTATATAAAACAACAAACTTATTTGGGCTCAATTGGTCATCGGAGTCGGGAGAAAATAACGGGAAAAGCCACCCATGTTTCGGCACGTTTCGCCGTGTCATGACATGTGTTTAAAATAAATCCATAATTCTCGATATCGAGAATTGATATTGTTTTAGTGTTTTCTCAAAAAGTAAAGCATTTCATGGAATAGTATTTCAAGGGAAGTCTTTCACCATTACCTTCTGTAAACCCTGTAAGTTATTTATAAATCTGTGAACTTTTAATGTTTTTTTCTGTTCCGAAAGTGTCTAATGGCTTTTAGCAGCACTCTAAAATTTGGCCCTGTTGTAAACGTCATCATATGACATTTTTCAACCAATGGGATAAAACCAGCCTGAATTTATGATTGTTGCATTGCATTCCAGGGCTTCAGCAGACTTCGGACCAGCTAAAGAGTACTTGAGAGAAGCCATCGCTATCGCCGAGCGACTTGAAGATCCTGTTGCGGTGGCAGATCGCCATGGGGACTTGGGAACCATTTTTCGGTCGGAGGGGCGGTTCGCCGATGCCCTTACCCATCAGAAAAAGCAGTTTGTGTTTGCAAAACAAAGAGGCAAGTTATTTCAGCGTTTCGATCAGTATGCTCTCTCGTTCATACCTGGGCCCAATTTCATAGCGCTGCTTAACATTCGATTTTGTGCTTACTGTGCAATTTCTATTTCTTAGCGCTGCTAACCATAAGCACACGAAAAGGCATGCTACACTTCTGGTGCTTAATACCGCACGAAATAAATGACGTCACAATGCAAATCCATGGTAAACACGCAATGGCCGTCCAATTTTTCTGCTTACCTGTGAAATACGCTAAGGCTTAAGCTTAAATTTTTCTGCTACAGTAAGCACGCAAATTTGCTTACAGTTAAGCAGCGCTATGAAGTTGGGCTCTCTCGTTCATACCTGCTCTCCTTCCCTAGGTGACCAGGCAGCTCTAGTTGTATCCTGCTTCAACATCGGTTTTACTCATTACTCCATGAGCCCACCGGACTACAACTCAGCCTTGGTCTACCACGCCATACACTTGGAGCTCTCGGACAGGATCGAATACGTTGATAACTGTGTACGACCCTCTTACATCATACCTGCTCTCCTTCCATAGGTGACCAGGCAGCTTTAGTTGTATCCTGCTTCAACATCGGCTTCACTCATTACTCCATGAGCCCACCGGACTACAACTCAGCCTTGGTCTACCATGCAGTACAGCTAGAGCTTTCTGACACTGACAGGATTGGAAATGTTGATAACTGTGAACGACCCTCTTACATCATACTTGTTCTTCTTCCCTAGATGACAGGCAGCTCTAGTGGTTTCCTGCTTCAACATTGGCTTCACTCATTACTCCATGAGCCCACTGGACTACGACATCGCCTTGGTCTACCACGCCATACACTTGGAGCTCTCGGACAGGATCGAATACGTTGATAACTGTGTACGACCCTCTTACATCATACCTGCTCTCCTTCCATAGGTGACCAGGCAGCTTTAGTTGTGTCCTGCTTCAACATTGGCTTCACTCATTACTCCATGAGCCCACCGGACTACAACTCAGCCTTGGTCTACCATGCAGTACAGCTAGAGCTTTCTGACACTGACAGTATCGGACATGTTGATAACTGCGAACGACCCTCTTACATCATACCTGTTCTTCTTCCCTAGGTGACCAGGCAGCTCTAGTTGTATCCTGCTTCAACATTGGCTTCACTCATTACTCCATGAGCCCACCGGACTACGACATGGCCTTGGTCTACCACGCCATACACCTGGAGCTGTCCGACAGGATCGGATACTTGGCGATGAAGTCGCGTGCCTTGAACTGCCTCGGCAAGATCTACACAGGTTTGAATTTTAAGTATTATAAGTTATCACACACACGCTCATGGAAAACGGGAAAATATAGTGCGTCTGCATCTCACATCCAACAAGGCCTCGGCCTTGGACCTCTTTGGATATGGGACGTAGTTGCGCTATATTTTTCTGTATTCCACAAGTGGGCGTTTGATAACGAATTTATCTTCCAGCCTCATTAAGTCAATGCGGTTAGGTTATGTTTTGGGTTTTGGGTTTGCGTGCGCAAAGTTTAGAATGTTATTTTTTGCACTGAAAGTATGACACTCGCCATACGCAGAGTGCAATATAAAAACTGGGAGTAGGTTATGACTCAATATCACACTCCGGTTCGAGCACCTGATTGGTGGATTAGCGTGTATTGGAAGATAACAAAAGTTAAACCGTGACTGGGTCAGTTTGAAAACCTACTCAGTCAGTTTCCCTTGTGGCTTATTATTTGATATTTGAAATAAAAAATTGCATCCCCTTAATTCAATTTTGAATTCAAGGTATTTAATTCAAACATTTGTAGCCAAAGGCTAATATACAATTGAATAAGGTAAAAAACATCAAGATTACATACATTAAAGGGAAATATGCAAACCATTAAACCAACATAAAATTTAAAAAAGAATGATGGAGATTGGCAAATGCAAAAGTGGCATGGTATAAATAAAAGGTGATCCCCTGTTTGCAGTTTGTATCATAAACCTAAAGGGTCTGATCCTTTGCTCCACATAACTGAACGGATAAATTATCTTAATGTTGGAGTGCCATTAGCATCACTGAGTGATACATTTGAGCTCTGTAAAGGAAGCCACTATCAGATAGCACCCCCAGGGATAATTACTTTCAAGAAGTCAATATGAAAATCTAAACCATTTTTGATATGTGTTCGTTCTTCTCTTCATCATCAGCTCTGAAGGACAATGAGGCGGCCATCTTGCTCCTTGTGGAATGCTTGGAAGTCCACAGTCAAACGGGAAACCATCGCGGACTGGGCATAGCCTACGGGAACATCGGTACGGTGTACCGAGCCATGGGTACGTTGTGTAATGTTTGTTATTGAGACTTAATGATATTATACACTCAGTATTTTCCCTAAGACCAAATAAAAAAAGTTGTGGGTCCTCGTCCAACCGTGTCCATCATTTGCATCACAAATCATTAAAAATCTCAACAAAAAACAATGCTATTTGGTCAAGAAATTTTGAAACGAGAAGAAATGTAAAATCTTGTTAGATGAACTGTTGTTAGTATTTAAATATTAATCAACGACGTTTAACGATACCACAGAGTTTATATTCCCAAATACAATATCCATAAATAATAATTATCAAACCACTGACCCTACTATTTGAAGACCCTCTGTGGACTCACAAACAGTTATTATTTGTTGGCCTAACTGCTGGTCAGATGCCACGAGTGGATTTCACAAAGAGTTCAGACTAGTCTTATCTTGAGTTAGGACGAGGTACTCGTCTTAACTACATGTAGGACTAGATTTCAGTTTTTAATTACTCCTAGTACAAGTTCTAAGTTAGGACTTTCTTTGTGAAATCGTCCCAAGCCTCGAATTAACCCGAGGCACTTAGACAGCAATTGCCGTGGTGTCTAATGCTTTTGCTGTGGTGCCCTTTGCCCCACCTGCAATGTTCCAGAGAAGTGCCCCTTACATAGAGGAAAATTGCTGTGCCCAGGCCTTCAAACAAGAGCAAAGTTCAAAGCTTGTGAGACTTCAAAGACATAATAATAACAGTATTTATAAAGCGCCAAATTGCCAAAGGATACAAGGCGCTGAGAAGGAAAGAAGATGGAAAAAGACAGAACAAAGATAAAGATGACCAGCTACGAAGAGGCAAAAAGGTGGGTTTTGAGAGCACGTTTGAAGGCTGGGACACTGTTTGAGCTTCTGGTAAGGGTAGGTAGAGAATTCCATAGTCGGGGAGCAGCAATTGAAAATGCCCTATCACCTGCAAGTTTATGGGTTTTGTGAACTGAAAGGGATTTACCAGTAGTAGAGCCAAGAGAGTAAGAAGATGTCTGGAGTGAAAGGAGAGAGGAGAGATAATCCGGGGCACAGTGATTGAGGGATTTATATGTGTGGACCATTGTATGGAATTGAATGCGTTGGGCAACTGGATGCCAGTGTAATTGCTTGAGAAGTGGAGATGAGTGAGTGAATTTGGGCAGCTTAAAGATAAGTCTGGCACAGCGGTTTTTGGAGCCGTTGAAGGTGGGAACATCTTTCTGTGAAACACTGACTAATAACGAAAGAATTAAAAAAAATTTGTCAAGCAGTTTGGCACAAGGGCCGTCGAGATTTGAATGGTTATGAGCTCTTTGCACCAAAAAGGCTTGCAAAGCAACTCTGAAAAATGCAACTACAGGGCATAGTTTAAAGACACTGGACACTATTGGTAATTGTCAAAGACCAGTCTTCTCTCTTGGTGTATCTCAACATGTGCATAAAATAACAAACCTGAAAATTAGGTTGTCGAAGTTGCGAGAGAATAATGGAAGAAAAAACACCCTTGTCACACAAGTTGTGTGGTTTTAGGCTGGATGCCTTGAATTTGAGACCTCAGCTTTCTCTTGACGCTGCATCCTCCTAATCTCTGTTTATGACAAGGAGCATGAGAGATATCTCTTCAACTTATTGCAAAGTAAAGTATTTTAGATTTTCTTCTCCTTGTAGGTAAGTTTGACGAAGCCATCGACTACCATGAAAGGTACCTTGAGAATGCTAAGGATCGAGATGACGTTGGAGGCGTGGCCATCATGCAGCGGGAACTAGCTATGGACTACTTATTCAAAGGGGTAAGTGGGTGGTTGGGTACATAATAAAACTTGCATGCCTTTAAAGGCACTGGACACTTTTGGTAATTACTCAAAATTATTGTTAGTATACAAACTGACTTGTTAACGAGCAGTGGAGAGCTGTTGCTACATGTAGTATAAAACATTGTAAGAAACAGCTCTTGCTGAAGTAGTGTAGTTTTGAGAAAGAGGTAATTTCTCGCTCAAGTTATAAAAGACTTCAGCTGAAGTCTTTAAATGTGCATCTGTAAGCACACACATTTGTGCAACAAGGTTTTTTTTCTTTCATTATTCTCTTGCAACTTCGATGACCAATTTAGTCCAAATTTTCACAGGTTTGTTATTTTATGGATATATGTTGGGATACACCAAGTGAGAATACTGATCTCTGAATTAAATTTTTTGGATGTTTAAAGACACTGGACACTATTGGTAATTGTCAAATACTAGTCTTCACAGTTATATATATATATGGTATATATTTGTAGGATCTTGAGATGGCAGAGCAGCAGATCACAAGTGCCTTTGTGACCTTGGAGCGCCTCCGTGCAAAGTTAGGCGTAGAGGACACCTCGCGCATCGCCAACTTTGAAAAGAACCAATCAGAAGCCTTCAACCTCCTTCAGGCTATCCTTGTGCGCAGGGGGAAGTTTCATGCCGCGTTCGCTCTCTCTGAGCAGGGCCGAGCGAGGGCGCTTGCCGACCTGATCCAACGGAAGCAAGATTTGGAGGAGTCGGAGTCTGATAGGTAGATGAGTTTTTTGAACATCAACATTAATATTTAATACATGTACGCGCTAATCCTCCAATTAGATTGGCAGAATGGAGTGGGGATAAAAACCTTTATAACACCCCTTGCAAGTATTCTGCCTGCTCATTGGTTTAGAGCGCGTCACACGACATGTCTTAGTTTTGCTAGACGACGGCCGTCGGTTTGCCATGCGCTAGTCCGAAGACTAGCACATGGCGCCGTGCGCTAGTCCGACAGACTGGCACACGGCGTGCAGTACCCAGACGTCCGTTGCGTGTACGAGTATGATAAATTAATAGTCTGTAACCTTCGGCAACGTTGGATATGGGACGCAGAAGCGCTATATTTTTCCGTATTCCAGTCGCGATTGTGTGATAACTTATAATGACCTATTCTTCTGGTGTTACTTCAAACCTATGGGGTGTAAGATGTCTCAGCTAGGAAATACATTGTTTTATTGCGATACTTAATCGATATCGCGATATATCGATATTTCGATTAAAACCAAACCGATGCGATATCGAAATCGTTTCCAAATTTGTATGGCGATATTCGATAATATTGTGATATCGCCCAAGCTTAGTACGTTCAAAGTTTAGAATGTAAATTTTGCACTGACCGATGCGGAGCATGACGCATTGACACTCACGATATGCAGAGTGCAATTTAAAAACTGGGAGTACGTTATCTTCTGATATTACACTTTGGTTCGAGCACCTGATTGGAGGATTTGCTCGCACTAGAAGATAATATAAGTTATCACACAAGCGCGAGTGGAATATGGAAAAATATAGTGCTTCTGCGTCCCATATCCAACAAGGCCGACCATGCCAACTAAATTGTTTGTTTATCAACAAAAGAAAGGTCTATATGGCTTCTGACTGGCACCCCGAACAGAGATATTGACTCACACATTCATAGGGAGACTACCAATACAGGGCTTAGTTGGTAGAGCGCTAGTACGTTAATCTTGAGGTCATCGGTTTAAGTCCTTCCTTGTTCAAACCAAAAGTATTAAAAAGTTGCCGAGTCAGTTTCCCTTGTGGTTTATAACTTGATATTCAAACTATTTTCTGATATTTAATTGATGTGAAATTTGCATCGGGGATAAAGAATATTAGTTTTTGTTTTTTACCCATACACCAATGTGTGTAAGCACTGTATACTCGGTACATGTACGTTCCCGAGTTCTGTGAACAAAATTTAAAGCATTTTACTCGGATGGGAGTCGAACCCACGACCTTTGAAATTCTAGAGCAGTGTCATACCAACTAGACTATTTTCTGATAGTTACCAATCTTTTACTCTTGGTCGCAGCAATGTAGACAACAAAACAGAGTTTGTCAGCACAGCTTCTATGCTTGAGGACACGTTCATCGAGCAAGAACTCTCTGAAATAACTCAAACTGCAGCCGAACTAGCCACCACCCTAGTCACTTATTCCATCGTCACCGAATTCACTCCATCTGGAGACATTGAGAAGTGGCTGTACTCGTGGGTTGTTGCTATGGAGAAACCGGGATCTACCAATGGGGAGGCTGGTAGTATGAACCATGGATCTGACTCAACCAATGAGGGGAGTGCTACCATAAAGATGAAGAACGGTTGGGAGATTCATTTTGCGAAGAGGTTGCTTAGTTCGGTGAAGAAATCCAAGGAGGAATTTGTGGTCGACAGACATGTTAATGCCCTGTGCCGTTCTCTTGGAGAGCTTGGAGTCAAGGAGTCGAGCATGGATGAAGGTAAGGAAGTTTGAGGTCCTTGAAACCAAAGTCTTGTAGGGATGTCTCCTAGAAGATAAGGTCTTAGATATTGAGAATTTGTGGCTGACAGCAGGTGAATGCCCTATTCCGTTCCCTTGGAGAGCTGAGGGTTTAGGAGTCAAGCATGGATGAAGGTATGGAGGTTAGGTCCTTGAAGCCAAAGTCTATAAAGGGAAGTCTTCCAGAAGGTTAGAAATTGTGGTTAACAGACGTGTGAATGCCGTCTGCTGTTGCCTTGGGGAGCTTGAAGTCAAGGAGTCAAGCATGGATAAAGGTAGAGATGTTTGAGGTCTTTGAAATCAATGTCTGTTAGGAAAGTCTCCCAGAAGGTTAGGTCTTTAATAGGTCATGTAGAATTTGTGTTTGACAGACATGTGAATGCCCTGTGTCGTTCTCTTGGAGAGCTTGGAGTCAAGGAGTCAAGCATGGATGAAGGTAAAGGAAGTTTGAGGTCCTTGAAGCAAAAGTCTTGTAGGGATGTCTCCTAGGAGACTAAGCAAACAATAGACACTAGTCGCACTCGTCACGCAGGTCAGTAAGATTGGCCAGATAACGTCAAAGCATTTAAAAAGCATTATTGGGCCACTGGCTGTTCACCTCGCACACACAACGTAAAGTATTAATTTCACCAATTTATTAATTTTGTTCTTATAATTAGGATTGGGATTGGAAGTTTGTGAGACAACGGATCAGGCAGAATGTAAGGAGGCCTCAAAGGGCCATACTGTAAGCAGAGACGATACTGTGAGCAGAGACATTCCCCACCAGTACTCCTCTTCAAAGGGTGTAGTCGGCCAAGTCTACGGAGGCCCCAAGGTGCCTAAGCTGCGGGTGATCGACCCTGCGCTACAGCGAAACCTAGACAAGCTGAGAGCAGATTATGATATCTTCATCGCTCCGATTGAGAAGTACTTGCCGGAGTGGCAGGAAGGGACGGGGGAGGTTCCTAAAGTAATCTTCATTCCTCAAGGTACATTAATACTCATTACGGGGATATGATTTCTCCGTTTTTAAAGACACTGGACACTATTGGTAATTGTCAAAGACCAGTCTCTTCACAACGTGTATCTTAACA